>NW_004955407.1:38568678-38652210 GCF_000276665.1 Chinchilla lanigera | reverse complement strand
CTGCAGTTGGTGCATGGTGGGCCAATTGTGTCACTGTTTCTCTGTGTCATGATAAATCTCAATTGAGCGGCGGCGGCCGGCCTAAGGGCCAGCGCGCAACAGCGCTCCCCGCCTGTGGGTCCCCATGCGCCGGGGGCCCTCCCTCCAGAGGCCTACGAGGCAGGAAGCTAGCCAGCCAGAAGACCGGCGCTCCCCGCCCATGGCTCCCTGTGCGCTGGAAGCCCTCCTTCCGGGGGCCTACGAGGCAGGGAGTAAGCCGCTGGTCTGAAGACTGGCACTCCCCGCCCGTGGCTCTCCATGCGCCGGAGGCCCTCCCTCCGGGGGCCTACGAGGGAGGAAGCTAGCCAGCCGGAAGACCGGCGCTCCCCGCCCATGGCTCCCTGTGCGCTGGAAGCCCTCCTTCCGGGGGCCTACGAGGCAGGGAGTGAGCCGCCGGTCCAAAGACTGGAGCTCCCCGCCCGTGGCTCCCCGTGCACCGGGGGCCCTCCCTCCAGGGGCCTACGAGGCAGGACGACAGCATCAGTTTTGCAGCTTTCTGATCATCAATAAGCACCAGCTGTGTACAGCCAGGCATTGAGCTCAGGTCTGCAGAAGCTCCCCACTCATAAGCTGCAGGGCTGTGGAGGCCTCTACAGCACGAACGCTCAGCACCTCCTGTTTGAAGATGAAATGAAACTCGGTAAGAGAAGGCTGCAGGCTACAGGTTGTCATGCTGTGAGTGCAAAAGTGAGCGCCTCATAGTCATGTGTGCTTCTGTCTCTGTTCACTGCAAAACACAACCCATGTCACCAGAGACTTGAAAATAAACAGCCTGCAAAACAGTACAGGTTGAGTATCCCTTATCAGAAGTGCTTGAGATCTCAGGTTGGGGGGTGGGGTGTGGGATGAGAGATCTTGGAGGTAAGACTCAAGTCCAAACACGAAATCCACTCACATTTCATATACACCTTACGCACACAGCCTGTGTCTTGACTGCAACCTGTCACCTGAGGTCAGGAGTGGAATTTTCCACTTTGGCATCGCCAGTGGTCAAAAAGCTGTGGGCTTTGGAGTGCTTTGACCTGGGACTGCTGGATCAGGCATGAGCTACCACTATTGGCTCATGGATGAACTCCCAGTCTTAGTGATGTTGAGTGTTTTCTAAATGATAAAATTACTATTTAAGTAGTCCTAAGAGGGAATGCTCTGCACAAGCTTGAAAATTCAATGTGTAGACCCTTCCTTTGGCTAAGGTCTTAAGTCATGCAAAAAAAGTAAAACAAGGCTAACTCAGTAAGAAAAAGAAAATAAACTCTCCATGAACATTATTTGAAGTCAAGTAATTATGTTGATGACACACTCGCTTCCCAAATCCACCTATTTTAGTAATAGCAGCTATCATTATTAGAGGAATTATTTGGTAAATCACATGAAATTATGACTTTTACAAGTCTTCTCTGGACAAATAGGCCAGTTTTACATGGTTCAACATCATCCTATGACCAGGCAGTACACTGACTGCTCCGCAAAGATCAACTCTGTCTTAATTACATCCCTCATCACTGGGATAAAACACCCACAGTGTAAGGAAGGAGAGGTTGATTCTGGTTCATGGTTTGTAGCAGTTTCAGTCTATGGACAACTGGCTCCAAGGCAGGATGGCGTGGTCGAGGGGCCTGGTGGAGAGCTGCTCTTGGCATGGACAGGAAGCAGACAGAGTGAGAAGGGAGGAGCAGTGGAGGGATATGAACCTTCCAGACCATGCCTCCAGCAACTGCCTCTTCCAGCCAGGCCCAGCCTCCTAAAAGCAAGTGGGCCATGGCATCCAAATCCTTATTACTGCCCTGAAGGGGCTGTCTTCATCACATGCTTCAGATGAGGAGCTGGTGTGGCACACATGCTCAGATCAACAGCTCATGGCAGCCACCGCCCTCCCACAGGCACAGCATCGCTAGTCTCCTGAAGCTCCCACTGGATTATCCTCACATTTTGTTAAGCAAGGCAAAGCAAGATGATGCTGTCTTTAAGCAAATGCAGATATCACCTCCAACTATCAGAACTTCTCTGTATCCCTTTATCCTGTGCATCAATAGACTTGGAATTAATTTAGGTAACTTAATTACTGTACTGTATGAAAACTCTGAGGCCAAAAGCTTCAGCTGAAAGAATCAGCCGGCAATTCAAAGTGGTTGAAACAGTAACATTTACTATCACACATAGCTGCAATGCAGATGTAGGGTGTGATCCAGGGGTTCTTGTTGCTGTGCTCTGCCCTCCAAGGCATCAGCAGGCAGAGCCCCACACTTCCCTGCTCAGCTCCGTGACAGAAACCTGCCCCATCCCTTGACCTGGATGGAGCAACAGAGGACATGTGTCCACCTCTGGTCAGGGACTGACAGAAGGATGATAGGACTGCCACTCCAATGCTCCACTCTCAGCCCAGTCTCATATGTTAGGATCCTCTGGGGAGACCACAATCCCTGATACCTCAGCCCTGCTCCAGACCAGTTAAATTCCAGTCTCTAGGGAGGGAGACTCCACCATGAGCGCCAGGGCATGGTGTGTGTGTGTGTGTGTGTGTGTGTGTGTGTGTGTGTGTGTGTGTGTGTGTGTGTGTGTGTGTGTGCACGTGCACGTGCACACACATTCTCTTTCCTTCCCAAAGACCCTCCTGGAGTTTAATATCTCTTTCCTGAGTCATATGTGAGCCCTGGAGAACAAAGGATACCAGACAAGCCACCCACAGTGTCCATTCCACACAGGCACAACAACAGAAGTCACAGAAGCAAGGCAAAGTGGGCCCTAGTCCAAGCTGCAGTAGATCCAGGAACTGTATTGCCCTTACCATTAACCAGCAGATAGCTTCATGTCAGACAAAACAGCTCTATAACCTTAGGGTGCTATGATGTGACACAACTGCATGAAAGACCAAGAACCTGTAACCACAGAACAAAAGCCACCTCACCTGCACAGCCTCCAGCTCAGCGATGGGGGGCCCTCCCCTGGATGGCCATCTCTGCTCTGTGCTTTTCTGGTCTGGCAGGACACTCAGCTTGGGAAGGGTAGGGGCAAGTCTAGAAGATGTTCCAGCTGTCCATTCCAGCCCCAGCCATGACTTCCTCTAAACACAAGACTTTGAGAGCTCTAAATTTTTTCCTATAATTTTAGCACTTAAAATGGCTTATTTATGTCCAAGAAATACCACAGTACAGCCAACAAACATTTGATAAATGTTAACTCCAACTGTCACCTCCTGTAGTTTCTTTTGATATCTGAGTAGAAAGGGTTTCCAAGAGGTTATATAACTCAGATTGTCATCAGTAAGACGTGTTCACAATTGACAAACTACAAATCACACAGGCATTTAATTAGCTCAAGCTCAATAATCTTATAAAGGACGATAATCCTAAGCACCCAGCTCTTTCAACAGTGAGTTCATGAAGAACACCTAATGATATTATTTCCAAAAGAATGCAGAATTCATAAAGAGTGATTAAAATCATTATGATATTTGTGGCCTACATTAAAATAAAACACCAAAAATGGATCAAATATTACATTTTAGTAATCTACTATGCCATAGAAGAAAGCACTATTTATGAATGAACTATAAAACAGTTAACGCCAACCCAAGAAAATACTAAGGTTATAGAATGTTTTAAAATAAAATATATTAATTCTTCTTTTCCATTATAAATTGAAAATCTGAAAATCACAATCTAGTTACCCTTAAACAAATATACCAAGCTCTACTCTTATGCCCACCCCTCCCAGGGCACGCTCCTTATTTCTTTTCTCTCTGCTCCTCAGGTGCCCCTGGTTCCTAATTCTCTACTCTACCATCTCTCTTGTCAAAGGTTTGTCTCTATTCTTATTTTCTTGACCTTTGGCTTATATTTGGCTCCAATAATCATGCTATTATCGAAAAACTATTTTCTCTCTTTTAAAAAACATTTATAGAGCATTTCCACTTACCACTGCATTACAACCATTACACAGCCAAATACACAGAAATGGCTTTGTACTTCTACTTTACAGGTGACAATTTAGAGTATCAGAGAACTGAAGAGACCCAGAACCAGGCCCTACACAGCAAGAGAGGGATGAAGCCCACCTGCTGATGCTGAGACCCCTCTCACCTAACTGGGGGCTTGGCCCTTCAGCACACACCTGCCCAAGCCCCTGAGCCTCACTGTATGACATTCTCCATGGTGCTGGTCTATACCTGGTCACTTCTTTAAGAATGACAGGAAACTAGAAGGAAGATTTCTGGAGTTGGCAAAGAGGATCAGAGGGAGGAGGAGAAAAGAAATGAGATCGAAAATGATCCAGACAAGGGCCGGGGATATAGTTCAGTGGCACAGTGCTTGCCTGGCAAGCACAGGGTCATGAGTTCGATTCCTGGTACAAAAAAAAAAATGATCCAGACATATGAAAGCACCAACAGCCCCAAATGAATCTCATCCCGTATGACTAATGTCCACACATAAATGCCTCCTAAACCCATTCCAGATGCTACTGTGGGAGCTCCAAGATTCTCATCTCCAACTACTTTTAGTATAGTTCCATTAGAACTTTCTTCATGGTGACCACAAATCAAGCATGCCCCACACTAACTAAACCTCCCATGCAAACATATTCCTTTCTAAATACGCCTGTGAGTTAGTTATGTCCTGATCAAACCACAGTAAACTTAGATCGCTCTCAGCTTGCTGGACTGGAAATGCATAAGCCAAGTGTCTTTTTGACATCCTCTAACACATGGAACAGTCATTTGACCCCTCAATGCCATCAACAGCTAAAATGCAAACACTTAGCTTATGATTCCTGTTTAGACTGCTGTATGAGTTTGGATCCCAGCACTCTCCTGTGGAAAGATGACCACTCTGTCCCAGCAGATCTCCTGAATGACAATTTTACATGAATAATGTTGAAGGGTTATTGTTTTTAAGACAAACATTGTATTTGTTGGACTAACGGGCTAAACCTTCTGCAGATGCAAAACTATCTGGAGAAATGTTAGATCAGTATGATAAAACATTTATGTTGAAAATCTTTGTCAGTAAAAATCTTATGTTAAATATTTTGCTTTTCAGGCCAGGGATATGGCTCAGTGGCATAAGCACCTGCCTGGCAAGTGCAAGGTCCTGAGTTTAATTACCGGTACCAAAAAAAAAATTTGTTTCTCTATCATATGGCTACCTAATGTGTAGTGAAGAGGCAGCTTACTAGAATCATAAGGCATATGGCAGCCTTAAAATGTATGTATTTGAATTGAATTCTGAAGGCATAAACTAAATCTGCACTAGTTACCAAACCCTTCGGCCTTTCTCTGTGTCATAGGTGATAACCAGATTCCAGATAGTGGCTGGATGGAACCAGAGTCCATCCTGTCTCAGATGCCTGCCTCCTTGGGGCTCTTCTTCTGCACAGAGGACAGAGACAGGGAGAGAACTTTTGAGGCTTGGGTGGCACAGGAAAAGATGCTGAACCCCACATGGGGAGGGGCGCACAGGCTTCGCTCAGGGAAAGTGATGCTCAAGCCTGCTTAACAGAAGCAGGACACAGAAGATGCTAGGGTTACCCTAAATTTGAGAAAAAGCCATGCCGCTTGCGAAGGGGTGAGGATGATCTCAAGATGAAGGACCCTTGTCGCTGTACCCCCGTCTTGGCTCTGGCAACTGGGAGAGCAGTTAGCTGTTCTCCTGGAGGCCAGGAACAGGGCCACAGCACGCTTTAGAGTCAAGCCTAACAGTCCATGGCCCAAGGGTCTGGAATTCCTGGAGTCAGCACCCGAGAGCCTGCAACTGAGCCCTACTTCAAGCAGGGAGGGGAGGGAGCAGACTCAGCCCATCCCGGCAACAGCACCACAGAAACGAAGGCAGGGCCAGCTCCCCAGCCCTCATCCTGGGGATCTGGTCCCAGGCTGGCTATGGAAATGGATCTGAGGGCTCTGTGCAGGGAGCAAGCCTAAAAAAAAGGTGTCTTCATTCAGTGCTGGACCGGAGGTGGGTAGACTGTGGGCAGGCAGGTGGTGGCAGGGAGACCTAGCCACCTGGAAGGAGGTGGCCTGGATTCACAGGGGACCCACAGGCTTGGGTCAGAGCTGGAACTCAAAGCCAGAACTGAGGTAGGAAACTGCATAGCAAGCAGGATGAATACTGCTTCACGGTCACCCCGGCAGAAGGAAAACTAGACACAGTCTCTCCCCAAGCTCGAGCTGCACGGGCCTCCTACAGCAGGGAGAGCCGAGGCCGAAGCTGAGGGGAGCAGGCAGGTGGGCATTTGATAAAAGGAACTGTCATCCAAGGAGGTTAAAGTTCTCTTCCCCAGAAACTGAAAATTATAAAGCCCTGATAAAAAAATAAAGTAGACACAAATAAATGGGACAACATTCCATATTATGAATTGCATGAGTTAATACTGAGCTGGGTGTTGGTGGCACACAACTATAATCCCAGCATTTGGGACGCTGAGTCAGGAGGATCACTGTAAGCTCAAGGCCAGCCTGGACTAGAGTTGAAAAGAAACTACAGAACTCAAAAAAAAAAAAAAAAAAAAAAAAAAAATTAAGAAGTCAATACTGCTAAAATGTCCATATTACCCAAAGTGATTCACAGATTCAATGTATTCCCTATCAAAATTCCAAGAGCATTTTTCCATAGAAATAGAAGAAAATCTAAAATTTATACAGAACCACAAAAGACCCCCTAAAAGCCAAAGTATCCTTGAGCAAAAAGAAAAAAGCAGGCATCCCACTTTCTCATTTCAAATTATATTACAAGCTGGGCATGGTGGTGCATGCCTATAAGCACTCGGGAGGCTGAGGCAGGAGGACTGTTGTGAGATCCAGACCAGCCTGGGCTACAAAGTGAGCTCAAGGCCAGCCTGAAACGCATAATGACACCCTGTCTCAAAAAGGCAAAAAAAAAAAAAAAAAAAGAGAATGAAACTAGATCCTTACCTTATACCATATGTAAAAAGCAACTCAGCATGAATTGAAGACAGAAACAAAATCTGAGACTTTAAAACTCCTAGAAGAAAATACAGGAAAAAAAGCTTCTTGCTGTTTGTCTCGGTAATGATTTTTTTTTTTTTGGATATGACACCAAAAGCACAGGCAACAAAAGCAAAAATAAACAAATGCAATTACATCAGACTAAAAAGCTTCTACAGAGAAGAGGAAACAAAAAATGAAAAGGCATCCTAAAGAATGGGAAAAACGTTTATAAACCATTCGTTTGAAAAGGGGTTAATATCCAAAATACATAATGAATTCATTCAACTACATAAGAAGAAATAACCCAATTAAAAATGGGAAACAGACCTGAGTAGACATTCTTCCAAAATATTTAAGGCAGCCAACATGTAGTACATGAAAGAGTGATCTCTGCTCATGGACATAAAACACAAAATCACAATAAGATAGCATTTATACCTGTCAGGATGTCTATTACTAAAAAAATAAAAACAAAAACAAACAAACAAAAAAACCCAAAAAAACTAAGACAACGCTCAGGATGCTGAGGCAGGAGGCTCACCTGAGTCCAGGAGTTCAAGGCTGTCCTGGGCAACACAGGGAGATACTATTTCAAATTAAAAAGACAATCAAACAAGATAATGTTGGTGAGGATGTGGAGGAAGGGAGCCTGTGTGTCCTACTCTTGGGAATATAACTTGATGTAGTCACTATGAAAAAAAGAGTATGAGGTTCCTTAAAAAATTAAAAACAGAATTATTGTGTGCTCACTTTTTTTTTTTTTGGTCTTTTTGAGACAGGGTCTCACTATGCAGTTCAGGCTGACCTTGAGTTCACTTTGTAACCCAGGCTAGCCTCAAACTCCCAACGATCCTCTTGCCTCAGCCTCCTAAGTGCTGGGATTACAGGCATGCGCCACCATGCCCGGCATCTGCTCACTTTTGATTATACAGTACACCCAAAGGAAATGCACTCAGGACCTCCACGAGACCTCTGTACCCTGTGTGTGATGCAGTATTACTCAATGGCCAAGATATAAACATTTAAAAGGCTGGAGATGTGGCTCTGTGTAAAGACCCTGAATTCCATGGGAACTGTAAGTGAAATAAGCCAGACGCAGACTAAATACTGCATGATCCCACATGTGAGATCTAGAAGAGCCAAACTCCCCAAAGCAGAGTAGACGGGAACAGCCCCTCCTCCAGAAAGACATCCCTTAGAACTGCGCAGTGGGAGAGCCGATAGGTAATAGACTCCGGTTTGTTTGTCTGAAATGTCTTTACTTCACCCTTGCTCGTGAAAGACATGAGGAGAAAGGTGTACACAAACTGGAGTGCCAGTTATCTTCTCTTACATGAAGCCAGTGTGTTGCTGCTGTTACGGGGGACAGTCAGTGTGACGGTCCCCCACAGGTTGACAGCTGTGAGGATCTTCTCCACCTTTATTCTGCATCTCATGGTGATGTCTAGGTGTGCCTCCCTTGATTGATCCTGCTTACAACTAGGTGAACTTCTCAAATTAAGGTTTGGTTCTTTCATCAGTGTGAAAGATTTCCCAGCCTTTACCTCTTCAAATGTCACTTCTGTACCATTCACATGCCTGTATTTCCACAACACTGATTGGTGGTAGGATGAGTTCTTAAGTGTCTCCTCTGTACCTTTCTCTTTTCTTTTCTTCTTTTTTTGTCTTTTTGAGACACGGTCTCGCTATGCAGTTCTGGCTGGCCTTGAGCTCACTTTGTAGTCCTGGCTGGTCTCAAACTTGCAATGACCCTCCTGCCCCAGCCTTCTGAGTGCTGGGATTGCAGGTATGTGCCACCATGCCCGGCTACTCCGTATCTCTTATCTGCTCATGGCATCTATCTCTGTCTCTTGTACTTCATTCTACCAAATTTCTGCAGATCTATTGATTTGCTTATCTCTTCAACTATGTACAATCTGCTATTAAATTGGTCTAGTAAACTTATAATTGCAACTAACTATAATGCCTGTTTCTAGAAACATTATTTGATCTTTTTTCAGATCTCTGAACTCTTTATTCATAGGTTAATCCCTTCTGGGTTTTGTTTTTGTTTTGCTTCTCAGCGCTTGGGATCAAAGCTGGGGCTTGGCACACACTCTACCGCTGTGCTGTACTCCCAGACTCATATTAGTTCTTTACATATATTAAACTGACTTCTTGGGGCTAGGAATTTAGCTCAGCGGCACAGCGCCTGCCTGGCAAGTGCGAGGTTGTGAGTTCGATTCCCAGTACCGGGGGGCGGGGGGCGGCGGGGAACAACTGACTTCTTTTATATTGGCCTGCTAGTCCCCATTACTGAAACCTTCTGCAGGTCTGATGATGCAAGCCTATTGTTTCTGCTGGCTGTCACTGATAATGTTTGCCCTTCTTTTTGTAATTTTAAGATTTGAGCATGGACCTTGGGATACTATCTGTAAGAATTCTTTAAGGACCTAGCAAAAGTCAAAGAATCTTCCAGAAAGGATTTACATTTTTCTCTAAATGGGACCTGCATTAGTCAGGATTCTCCAGAGAAACAGAACCAAGAGGACGTGAGAATGGATGAATGGACGGATTGGCAGCCGGACAGAGATAAAGCGATTCATTATGAAGATTGGCTCACACAATCACAGGCCTGCAAATCCCAAGATCTGCAGTCAGGCAGCCAGCCAGCTGGAGACCTAGGGGAGCTGATACACAGTTCCAGGCTGAAAGGCAGAAGGCCTGGGACCCAACAAGAGCTGCTGCATTTGAATCTAAGGGTAGGAAAATACTGTGTCCCAGCACAAGTAACCAAGAAGGAAAGAGCTGCCTCTTACTCAGCGTTTCTGTTCTTCTCATGTGGCCAACTGACTGAGAGAGGCCCACCATACCAGGGAGTGCAATCTGCTTCTTTGAGTCCACTGACTCCATTGTTAACCTGCCCTGAAGTACCCTTGTAGATACCCAAGAACATTTGACCAAATGTCTGGACACCCATGGCCCGTAAGATTGACACACAAAATTAACCCTCACAAGGGCCTCCCAGGTGGTTTAACATAAAGCTTCAAGCCTCCATGAGAATCAGCCTATGCTTACTAATTTTCAGGAGATACCTCCCTCCCCCCCACCACTATGCTCAATTCCAGGTCAAAGCAAGTCACTTTCCTCAGAACCCACAGATTGGGGCCTGGGGTTTTTGCCTTACCCTTACACTGCTAGAAGCACCCTTGGGAGTTCCCTATTAGACTATCACTGGGTAGACCCTGGCTTTGGTTTCTGTTCCCTATGCCCTGTGAACCATGAAAACTAAAGGTCAAGTTTGAGGAAGAAGCTCAGTTCTCTGTTAACATCTGTCCTCCACTTCCACGTGGCTTTACTGCTCTGGATATAACGATGTTTTTCTAGCTCCAAGGAACATTTTTAAAATGTTTTCTGGGCCCCACCCAACACCTTTTTCAGTGAGGAGAGATGGCAGGAGTCTACTCCTCCACACCCCTTACTCCCAACCCATGGCCTGGAGGGAGCGGCACTTGTGATCTGATCCTGGTATGTTCTGAAAGCAGAGCCATCAGGATTCCCTAACATACTGGGTGTGGGTTATGAGAGATAAAAAGGAGCCAAGAATCCCCGGAAGGTTTTTAACTGCTTGAAAAATTAGAACACAGAGCTGTAATCAGCTGAGACTGGGAAGGCCCTGGGTAGTGCTGGTGGGGGAAGACTAGGAGTTTGGTCTGAACAGTCTACATTCATTAGTTGTCCACGTGGAGATGCTAAACAGACAGCTGGTCTGGGGCCTGGGAGGAAGGTCTGCTGAACACAAGTCTGGTAGAATTTGGTCACTGCTTCGTATCACTCAGATGTCAGACAGAGAGCACATGCCTCCACACACGCTCGGCACTGTGACACAGGCAGGAAACACGGCAGCACAACTACCAGGGTGATCATAACACTGTTTGCATTAGCAGTTACATAACATGTGGCCACCATCCCAATACACTCTGTCCTTGTCAGCTATTTGCTAGCGTTCTATGCCAGTTCTGTGGCTTAAGAGGAATGTGAAGAATGTGGGCCAAGCCTGGGAAAAAGCCAGCCATGTAGATGAATAAAGGAGGAAAATGAAATGCAGCAAAGGTTAACAGAAGGGAGAGGATCTGGTCAGGGATGATGAACAGCTGGCCCCAAAGCCTGCATTACAGAGGTCTGGATGCTCAGAAGTAACTTCTAGGCAAAGCAAAATAAAGGAAGTGAGTTTCCACTGTAGCACCAAAACTTAGATTAGAAATAAAATGGAAAATGAACACCTATTTGATACCTACTACTATTAGCTTTTAAGACTTGGAGGTAGAAATCTCTACTTTACAGATCAGAAAAGCAGGGTGCTAAAAGGTTAGCTAAGTACAAAAGCAGTCACTCAGATCTGGGCTTAGTGAGTGTAAAGTCTGTGTTCTTTAAGTACATCAAATTTCCTAATGGGAAATGGAGAAAGTAGGAATTTACTGTGAGGGATAACAAGATCTTTTCTTCCAGATCTTCTAAAAATTAAGATTCTTTAAGAGTCTCGTATAGTTTCATCAAATTGATCTACCTAAAAGCAGCCGGTGTTAGATCCTCTCCTGGCCCTAAGCAGCCATGACCGCCGAGCTCCTGAACATGCCAGTGTCAAGGAGCACACAAAATTTTTCAGGAAACTATTTTGCTCCTATTTTCCTATCCTGTGATAAAACACGTACTCACCTTTCTAAAACACATAACAAAATTTTGGACCAAATTTAAAGTTAAAGTAATTTAATACATAACTAGCAGTCAAACGCCATGGGCCTGAGGCCTTTTTTTTATTTGATTTTAGCACGAACAATAATGAAGATACCAAGTAAGATGACCTCGCAATGGGTTTGTAGGTTCTGGGCCATGCTCCCGTCTTCAAAGAAGGAGATTATCTTATCTGCATGGTAAGAAAGCCTGTGAGGCCCTGGAAGCAGAAAGTTGCATTCAGACAGTTTAACAACTACCCCAGCTGCTCTGGACTCCAAGTTAAAGCAGGAAAGCCCCACCACATCAAAGACCCCGATCTCTACCAAGTGTCCAGAAGGGCAACTCCTGGGTTGCTTTCTGCTGACAGAGCTGAGTGAACGAGGATGCGCACAATTTTCACTCACCCCAGGAACATTTCTTGAACAGCAAGGCTAGAAAGTTCGCCTATGAGGAGAAGAATAGCTTGCAGAAGGCTGCTGAGGTATCGCGGGCAGCAAGGCAGCCTGAACAGACTCGAGCATTCTGTTTCCGGGCAGCTGTCACTGCAAAGCCAAGCAAAGCCTGGCCCAGGGGCAGCTGGAAGGACCCATCACCCAGATCAAAGGCTTCCCTCCTGAGGCACTGCGTGCTGCGCAGAGAGCGAGTAGCTTGGTGTGGGGTCAGGGCTGAACCAGGCAGAGCTGAGGCCCAGCTGCGGTGGCAGAGACTAGCGAAGGGGCACACTGCTTGCCCAGCATGTGTGACGCTCTGGGCTCTATCCCCAGCACTGCCAAAAGCAAACAGACAAAGAACAGCAAGCAACTTTGCCTCTGTGTGTCTCGGCCTCTCATCTACGAAACAGAAACAGGAACACCTCACCTGGCCTTAAAGGGGGCCCGACAGGGCACTCGCGTGACGTGAAGCACTTACAGCTGTGACTGGCACTCAGCAGGGTCTTCTCGTCCAACGACTCCCTCCCTCTCACCACCGCCCTCCCTGGAAACCGCCACTCTCCTCTGCCAGCAGAAACCCCCACTCACTTCACGATTCCAAAGAAAAGCTGTCCGATCAAGTAGTCAGCCCTGAGGGTGGAGCATTATCATGGAATACAAGTTTAGCTCCTGGACCTGTCCTCAAACTGGGGAACCTCTGGGGTTTGCTCTACTTGGGAGCTGACAAGGGACCTGCTGTAGTTTGAACAGAAAACATACTGCCAGTTTGATGCTGGCAGAAAACATACATTTTTTTTTTTTTTTTTCTTTTTAGGTACATTGAGTTGAATCTTAGCTACATGCCCAGGACTTAAGATTTTATTTATTTAGTTTCTTTTTTTTTTCTTTTTTTAGACAGAGACTTGCTAAGTTGCCCAGGGTGGGCTCACACAGGTGATCTTCCTGCCTCAGCCTCCCAGAGTGCTGGGATTACAGATGTGTGTGACTATGCTGACAAGACACTGATTCTTTTTTTTTTTTTTGGTCTTTTTGAGACAGGGTCTCATCCATGCAGTTCAAGCTGGTCTTGAACTCACTTTGTAGCTCAGGTTGGCCTCAAACTCGCAATAATCCTCCTGCCTCAGTCTCCTGAGGGCTGGGGTTATAGGCGTGCGCCACCACACCCGGCAAGACACTGATTCTTGCATCTGAGACAAAGAACTTTCAACCACAACCATGCCTGAGTATCATTCAGCACGTGTGCTGGTTCAGGAGCCAATGCCATAGGTCCACACAGGCTAGAGGCTGAATCACAGCAGAGGAAACCACAGCCAGCGCGGCCTAAGCCCTTACACGAGTGGCTAGTCTGCCCGACTAACTAGAAGTCCTGCCCTGTGCCCTAGGGGAAACATTATCTCTGAGCTCAGTGCAAAGGCCTTGGATTCAGTCCCCAGAACTGCAAGAAAAGCTGGTAAACAAGTCCACTGCCCTGGAGGCAGACAGTGTCTCTACCCTCTAGGGAAGCTCACTCTACACACACTCCTGGAAAGACAGCAGAAACCAAGTCTGTCCTCTGCCCACAGATCGTGAGCAGGAGAGGCGCTGTGTCTCTGAGACACCTGAGAAAGTGGGGAGGCGCCTGCCAGTCTCTGGGCTGGAAGACTCCCTATAGCTAAGACCTGAACTGTTGACTCAACCAAAGCCCAATGAAAACTCGGATGGGAAAGTGTTTGGTAGAGAATGAAGAGTTAATTTTCAAATTCAAGTGGAAAGAGCAATGGCTTAGCAACAGTCAAAAGTTAACTTAGATAAAAATGAACAAATCTGGAGAGGTCATGCTACCTGAATTAAGATTTATTACAGAGCCATCAAGCCTCACTGTACACTATGGGACAGGCACAGTGATGTAAAACTAGATCAGCAGAATAGAACGGGCCCCAAACTAGCTGCCAGCTATCCTGTCAGCTGATGCTCAATGCAGGAGCAAAGATGGTTCACAAGAGAGGAGTCTCTAACCAGTGGTGCCGGTCAAACAAATAGCTTTATACTAAAGAAGCCAAAAGATACCTCTTACCACATACCAATGTCAAATCAAATAGATCCTGTACATAGATGTAAAATGAAAAACTATAAATCTGTCAGCGTTAGGTCCCTCACATTGTACCCCGCCCAACTTGAAGAGAAAAACTCCGACAGACAACCAGTCCGTTCAAACAGGAAGCCCCCTCACTCAAGTGGAGTGACTAAAGTAAATCTGTTTATCAGGATGGTTCCCAGGCCTGGTTCTCAGGCTTACAGGAAATCTCGTAAGTCTACAGAATGCAACGTTGTAAATCAGCAACATGCCGATGTCCTCCTGCACTTCCCTCCCCCAGAGGCACCAGACCAACCAATCACCCCTGAGAAACTTAAATTTTCCACCTTCCTTAGTGGAATTTCCCCCTCCCATACCTAAAATAGTCTATAAGATAGGCCCCTTTCCTTTGTTCGGGGCCAATGGCTTTCTCACCCTTGGCCCAGGCTGCACCCAGCCTGAAATAAAGATATCTCTGTTTGCTTCAATCCTGCCTGTCCTGCTGGTCTCGATCGCTCCTTGGGGTCTAGCCTGATAGTCAAGAGAAAAAAACACATAAGAAAACCTTTGAGACCTTGATTTGGGCAAGGATTCCTACACTAAAAACATGACTTGTACAAGAAAAAGTGACAAACTTTACCAAAAATCAAGATCTGCTTTTCTTTCTTTCTTTTTTTGGAGGCAGCATCTCACTATGTAGCCCAGGCTGCTCTCGAACTTACAGTGATCCTCCTGCCTCAGCCTCCTGAGTGCTAGGATCATAGATGTGCGCCACCATGTCTGGCACAAGATCTGCAAAATATGCTCTTAAGAAAATGATAGCCGGGCATGGTGGCTCACACCTGTAATCCTAGCACTTGGGAGGCTGAGACAGGAGGATTGCTGTGAGTTTGAGGCCAGCCTGGGCTAAGTGAGCTCAAGGCCAGTCTGAACTGCATAGCGACACCCTGTCTCAAAAAAAGAAAATGAAAGACAAGCCATAAAGTGGGAGAACATGTTTTTCCCATGCACCTGACGATGGATTCATATGTAGAGCACAACAAGAACCATGAGTACGCCACATCAAGAACTAACTCAATACTGCTGAAGTAGCAAGAGAACAACACTTCATCCAAGACAGGGAGGGCAAAGAAGCCCATGACAGATGCCCAGCACCATCAGTAGTAAGGAGACACAAACTGAACTATGGCGTGGTGCACCCCCCCTTCCTCGAAGGTCTAAGACCAAACAGAATGATCAGAGCAAGCGCTGACAAGGATATGCTGCGACCAGATTCTAATACACTTGAGCCCATCCCGTGCAGCTTAAGGAGATCCTGTCTCTAAGCAGAATAAAAGGAGTGCAGCGAAGTGGTAGAGCGCTTATCTCACATGTGCAAGGCCCTAGGCTCAATACACAGCACCACAGCAAACACAGCCCAGCTGCTCCACTCCTAGGTATTTACCCAAGACAAATGAAAACACAAGTTATATCCTGAGACCTGCACAAGAATGCTCGTGGCAGCTGTATCTGTGATCGCTTCATGGTAGACAACTCGAATGCCCAACCACGACAGCTGAATAAATATACATCAATTGTGCTCCATCCACACAGTGAAATACTACTTAGCAATAAGTAATAAAGTCTCCACACACACAACATGGGTGGCTATCAGAATAATTATGCTGAGTGAAAGAAGCTAGCCAACAAAGAATATCAACTATACAGTTTTATTTATTTAAAACTCCAAAAACTAAACTGCAGCACAGAAAGGAGGTAAGTGGCTCTCTGGAAAGCAGGAGGCAGAGGGCAAAAGGCAGGGCCAGAAAGGGGAAAATACCTCTCTGGGGTGATGGGTTTGCGCATTACCTTGACTCCACGTATGATTTACAGGTAGTTATTTATATCAAAATTTACCAAATGTTCATTTTTAAAAATATGCTGGAAGAAAAAAAATAAGCATTCCCCACAAGCAGAATTGAAGTTCAAAAAGAGATCTTATTATGAGAAAATAAAGAAAGTCAATGTGTTCACATACTTGAAGGAAAAGTACAACTACATGCATTAAATACAGTGTAAAATTATAGTGAAACTGGAACAAAACTGCAGGTAATAAGGGCAGAGGAAAAGGAGTCATAAAGATAGATTTTTATTTTCAAGACTCACTTGTGGTACTGGGGATTGAACCCAGGCCTCACTCATACTTAGGCAAGTGTTCTACCACAGACCCAGACCCTTGGCCCCAAAGAAGATTTACCTACACACACACACACACACACACACACACACACACACACAGATATAAAACATCAGCACTATAATAGCATTCTGCTTTCACCCAAATTCTTCAACAATGGGACTCCTTCCACATACAGCACTGCTGGTTCAAGAATATGCAGGCTGATGCTGATTTATGAGATAATCCTTTTCCCATTACAGCTCACGAGCAATCATAACTAAGTTGAAAGCAATACTTGAGAATTATAATCAGAGATTACTTAGCATACCAATGATTTTCTAGAGTTTGAAGTCATTTTTAAATAACTAGCATGTAACATCTATCTCGCTATGCCCCCACCCTTTGTGCTGGGGATTAAACTCAGGGCCCTTGCACATGGCTACATATCTATCCCTTTTAATTTTGAGACAAGTTCTGGCTAAATTTCCCAGGCTGGCCTCAAACTTGCAATCGTCCTGCCTCAGCCTCCCAAGTAGCTAGGATTACAGCTACCACCACGTGCCACAATGCCCAGCAGAAATAACATCTTGAGATGATCACACCTGATTTTTAATGCACTGACACCTCCTCCTGCTGCAGAGGTACAGCACACAATGGTGCAAGGAGTGTGCAGATATCAGCACTTACCACTCAAAAGCCACCACAGCAAAGGGATGAATCCAGGGCTCTCACTGATGTATTTTAAGCCTTTCAAATTGATGCTCACATTGTACAGGGACATCAGCATTAACCTGAAATGCAAAAGGAAATGGTGTTGATGTGCTGGTCCTTCTTAACTCCATCTCCTCCTCCAAAAGACCTGAAGGCTTCTAGAGGTTTACTCCTATCTCAGATGTCCAGAAGGATAGGTCATACAGTGAGTGGAGGCTACGTGCAGTGATCATTCACGAGGCCAAGGGAGTATGGGAAACTTTAGCAAGGGCACCGTGATGCCCCCTTTCAAGGACTCACATAATACAGTCATGCAGGCAGAGAAGGTCCCAGGGAAACCTCACACTCTATAGTTCACAATTGCTCACACCTCCTTTAATATCAGGCCTAAAAAATACAAGAGGACCTCAGCTCATAAGTGTACAGTACTCTCACAGTTCAATGCATCCATCTACCATCTAATAGTACCTTTTTATTCAATGAGTGTGACACATGACATTAGGCAGCAAGGTCAGGCCATACAAAGCTACTTGATCCACAGCATGAGGGATATGGACTATCATAACCCTCACCACCCCAAACAGCCAACAAAGTGGTCTCCTTAGTGTTGGAGACCACTGCGAAGCAGCTCTGAGCAGGATTTAATATTAACCAATTGGCTTTTCATGTTTACGTGTGAGGTTGCCCGAGGCCTAGGCCCTTGTCTGGAGATGGGTAGCTGACTCACAGTAAGCAAACCTCTATGAATCACTGGTCCCTGCTGAGGCCTGTACTGGCCTGTGAAGTTGGGATGCCTCAAAGGACAAGATAAGGCCACAGCTGAGGACATTTGACTCTAACCCCAATTAACTAAAAGGAGACTGTAGCTGCAGACTTCTCACTCCTGCAGTGAAGGCCTTCTTGGAGATAACATAGTTCTCCTAAATTAACATAACCTATTACAGGGGCTGGGGATCTAGCTCAGCAGCACAGCACCTGCCTGGCAACCACAACGTCATGAGTTCGATTTCTGGTACTGGAAAAAAAAACCAAAAACAAAACAAAAAAAAGTGAACATAACGTATTACTTGGAGAAGTCCTTAGAGGGATTCCCAAGTCCTGCCCAGATTCTTGCATTTTCTTCAGTATTCCCTCCTTTGCTTAAAAACCTAATAAATACGGGCCACCCAGAGAAGTTCTCTGTCTTAACTCAGAGAATCCAGAATTCTGTGAGAGGGTTTGGATCCCCCTGGAGCCCTGAAAACATTTCACTTGTCTTGTTTATTTAAGTCTTTGCTGTCCACTCGTTTGGGAGATTGTAGGCCTGATCACTCCACAATAACTAGGGGATAATACTAATGTGATACCTTAGCAACTCAGGATTGTACACACTGTCTCAGGAACTGAATCACAATTGGAAACACCGAATCCAATGGAAGTTAGAAACCACAAGACTTTAGCTTCTGAAAATGCTGCAGAATACAAAGACCCCAGACCCCTCACATTGCAAAGCAACAAAAAAGGGTAGACAAGTATTTTGTAAAAGCTTCAAAATAACCAACAGGTTTACAAGAAATGAAGGGAAACATCTCTGATCAAGAACAATGTGGGAAGTCAATACAAAATAGATCTCAGAAGCCTGGAAATTTAGTCATCAAGGCTTCATGCAGCGGGAGAGAAAGGAAAGCTTGAGAAAAACAGACAGGCATTCAGATCACAGGCCGTGCAGAGAACCAGCAAAGAGTCAGTGTTAAAGCATAGCACAAACGCACTGTTGGTGGGCCTGGAAACCTGTACACTGTAATAGACTGCAGCTCTGGTATGGTGCTTCCCCAGCCTCCTGGACACTACAGGACAGGCTCCTCCTCTACCTGGTCTTCAGAGTCCTCATCAACACAGCAGTAACAGAAGTGAGTTCATAATGCACATCCAAGAAAACTCACAAAATGTGCCAGATTGTACAAGTAACAGCCAGCATGAGGAACCACTGACAGAGCCAGAACCCAAAGTTCTCAGGTGTTAGAAGCAGCAGCTATAGAACAGAAGAAACAGGTATGTTTATTAAGTGAAAATACATTTAAAATAAATTAAAGCGCTGGGCATGGTGGCACATGCCTGTAATCCCAGAACTTGGGAGGCTGAAGCAGGAGGATCATTGCAAGTTCGAGACCAGCCTGGGCTACAAAGTGGGCTCAAGGTCAGCCTGAACTGCATAGAGAGACCCTGCCTCAAAAAGACAAAAATAAAATAAAATAAAATAAAATAAATTAAAGCATGATCAAAAAGGTAGGGCTATCATTATGAATAACCAGGCAATTAAAAACTAATGGAACTTACAAAAATGGAAACTGCAATAAGCTAAAATGCAAGGTAACTGAACACATGGGAAAGGAGAAATACTAAAGAGCAAACAGAGCAAAGAAAGAACAATGGATGAGAAAGTCTACAGCGAGAAAGTTCAACATGCATCCAATTGGGGCTCCACAAAGAAAAAGCAGAAAGAACGGTGGAGGAAAAAGTTTTAAAATCATCATGGCTGAGGCTTTTCCAGAAATGAGGAAACAAAACCCCTCATAACTCAGAAATCATGGTAAGATCTCAAGAAACACAAAAATACAAATCTATACACACGGCACTCTAACTCGACATCAAAGATAGAGGGTTTTAGAAGCAACCTGAGAAAAAGGGGCAGTGGTGGGCCACTGGGAGCTGGGCTCTCAGGAACACGGGTGAGGCTGGAAGGTGGGGAAAGCACACTTTCAAGAAGAAGAGAAAGTAACAGCAGATTCAGAGTGGTAAATCCACCAAAATTATTTCCAGCAAATGAGGTAGCGTAAAAATATTGTCAAAGAAAACCTCAGGTTTTACCACAAACAAACCTAAACTTACAGAGTTTAAAGGACAGACATTGAAACCAGCGAATGGATCTCAGAAGAATGTTGTGAGCTACCAGGAAAAGTAACAAGTAAAGGTGATGTGGGTAGAGGGAAACAAACACTGCGCTCTAATATACAGGGACCTTGTGGTTCCAGCAAGGCGAGGAGCACTCAACAAATGCACAAGGCCCAAGACACAGGTATAAGGGCATTTTGTAGCCCTTCTTTGGGCCAAGAGACTAGAAAAGCATTGATTACTTTCAAGTACATATCAATATACCAACACATACTTTAAGTGGGGGCCACTCACTGAGAGACAGAAACAGAGGCAAACCTGTCTACAGCCATACCACCCTGAAAGCGCCTGGTCTTGTGTGATTTCAGAAGCTAAGCAGGGGCAGGCCTGGTTAGTAGCTACATGGAAGAAATAGAGGCAAACTTTCAAGACCCTAAGAAAGTCAATAAACCCAGAAAGGTCTCTGTGAATTTAAGAGGAGAAAGGTAGGAAAGGAAGAAAGGTGTGAGGGGTCAGAAAAGGAACTCAGGGCTGGGGAAATAGCTCAGTAGCACAGCACCTGCCCGGCAAGTGCAAGGTCATAAGTTTAATTCCTGGTATCAAAAAAACAAACTCAAAAATTATAATAGAAATAAAACATGATGGAAGAAGTAAATCCAAATATTTCACAACTGCATATATTAATGGAAGAAAATTCCCAGTAAAAGCCACAAATGACTGTTAGACTGAATGAAAAACAAAACCTAAATATCTTTTAAAAACCACACCATGAAGCTGGGCATGGTGGCTCATGCCTATAATCCCAGCATTCAGGAGGCTCAGGCAGGAGGGTTGTTGTGAGTTCAAGGCCAGCCTTGGCTACAAAGTGAGCTCAAGGCCAGCCCCTGAACTGCATAGCAATAGATACCATGTCTCAAAACAAACAAAAAGCCACACCTAACACAAGGTGACACAAATGGTGATGTGAGCACTAGCACAGACATACCAAGCAAATACTAACAGAAACAGAAGACAGAGGAGAAGACTGAGGCAGCTGTACGAATAGAAAAGAAACAGCCTTAAGGAAGACACATTTATACAGACAAAGAAGGTAAGTATATGACATTAAAGGTCTAGTTCATTAGGAAGATTATCACTCTAAATTTGCAAGCATCTAATAATACTATATATCTTCAAAATTGTATAAAAGTACAAATGAACAGAGCTACAAAGTGATGAGTCCACAGCTGTTATGGTTTGTGTCTGGATGTCTTCCCAAGGCCTCATACAGTCATGGGGCAGGTTTCTAGAGTTTGTGATTGATTCATGGTCCAATGCTGGGATTATGGGTGTGAGTGCTACACCCACCCTATGATGGGTAGCCTGCATACAATATAAGGGAGGGAAAGAGGCTTGCTTTCTGCTGCTGCTCCTCCCTGTTTGCTCTTGCTGCCTTTCCTGTTTTCCATTGCCATGAACTGTTGCCCTCTGCCATGTGCCACTCTGTCTTGGAGCCAGCCAAGTATGGACTGAAACCTCCATGAACTGTACGCTGAATAAACCTTTCCTTCCTTAATTTTGGGCACTAGGTATTTTGTCTCAGCAACAAGAGAAAAGTAACCAAGACAAAAATAAAGGAAGAATTTAAGACACTGCTTTTAGTACTTCAAACATTAAGTACATGGTCTGATCCATCATGCAATTAAGTAAAAAAAAATTTTAAAATAAATTTTAAGCCAGGAGTGGTGGCACATGCCTGTAATCCCAGCACTCAGGAGGCTGAGGCAGGATTGTTGTGAGTTCAAGACCAGCCTGGGCTACAAAGTGAGCTCAAGGCCAGCCTAAACTCCATAGTGAGACCCTGTCTCAAAAAAATAAAATAAAATAAAAAAATAAATTTTAAAACTTCAACAACATTTGGAAAATTAAAAGTACACCTCTATAAAAACAGGCCAAATAAGAAATTATAGCCAGGTGTGGTGGCGGACGACTGTAGTCCCAGCACTCTGAGAGCCTGAGGGAGAAGGGTGGCAAGTTGAAGCACAGCTAACAATGTCCCATCAGAAAATAAAAAGGGGTGGGCATGCAGTTCAGGGAGAAGGCCCTGGGTTTAACCTCAGCAACCAAATTTAAAAAAAAGGGCTGGTGGATCCCAAGCTCAAGGCCAGCCTGGAGCAAGATCCTGACTCAAAATAAAACATACACAGGGGCTATGGGTTTATCTTCATGCCTATTTTAGAAATGAAAAATAATGAATACACTGTATAAACCTTGTGACGTGTAACTGGCAAAACACATATACAACCCAGCCTTAAATGCTTACTTTAGGAAAAAAGGTTAAAACTTTGGGCTACATTAATGAGAGTAACTTGCATTGGACCAACCCTCCTTCCACTAAGAATAATAATAAATTTTGGACCAAATAAAGAACCCATTGAGGACTGGAGGGTGACCAAAGGTGGAACTCGGAGGCCACACTCCCTTGCGAAAGAAGAGAACATTGTTTAAAGCACAGCATTGCCTAGCATGTGGAAGTCCTAAATCCAACCCCTAGCATGGAAAAAAAAAAAAAGAAAGAAAGAAAGGAAAAGAAAGACAAAAGCAAGGAGTGCAAATCAGCATGGTGACACACCTATAATTCCACCACTCCAGGAGGATGAGGTGAGAGGCTCACAAGCCTGGCAACTGAGCCTAGCTGGGGAACTTAGTGAGATGTCGTCTTAAAATAAAAAATAAAAAAGGGTTGACATGTAGCTCAGTGCAGAGACTGTGGGTTCAGCCTACCGTACCAGGGAAAAAATGGAGGGCAATGATACCAAGGGCTTTGTGGCACGGGGCAGTTGGCAGAAGCCCTGCATAACTAGCAGCTGAGGAAGAAGAAAGTAGGGCCCAGGGTGCCCACAGTGGCAGGAAAGAGAAGAGGAAACCCTGAAAGGAGGAGGTAGGAGGCAGGCAGTAGGAGCTGGTGAGCAGAGTGAGAACTGTGGGTGAGAACTGAGCTGTAGATGCTGGCCTTGATCATCCTGGGGAGGCAGAGCTGTGTTAATCAGGCCAAGCCCATGGCCACTGGGACAAGCACAGGTTCTCTTCAGGAAAAGACATCAGAGCAGATCCCTGCACAAATGTTTTGCAGTGTCCAGCATCAATATTTAACTGGGCGGGGTGGCTGTGGTGCAAAGAGAAAGGCACCTACTTTGGGCACACACTTAAAAGGATGACAAAATATTCAGGGGCTATGATTTTTGAAGTATTGGGTATGAACCTGTCCACTGCTGGGACACAATACCCGACACCCACAATATACAGAGAGGTTTAATTTAGCTCATGCTTTCAGGGGTTCAGTCCATGGTCAGCAGGTCACAAGTGGAAACATCACGGCAAAGCAAAGCTGCTGCATTCATGATGGCCAGGAAGCAGAGCAGGGGAACAGAACCAGAGAGGGACAGTGCAGGGACCAGGCACAGACCCCCAGGGCCACGCCTCCACGACCCATCAGACACACCCAGAAATGTGCTCCACACACCCTCCAGGTGAATCCCCAAACCAGCCAAGCTGACACAGCATCCTACCATATATTCAATAGTCTTTAAAAACTGTAAGTCATGAAAACATTTGATAGTAAGTATTGCATCTGGTGGGTTTTTTTGTTTTATTTTTTATTTTGAGACAGGATCTTGCTAAGTCACTAAATTGTACAAGCTGGGCTCAAATTTGTGATTCTCCTGCCTTATCCTCCCAGACTGCTGAAATTACAGGCATGTTCTACCATGCCTGGCTACATCAAAATTTTGAATATAAATATAATTGGTAACAGTGCCATGCCAAGGCATGCAGGAGCCTAGAGCAAGAATAAATCACTAATAATGATCCGGTCTGTTAATAAAGCACTTATAATGAAGTAAATTATGACACACTCATATACACATGTTGCAAAAAATCTCTGCTTATAGTTTTCTGCTAAAATGTCTAGCCATGTCACTGGCTAGTGTAGCTCCTAGCTGCATTTAAGATAGAAATCAAGACATACACTAGTTCTAAATTTAAAATGGCAGTTTATCATAAAAAAGAAACACAGTTGGCTTCCTTGTAAGCAGCCCAGCCCCAGAAAGACATCTAAGCTGACTATGCCACAGAGAGTCTCAGGAAAGGATAGCAAAGCTGGCCATTCTACAGCCAGGCCCTAACAATATGGGGTTCCAAAGGAAAGGCATTCATTATTCATTGTATTTCTTAAGGAATGGGTGGGGTCTCCACACTGGGGGGGGGGTTCAGTTAACGCACAGGCAGGCACAGGCAGGCAAGCTTGGAAGCTGGGGTCAGCTCCTGGTCAGATCTGTCACCATCACTCTTTATGCCAGTCTCCTCCAATCTGCCCTTGAATCCCACCTTCTTGTCTCAAAGAATATGGCATCTTAATTAACAGCCTGCTTCACTGCCCCCCACTTATCACTAGAAGTTGCAGCTGCGGGTCCTTTTCTCTCAGGCTGCTATGTCAAAGTCCTGCCTAATTGCTTCCGGGCTCCCTTTTTCAAAGCAAGTTCCTTGGCTTGTCTTTATCATCTCACAGCCTAGTACCTAGGCTGGACACAGCAAGGACTCAGCTCCTATATTAGACATGAACCAACGTAAAGGGACTGAGAACCTCAGCATTTTTTTTTTTTTTTTTTGATACCAGGAGCTGAACTCAGGACCTTGTACTTGCCAGGCAGGTGCTTGTGTCACTGAGCTACATCCCAGGCCCCACCAGCATTTTCAAAGTCAATGCTGATGGCATGGAGAAGACAAAGCTATAGGAATCCCTCAAGAACAGGGATTCTCAGTCCTCAAGTTATGACCCTCAGTCTCTCAGCAGGCTACACGGTGAGTCCAAGCAAAGTCCTCTCCAGTTTCACTGACTGTGTCAGACTATCCCCGTAACCTACCTGTGGCAGTACGGAGGGCTGCGCAGGTGTAGGGCTCATGAGGAGAATTTGGAGCATGACTAATTTACTGAAGTCTTTAATCAGTATTGCAAGGAGGGCAAAGTCCAGCTTCACATCACAAATGCACGCAGTTCGAAATCCTCTGTTGTCCCTGGCTGTGTCCATAAAGGCCACAACAGCAGGACTGAGTCACCACAACAGAAGCCTGGGCCCACAAAGCCCCAAATATTTCCTATCTAATGCTTTACAAAAAGTTTGCCCGCTTCCACTTCACAGTATGAAAACAGACAACCCATCTTCTCCAGATCTTGAAAGGAACACTACCATCTGGTGATAACTGCAAGATGGGGCGAACCTCAACAATGTGTCCAGTTGGAATTCTTCATTGACTGCTACTTAGTTTTTAAGGTGGCAAAACGACTCACAAGCTGACAAATTCATTTAAAATTCCTTATTTGGTCAAAATTCATCATCCTTAAAAAATGAATAT
Source organism: Chinchilla lanigera (assembly GCF_000276665.1). Classification (NCBI taxonomy): domain Eukaryota; kingdom Metazoa; phylum Chordata; class Mammalia; order Rodentia; family Chinchillidae; genus Chinchilla; species Chinchilla lanigera. Next base: position 38,626,903 of record NW_004955407.1, on the reverse strand, counting down.
GGAACAAATGAAACTGTGACAAACACAGCATCACCTGAGATCCCACATCTGTCAGGCTACACTCATAGAAGACCACTGACTTCTAGGGACTGACACAACATTAGCAGAACCCAAACCCAGGACGACTGCTTCCTGTGCAAGTGCTTTCTGGATGACACTTTAATTCCAACCAAAAATATGTACAGTATATGCAATGTATCAAGTTTCCAATTGTCAACTGTTGAGCCAAAGCAAACTGCGAAGAGAGAAAGAGACAGAAAGAAGTACGATGTGCTTTGTCCATGACCAACTCCCCAAGATAAATGCAATCATTATGTGCTATAAATATGTACAGTACTAATAAAAATTAAAATAAAAAACTTTTAAAAAAAGAAATTGCCGTCTGATTCATTCCTTTGGTATTAGAAAGGTTAAAAACAGACTTTGTTTCTCAAGCTAGTGTACTTGAGATTCAAACTTTTTCTTCCAATGACAAAAATGTAGGTAAATTCAGATATCACTTGTAAGTGGCATTGAGTCTTAGCCGCAAGACATTAATGTGCACTGAACTGCTGTAGTGTTGAACTGTAAATTGATAGTGCTGTGAACATCAGTTTTCCTAAAAGGAATTTTAAGGTTTTTGTCCTATCTAGTTTGGTCATTCTATGTATTTTTTAAAGTCTGTCTTAGTTACGTTTCTCACTGCTGAGACAAAATACCTGATACCCCAAGTTAAAGGAGGAAAGGTTCATTTAGCTTTGTCAAGGTTTTAGTCCATAATCAGTGAGCTCCAAGGCAGTGTGGCATAGCAGACAAGCATCTCTGAGTAGAAATAGTTCATGGTGGGTAACAAGGGATGACCACAGTTCTTTCTGTCCCTTTTATCTTACCCAGGCTACTTAGGGTGGGTAGCACTCCCACCCTTAATCCTAGTGCCCTTGATCCTAGCATTGCACTATATAGCAATCCCAGCATCACACATTCTAGATCCAGCCACCTCTGAAAAAACCCCACCTATGACTACATGAGGCTTTCACAGGTGCAGTGGGGGCATCTAGACACAAGCTGTAACAGTCTTGTAACCAATTAACTTACTTTTTCAGCTTTTTAAATAAGAAAAAGGCAAATAACCGAATACAGATAAGCAAACAAGATAATCCTTCAATCTACCAAACAAACTCACATAAGCTTCTCAAACACGGAGAAGATTCTTGACTTCTGTAGTAGTCAGGGAAATGCAAATGTATACTGGACACAGGCCAGATCCTGCCTGTGCTGGGCATGATGTGCACAAGCCTGGTGACCCATGGCTAGAGGGGGCGGGAAAGAACAGGATGGTGATGATAGGAAGCTCCTGACATTTGTCAGACCATCACTGAATGACAAAGTAGAAATGGCAGGGAAAGGAGGTAGGTAGGACCAGCCAAAGGCCCTCACCATGCTAGCCTTGGCTGAGTGAGCCCATGCTGCCTGCAGTTCTGCTGAGTGGTGATCTACAGCAGACACCTGGGAGGCTAACGTGCATGAGAGAAGTTACAGTGCAGTGGGGATGTTGAGACCCAAAAGTTACGCTGCTCCAGCAGGCAGCACACAGTGCCTCAGAGGACCCTCTCGGGTCAGCTGCTGTACCTGGCTACCAGGTGTTCGAAGTTTCTAGGCTTGGAAAGTTAAAAAGAGCATCTTCTAAAACAAAGCAGGTGAACTAGGGCTAGCCAGAAATTATACAGCCTGGGAAGCCATGACACTGAACTAACTGAGGCCAAGTTCCAACAATGTCCTGCTTATTGCTCTATGTGGCCCCACAGTGCAATCAAGTCTAGCCCATAGTAACTCACAGGGCCTATTGAAACCTCAAGGGGAAGCAAAAAGAAGAGGGCATCCTGAGCTAACGCTTCCTTCGGGGAAGATATGTCCAGTCTTGGTGAGGGCAAGGCCACTCACATTCTAGCAGGGCTGGGAAATGTGCTGATGCAGGCCCCATGGTCCTGATGCAGGGCCGCCACAGTACAGGAGAACGTGAAGGCTGAAGAGGGACCAGCGGCGAGGAGAACTGGAACTTCTTGAGGCAAGAAGTGACAGACAATGGAGCAAACTCCCAGCACACAAGAGGCAAGGCAGAGGTGAGAGGATCATTCCCACACAGACAAGCACACACCAACATGCCACATGCACCTCGGACTGAAGAGAAGAAAACAGGGCGAGTGGGTACAGCTGAGGGAGGCAGAGTCCTTCCACTCTGTGGGGCGCTGGGCCACGAGCAGAGGTGCAGCAGAGTGAGGGCTCACCCAGAGCATGTGCCAATCTGCAGACACTGTGGGAAGAGTGGGCAGGACTGAATCGGGGTGCAGAAGATGCTCTGAGGGGAGCTGAGGACGACTAGAGAGAGTGAAATGACGGAAGTGTGCACAGTAGGGGACCTTCTCAAGTATCACATGGCAGCCCGGCTGCAGGGAGGGAAAAGGTGGGCGGCCAAGCTTGTCCTGGGTTGGACACACAGAGAAATGGGATCCCTCCTGGGATCCAACTGAATAAACGGCAGGAAGCCCGGGAGTGGACGCTGTGACTAGGAGGCAGGGCTGCACAGCAGCAGGACTTGGCGGGCACGAGGCTGACCACACCATGACAATGACCGCCCCGGGGCAAGACAGTGCCTGTGACAAAAGCAGCGTGGGCCACAGAGCAGCCCACTGTTGGAGCAGAGAGCACAGCAAATCCTGGAGCTGAGGAAGGCAGGGGACCTTGCCATCAGATTGCTGGGGGAAGCTCCAAGAGCTGAAGATGCAAACGGGGACGGAGAGCCCAAAGCCAGTATTCAGTGATGGAAGGGAGGTGCCTCAATGGTCAGAAGAGGACAAGATGAAAATGGGTGGATGGAGGAGTAACTGGCTGCTTAAACTCTGAAGAAGGCTTTGCATAAGAGTAGATGAGAAATGGCAGCTAGGAGAAAGCTGCCCCCCACCTCTGAGATCAAGGTACCAACTGCTAAAAACGAGTAAGCTTTGATTGCAGAATGGTAATGAAAGCAGAAGCCCCAGGAGAGTTACAGGCAAGGAGGAGAGGCCAAGAAGAAGAGAGGCTTATTTATAGCACAGGAAAGGTCCTGTTCCCGAGGGCTCACGGCTGCGAGTCAGCAAGGAAGGCGCCTGCCAGGGGAGAGCACACCCCCTACAGAGGAAGAGGGAGGCAGCCAGCCAGCCTTATCGGGAGGCACCCAGCCTCTCATGAGGGGAAGACGCCTCAGGCTGGCGCAAGTTAAGATTCTAAGTGGCCAACAGTCTGTATGGAAACTGGGAAGGCTGCTGAGAAAGGATGAAATGGCTCTGCAGGCGATTCCCTACCCAGGGCAACTGACATGACTCACTAGGACCAAAACGCACAGACTCCACAGATGAACCAGAGAGGCTGGCAGAGCCCTAGCCCTCACACAAAGCCTTGCCTTGAAGCTAGAGGAGGGGTCTAGCTGGCCATAAACACCGACCTTGCACAGACCACAGAAGCAAAGGTGAGGATGGATTAACCTCCAAGCAAAGAATTCCAATGCATTACTAAGAAAACCACACACAACAGGAAATGGACAAAGAGCAGGAAAAGGTAACTCACAGGGACGGCCTAGGGGTACAAACATGTGAAAGGTTTCATCCTTGCTGGAAGGAAGGGAGTGGATGGACAGACACACAGATCACATAATGTCCTTCCTAGGACTGTGATAATGAAGACTGACAAGGACACAGGAAACACAGCACACTGGCATGTGCAGGTGAAGTGTGGATGGGCAATACCTTACAAATGCCATGTCCTGCTTCCCAAATGACTCTGGAGTATTTACACAGGTTAGCAAGGAGGGATTTGCCAAGAATGTTCACTACAGCATTATACTCGCAGAGAACCTACAAACAGCCACCTGAAAAGAACCCAAATGCCCATCACTCCGGGAAAGGATAACCCAAATGTTGTATCTACTTTTATATAAGATATCTAAATTAACCAGATCCACAGACAATTGGTACAACCTTACCCCAACAGAAACTATACACATGTGTTGTACTGTAGCATGTATATTACTCCTGTACACAGATGAATTAGCTCAAAACACTCAAACAGACCGGAGTCTGGTCCACACAGGATGGCATAAGCATACCCTGTTTGTTTTTATGGCATGCAGCTACAGATCTTGAACAGAATACTGTACAGGAAGCAGGGAACTGAGGTTTCTGAAAAGTAAAAGTAGCCAGCAAACTCGGAAGGGAAGCAAGATTGGAAGAATGCCAACCAGCAGCTGCCTCTGGCCTCGATGCAGGAGCCCCAATCCAGCAGCTGTACTGCCCATCACAGAGCGCACTGGAAGGTCCAGATCCAGGCCTGAGGTCAGACAGAAGGGTCTGCTGGCAGCACTGTGATGGCAGTGGGGCCACAGGCAGCTCAGCTGAGGGGATCTGAGGGCCTCTGAAGTCCCTTGCTAGATGGACTATGGGCACAGTTACAGTTGCAGCGGCAGCAGCAGTGGTGGCTGCAGCAGCAGCACAAGGGACACCACACCCTGGCATTCTGGGTGGCTGTTGGAAAGGGGAGCCCCGAGGAGCTACAGAGCATCACGGCGCTGTGGAGAGTTAGGGGCTCTGGAAGTGGCCCCACAGAGCTATAAACTCCCTGCACTTCCTGCAGTGCATGTGGATTTCATCATAAGCAGCACCTCAAGCACTCAGAACTAGAGGAGAGGCGCACCCACTTCCCATGCAGGCCCGGGGGGGCGGGGGGCACACAAGAGAGACATGGGCAGACCCAAGGAGCTGGAAATGTCCTGGGTTTTGTTTTGGTGCTGTGACTTGGACAAAGGATGAGATTTACACTGAAAGGCTTTCACTAGAACTCATGACCCAAACCCAACATGGCTGATTACATTTTCTAACAGATTTAAACAAGACCGAGTCTTATAGTATCCCAAATGTCCAGGGTGAACCCCAAATTACTTAGTATGCAAATAAATAGGAAAATTTCAACTCACATGGGAAAAGACAAGAAACATGAAGGCCTGCACAATACGAATGCTGGAGGTATCTCGCACAGATTTTTAAAGAAGCTATTGAAAAACAAAACAACAGCGTTCCAACAAGTAAAGGCCCATATTTGGAATGAATGGTATGACAGGCAGAACCCTAAGACAGCCCCCAAGATTTCCTATCCTGGAACTGGGGATGTCACTCAGTGATAGAGCACTTGCCTAGCATGTGTGAGGCCCTGAGTTCAATGCCCAGAACTGAAAAAAAAAAAAAAAATCAAAAAATTGCCTAATCCCAGAACTATAAATATACCATATCCTTATCATGTTAAATTACCTGGCTTGGGGGATTCTGCAGGTGTAATTAAAGTTACTAATCAGCAGACTGATTACAAGGGTTATTACAAGGGTTTATCCAGGTTTGCCTAATCTAAATACATAGCCCATAAAAAGCAGTGTCACCTAGGAGAGGAAACAGAGGAGAACGTTGGAGAGACTACAAGTGTAAGCACTCGTGAGCCACCGACCTGAGGATGCAGTCCCCACGAGAAGGGATGCAGCCAGCCTGCATGGGAGTTAGTGCCTGAAAGCACCTGGAAACAGATTCTTCCCAGGAGCCTCTAGAAAGAGCACAGGGGTTACCACCTTGATTTGGGGCTTGGGAACCCCCAAGCCGAGAACCCAATCAAGTTCCAAAGACTTGCAACCTACACAACTGTGCTTTATCCACTTGTTTATCATAACTGGTTACACAATACAAATAAATACAGTAAACCCCTGACTTATGGACGGCTTCTGTTCCAGAAGTGTTCCTAAGTTGGATTCATTCATAAGCCAACAAAGTGAGTCATATACAGGACACCTGTGAAAGTTTGCAAATGGAATGTTCGTAAGTCAGGGACTCACTGTGCAGATTTGGGTACCGGGAAGTGGGGCACTGCTACAACAAATACCTATCGAAGTTCATTTTGGGAACATTAATACAATCCTGAAGTGTTATATGACAGTATTTGGGACTCATCGATTTCTCTAGAGTGAGAACATTCCTTTTCTTATTTTTCTAAAATGCAACCTAAGAGACAGCATACCCTAAAACTCTCTAAGCAATTTATTTTTTCTGCCTTTTAGAACTGTTGCTGAATCAACTGTTTACTTGAAGCCCATTCCAAGTAAGATATGCACACTGACAGAAGTGTTAGCTGGTATCCACCTACACTTTGAGTTTGGTGCACTGTCCTGGCTTCAAGTCCCCCAGCAGCTGCAACATGGTGTCCAAGAGCACCCGACTGGAATTAACCAGGAACTCACGGCCACAAGCTATGGCAGCAACATCTGCAACAACAGAAATGAAACACAGTGTCAGGATCACAGGTGCTTTGGAATCTGGAAAATTCTGTCTAGGACAGAGCACTTGTTGTTGTTCTCCTAACAGACCTAAGGAAAACAGATGACGAGGCACTGACAGTGGTGCCACCCCAGCACGAGGACTGGACTACCCCAAGAGTTACTAATGGAGGTGCAGGGTCTGCTTGAGGAGCAAGTGCCTTTGCCAAATACAGAGCAGGGGCCCTCCCTGCCTGCAATGTCACGCAGAGCACCCGACCAGAAGCTGACGGGTCACAGGGAAGGTCGGGGAAAGCGTGGCCTTAGCCAGCACTGAGCACGCCAAAATGCACTTTCAGTCCTGCAGGTATCTGCTGATGACTTTTAACTATAACATGAAACTGAAATCATAGGTCATCAGAGAGAAAAGTATGAAAATTGATTCTGAAACAACCTTTTCCTAAATATTCTGTCCTACTGTGATCAGCAAGCACAGGTCTCCCTACACAGGGTCTGCAAACCAGCCTGGAAACCACCGCGAGCCATTATGCTCAGCCACAGCTCAGCCAGGTCGTGTCGGCATTCCCTAAAACCTGTCTGTGTACCTCAGTGACCCAAGGACACAGATGTGCCTGTTTGTAAGAGTTCTCCTCAGTCAGGATTATCAACAAAGTGATCCAAAATGACTACAAACCCTGCGTCAAATAAGCAAGCCAACAGAGGAGTGCAGCAGGGCAGCAGCATCTCTGTCTTTTCCCTGACTTTAATGGAAACACTTCTAGGAATCCACAGTTCAGTATGATATATGATCATACGATGTCTTTCTGGTAGACATCGTTTACCAGGTTAAGGAAGTTTTCTTCTATTTGTAGTCTGCCAAGAATTATCAAAAATGGAGGGGGAGTCAGGCATGGAAGTACATACCTATAATCCCAGCACTCAGGTAGCTGAGACCGAGGATTACAAGTTTGTAGCCAGCCTACACAACATAGCTAATTCACGGTCAGCCTCAACCATATAGTGAGACCCTGTCTCAAAAAATAGAAAGAACAGAAAGTGAATGTTACAGTTACTTGTTCTGCCTGTAATTAACTGTGATCTGACTGCAGAATATAAATTTGCACTAGTGCTACCAGACTGATTTTATAAAATCAGACTCTTCACATTCCTATTTAGTTTATTTACCTAGGCTGAGAAGGACCAGGTGGGGTACATGAAAGTCTCCTAAACCTATCACATTTCCCCCCATATCTACTTGTTTTTCCATAATTTTGTCTCATAACTGATGCTGTGTCACCTGATATATAATTTCATGATAGCTGAAGCCCCACACATTGAAGAGCAGCAGCAAATGTCCTGCTAAACCCTGATCAAACTGCAGACTCAAGAGCAAAATAAACATTATTGTTGTATTTTGGGGTGGTTTGTGTTATGGTATGTGTCTAGATGGCTCCCTAAAGCCTTATGCAGTCCTAGGGTATTTTTTGGAGGGACATGAACAGAACGTGTGATTGATTCATAGTATGATGCTGGGATTAAGGGTGTAAATGCTACACCCACCCTAGGGTGGGGATCCTGCATACAATACAGGGACAGAAAGAGTCTTGTCTCTCCTGCTACTTTTGCTGTCTTCCGCTACCATGAACTGCTGCCCCTCTGCCATGTGCTACCCTGGTTTGGAGCCAGCCAATTATGGACTGAAACTGCTACAAAATGCGAGCTAAACAAACCTTTCCCTCTTTAACTTTGAATATCGTGTACTTTGTCTCAGCAATGAGAAAAGTAACTAAGACAGTTTGTTATCCAGAAATAGATAACATGAACACTATTACTACATCACTAAAGCAAAAATAGCAAAATATTATATACTAGGTACTATGTACTTTATACTATACGTTATATATTATACCAGGCAACAACTCCCAACACAACATTTATTGGCAAATCAAGCCCTATGTTATATATCCCAGTACTGTAACAGCAAATACTAATCCTGCGTTTTACTGAATCCAACAACTGTGGACAAACTCCTACAGACAGTGCCAATATTTGTCAATCTCTCAGAATTTATTCACATTTATTTTAATCACAGCTAGCATTTTAATTACTGGTATTTAGTCTGTCTGAGATCCTTATGAGTCATTCAAGAGCCTACAGAATGGATTTTGTTGCCATTCACCAAAAGCAGAAAAAACACTGGTTTAATTTTCTGTTCAAATGGTTTTCTCCTAGGTTCATTCTCATTAAAATTGTTGTAGGTATTTCTAGAGGTTAGTATAGGAATTACACAGTTTAAGAAATAAATTTGGTATCAGTTACATATGCTGAGAAAGGCATGTAAATTGATATGTAGCATGTCTGAAACTTTTGCTTTAGGTCACAATAATTTTTCAGTGGTAAAAATAATAATGGAGTACTGGCATAATGATATACATATGACCAATAGGAAGGATTGAAGGTTTAGAAATAAACTCATATTTATGGTCAATTAATTTTTAACAAAGGTGTCAAGACACTTCAAAAGGGAAAAGATAAAAAAGAATGATCTTTTCAACAAATGGTGCTAAGAAAAAAAAAAGCAATTAGATATCAAAGTAAGTGCAAACACAAAAAAAAACGGTGCTAAGAGAACTGGTAATGTGTATGCAAAAGTTGCACCCTTACCTTATTTCACACACAAAACTTTATACCTGTCTTGGTTACTTTTCTCTCGTTGCTGGGACAAAATACCTGATGCCCAAAATTAAGGAAGGAAAGGTTTATTTCGCTTACAGTTTGTGGAGGTTTTAATCCATACTTGGCAGGTTACAAGGCAGAGTGGCACATGGGAGAGGGCTACAGCTCATGGCGGCAGAACACAGCAAAAGCAACAAGCACTCCAGGGAGGAATGGCGGCAAGCAGCCTCTTCCTCTCCCTTACATATGCAAACTATCCACCCCAGGGCGGTGCAGCTCTCACACCCATAATCAATCAAACTCTAAAAGCCTGCCCCATGGCCGCATGAGGCTTTGGGGTGACACACAGACACAAACCATAACAATACCAAAGACCTATATATTAAGAGCTAAGATTATAAAATACAGGAGTAAATTTCTGTGACTTTGAATTAGATAATGGTTTCTTAATGACAGCAAAATCACAAGCAACCAAAGAAAACTAAATTGTACATGAACAAAATTTAAACTTTAGTGTTTCATTGGACACTACTGAGAAAATGAAGACAACTCACAGAATGAAATATTTGCAAAATATATATCCAGAAGTGTCTGGTATCTAGGATATGCAAAGAACTCTTATGACTCAATAATAAGGAGACAACTCAATTCAAAAACAGGCAACAGGCCTGAACAGACCTTTCTCCAAAAAATATACAAAAGAGGACCATATGTACATGCAATGTTCTCAACATAATAAGCTATCATGAGTCTATGAATAGAAACCACAACGAGATACCACTTTATGTCCGTCAGGATGGCTATGAACAGAAAGACTGACAGTGCTGGAAGGGGTGTAGAAAACCCAAAACCTCGTATATGCGTATACTACTGATGGGAGTGTAAACTGGTGCAGCCACTGTGGAAAACACAGTTCATTTCGTTAAGCTGCTGAAGTCCTGCTGTGTGAGCCATCAATTACACTTACAGCTACTAGTCATAGCCAAGAGAAGAACTTATGTCTATGCAAACACTTGTACAAGTACACAAGTGTCCATTGGTAGCAGCCAAAAAACTGCAAACAACCCACTGTCCACCAATTGATGAATGGGCAAAAAAATTTGGCCTATCCGTATGGTGGAGTAGTATTCCACCATGAAAAGGAAGAAAGCACTAACATGTGCCACAGCATGAATGAACCCTGAAAACATCATGCTAAGTGAAATGAGCAAAGGACCATACACTGCAGGATTCCATTTGCATCACACGTCTGGAACAGGCAAATCTAGAGAGCAGTAAGTTAGGTGTGTGTTTGTCAGGGGCTTGGGGGATTCCAGGATTCGGAGTGATAGCAAAGGTAAGTAACATTTCTTTTTGAGGTGATGAAATGTTTTATGTATTTATTTATTTTTTGTCTAAGACAGGGTCCCACTACGCAGTTCAGGCTGGTCTTGGGCTCACTTTGTAGCCCAGGCTGGCCTCAAACTTCTAATGATCCTCCTGCCTCAGCCTCCCAAGTGCTGGGATTACAGGCATGTGCCACCACGCCTTGCTCTGAAATGTTTAAAAATTGTGGTGATACAGAATTGTATGAAGACACTAAAAGCCACCAACTTATTAAGTTAAATTAGCAAAGTATATGATGTAAAGATTATACCTCAACAGCTGTTAAAGTGCAGAAATAACAACAGGGGTACAATTTAATTCTCATGGATAGCACACTACTGGGTCGCTACTGCTCATTCTGGATCTGTTTCCTATAACCCTCTTCTTCCTAGCGCTAACACTGCACCTTCTTTTTTTTTTTTTTGAGACAGGGTTTTACTATGCAGATCAGGCTGGCTTTGAACTCACTTTGTAGCCCAGGTTGGCCTTCAACTTGCAGCAATAACCCTCCTGCCTCAGCCTCTTCAGTGCTGGGATTACAGGTGTGCGCCACCACAGCTAGCTGTGCACCCTCTTTTTCTAAGGAAACATAAGCAAGTATGTAAGTTTCCTCTAATATTAATACTCAGACTCCATTTCATCTGTTTTTGTTTCTTTGCACTGGCCTTGGCTACCAGTGGCAGGATCTTATCAATTCATTTTTCTGGCTTTTGGGAGTAGGGGCAGGCCAAGGCTGTGGCACTGTTTATAGGAGCCCCAGAGAGCTGGAGGGAGTGCCCAGTCCTGCTGGAAACTGGCTCTTAGAATTCAATTTTCCCAGCTGGCATTGTGGTGCATCCTATAATCCCAACACTCTCAGGCTGAGGCAGAAAGAGTCTTAAGTTTGAGCTCAATCTGGCAACTTAGTGACTTAGTGAAACCCTGTCTCAAAGAAAAAAAAATAGAAAAAGTCTGAGGACATAGCTCAGTGCAAAGGCCCTGCGTTCAATCCCCAGTAGCACACACACATTTAAAAAAAATGAGTTTCCCTTCCACTGCAGACGACCTGCCTTCCGTGGCAGAAGTCAGACTGGAGAGAAGTGCTGCAAGCTGAGGACTCTCCCAGATGGCGGAGCCTGCTGCCCGCTCCCTTAGCAGCAGTCGGGCTGTAAGCCCACATAACCCGTCTCCCCTGCATGCAAAACCTGCCTTGCCCAGTAGTGGGTTTCCAGTGTGGGACAGCACTGCTGGGAAGCCAGTCACAGAAAAGCCAAGGGTCAGGCAAAGAGGAATGGAGCTGCCCTTCCAGCCAGGTTCTGCCACCCAAGAATCTGCGAAGAAAATGGCTCTCAGCCTAAGTCCCGTGTCACTGTGGTTTGTCCGTGCTCCTTTGCCTGGCCCAGCATTCCTCCCTCAACGCTGTACTGCACTCTCAGAAGGAAGGCTCCCAGCATCATTCCTCCTCCCGACCAGAAACTGCTACGCATGGGCCATGGCCGGAACACCTCTTCCTTCTTTGGGACACGACCTCCGCAAAATCTCATGGACAGAGATTTATTATGCAAATGGAACTGGCAGGGAAAAGAGACTGAAGAACTAGGCGTGGAGGCTTGCAAGGATAAACTGAGCTACTTGGGAGGCTGTGACAGAGAAGTGTTTGAATTCAGGCATTTGAGACCATCCTGTGAAACACAGTGAACCTCCATTTTCAAAGAAAAGGTACTACAGAAGGATGACTTTGAGAAGTTACATGAAATTCTAAAATATATGACTTGTAGCTGTCCTAAATATTATATATGATTCAAGAAATAACCAAAGAATTAATCATAGTCCAACTCCCTATGGGGAAAAGATTCTACGGATCTAGACAGATAACATAAAAATAGCAAAAAGCAAAAAGCCAAAATCCAGGTGGATTCTTGTAACTATTTACCTCTACTTCCTTGATACCTTTCAGTGCTGAAGCCATGGAAGGTCTTAGGCTAGCTATGACCAGCCTTCAGAAAAAGGACTAGGCTGGGTCGGGGGCATCTGCCTGACTGCTGCTGGGAGGCTGAGGTGGGAGCATCACAGGTTCGAATCCAGCCCAGGCAACTTAGTAAGACCCTGTCTCAAAATGGAAAAAAAGAGCTGAAGGTATAGTTCAATGTGAAAGCCCTGGGTTCATTCCTACAGTATCACACACATAAAAGGATTAATAAATTCCTTGTACTAGTCCCTGCAGTCACTTGGCATTATCAGTTCTTAAAACAATCTAATGGTTAAGGATGTGGATTTTTCCAAGTCTATGAACAAGTAGCAAAATCAGTATTCCCCATTTCGCTAGAGTACCTAACCCAAACACCACCTTCTTCTTGGTGCACCTGAAGCCAAATTCACAAAGGAACAGTATGGCGCTCAAGTTTCTTCAGTGTCCCATTCATACAGATAACAGTTTATTTGCCTTGACCTGGAAAAATCAGTAATCCCCACAAAGTTATATCCACCAGGGTTCTTTGAACTTCTCGGCTTCTTCTCTTGGGTCCTAACATCCCATCACCCATGTAAAGGACACAAGTGGTCCCACAGCAGCATCCTGACCCAGTAAGGACCTAGCGTTCTCTTGCCCGGCACACATCTAGAAAACTCTAAGACTCACAATATGCACCTCCTCATTGAGCTAGCCTAAAAGGGACAGAAGTGTCCAAGAAAAAAACTCCGCTTTCACAAAACAGCCACTCATTATCTAGGACCTGCTCCATCAGCTGAAGGAAGGGCAGCACCTAAGAAAAGATTACAAATTATCCAAGCCCAACTACTGAGAGACAACTAAGAGAAGTCTGGGATTAACTCAGTATTATAGGTAACAGATGCCAAATTTTTCTGAATTAGCAAGACCACTTATCTGATTGGACCAAATCAAACATGTCAAAACCATGCTCACAGAACACAGAAACCAAAATGCCTGCAGGGGTGATCCCCAAATCTCTCTCAACACCACCACGAATATCCCACATTATCCTGTTTTTCTACCTACATGCATGAAAGATCAGTCCATGCACTGGGGCAGTGATTTTCACACTGGTGTGAGCAGGGGGCATGTTTTGCTTCCCACAATGCCTGTAGAAATTTGGGTTGCTGCACTTGCAGACTGCCTGGCCTCAGAGCACCTGACCTCAATATAGTCCTTGGGCCCTGTGCTAGGACCACCTGTCATCTGACAGCACCACAAGCAGTAGGATTCCTGAGGCTAACCTAAGTGCCCTGCTCTTTTCTAGGCAGCTGATGGTTCTTCTCCTAGGACAGTGATACAAACCTTTTAGAGCTTTCAATGATACGAGCAGCCTGCTGCAGCATTCATGCCATAGGTTCACCACCACCTCCTAGGACAATGCATCAGTGCCACACTTCCCCTGGACCCTAGCACACCTGGCTGATGACAGAGTACCTCGCAGTGGTCTCGCTGGCTCAACAAGCATCTGTGTCCAGAAGAGATGTGGTGGAGGAAACTCCCATACCAGAGCCTGACTTTGTGCTCTCTGCTTATCTCAGAAGAGCAAATGGGCAGCACCAGCTGGCTGCGAAGTTGCCGGGTCAAGGCTGCAGAGCATCTTCCTTCTCACAGTGCCTCAGACGGTACTGCTCACTCTGGGCAGACAGATGATCCAACAGACACTCAGAGACAACCACAAGAGGCAGCGGTGCTGACCAGTGCTGGAACTGAGAACCAGCCCTCTACAAACCAACCCCACTGCCAGGAGGCCCAAAGGCAGTGGCAAGAACCCTGATAGTCCCTGATGACCTCTCTGGATTGGAGTGGCATGAGAACCAAACAGATGCTCCACGCTCCAAGAACCAAGCACCACCAACAAATATGCTCCTGTGCCTAGAAAAAGACTGCCTGTTCCAAAGACACCGGGAGAGTAGCCAGCAGGATGCAAGATGGTGCAGCCATCGTGGAAAACAGCCTGGCAGTTCCCCAAAATGTTAAATACAGTTACCATAGAAGCCTGCTACTCCACTCCCAGGTGCATACCCAGAGCTGAAAACACAGACTCCCACGGAAACTTGCACACAGGTGTCCATAGCAGCAAGACCTATAATGGCCAAAGGCAGAGTCTCAGTGCCCATTCATGAACTCTCCCCTGCACACTCAGACCATCTGACACCAGAAGAGCTACAGGTCCAAGCTCAAAACCTGGCCCTTCTCCAGTACATGCAGAGAACCATACAATTCTTTTTTTAAATCAGATTTTATTGGTACATTCCAGATATACATAATGAGCACAATCACAGAGAATCTGTACCTGTGCAATGATATAACTTTTTTCCCATTCCCTTCCCCTCCCTTCAATCTCTATGCCCTCCCCATTTACAAAAGCATTGTTTTCATTTCTCCCTCCTTTTCTCTTTTTTTACTTTTCTCTTCTTTCCTTTCTCCCTCCCTCTCCCTTATTCACCCCCCCATTTGAACATTTTCTTCCTATTTCACAATACCTATTACACATTTTGGTTCTTACTTACATTTTCAGTTTCTCATACCAGAGAAATAATGCAGTATTTACACACGAGTCCGATTTATTTCACTTAAGGGAATGGTCTTAAGGCGCATCCATTTTCCTAGAAATGTCTCGGGCATATCCTTCTTTATGGCAGAGTGGTACTCTGTTGTACAAAAAGACCACATCTTCTTTATTCAGCAGGTGATGGGCATTTGGGCTGTTTCCAAGATTGTGCTATCACAAACTGTGCTGTTATAAACACGGGTAGAACCATACAATTCTATGGCTGGGACAGAGCAGCATCGTCTGGTGCCTGAGAGTCTTCTCAGATGAAACCAAACCTCACACATGTGAGAAACAGGGCTGGTCAGTGGCAGAAGCAGCACTGGACACAGGGCCCAAGTTTCTCCCCGTCTTCGGCCCTGCACATCATGCTGCTTCCCTGTATCAGCCTGAGTCCCTGGGGCTGTGGTGGCCAGAAGGGACGGAAACTGACACAAAGGGGCTCTGCTGGGAAATGGAAGCTAGGAAGGTCCATGGAAGACAAAGCTAGACCCAGTCCGGCCCCCAAATCGCCAACAGTCACAAGGTAATGCTGATCTGCAATACTTACTGAATATTATTTGAATGCAAAAACCGAATAAAAGGTAAAGGTGGAATTATGATTTTCAAATCATCCAGGAGCAGAAAAACTGTTTACAAGTCAGCTTTCTGTTGGGGACTAGCCTATGTTATAGATCATGGGGGGCCAGGCTAGTGATGTAACACCCCCCAAGTCTGCTTCAAGAACAGGAAGGTGTAAGGAAGGCCTCATGCCCTTGGCTATAGATAGAATGCTAATAACCCAGCACTCCTGAGGCAAGACAGCATCTGCACAGGACAGTTGTCAAAACACAGGCATTTGGGTTTAGAGGAAATCTGATTCCTCATTAACTTACTCTTTATCCACCTACCTTCTATAGTTACTATTCCATGGAATATGGGCTGTCCCTCCCCCCATGCTTCTTGCTAGCCAATAAAAGCCAGTCAACCGGGAGGCAGCTGAACTAGTCCACTAGAGGTGAAATCTTCCCAGTCCCCACTGTACCCTGAAATTTGTCTCTTTGTCTTTCTTTACTCTGTATCCCAGGGTCTGATCAGCCCCTGGCAGCTTTCCACCTGGAAGCTAAGGAAGTCACTCTCTACAGGACTGTAATAAAAATTTACTGTCTTCTTTTCCATTTGTCACCATTATGGTGACTGTCAACTTGATTAGATTAAGAAACACCTACCAGATTAGTAAAGCAAGCTTCTAGGTGTGTCTGTAGGGATGTGTCCAGAGATGACTGGCATGCCATCCAGCAAATGAGGGAGAAGCCTCACCCCAACTGTGGGTGCTGCCACCCAATAAGCTTGTAGCAACTGGGTGGAAAGCCAGAAAGAAAAAAGAAGTGAGCCTGCACTGAAAAGGTCCAGTCTGCTTGAGCAGGTGTGTCTTTTGCTTCTGCCATTGCCTCTGGACATCAGACTCCAGTTTCTTCATCCTTCAACACAGACGCACACCAGCAACTCTCCAGGGTACACCTAGGCCCTCCGTCTTGGATTCACACTGCACCCTTGATCCCTCTTGTTCTGTGGATCCCAGCCTCTTGGACTGAACAGCTACAGGACCCACTGGTTCTCCAGCATACAACCACAGTGGACTTCCCTGCTTCTGACCTCACAAGCTTCTCTGATAAATCCTGTTGTCTAATTATACTTTTTCTATTGATTCTGTTCCTCCAGCAAACCCAAACCAATACACCATTCTTCATCTGCCCTCTTACCCAACCTGCTGAAAACCACCACAATCCTAAACTGAACAGCACCTTCCTCTGCCATGTACTGTCACCAGTGCAGGGAAGTGGGATATTCACAACATGTAAGGTGTTACCGTTTGGATCAAAACAGGCCCCCGAAAGGTTTATGTGCTTAGACGCTGGGCTCTGGAAGGTGATTAAATCAACAGAGGGCTTTCTAGTTGGCTGTGTACGAGCAGGTGGGCCTAGCTGGGGGCGGGAGGAGGGAAGGGTGTATTCTCATCCTGCAGTCCCCTCCTCTCACCCTTTCCAACCTGCTCTGCTTCCTGGCTGCACTGAGGCGAGCAGCTTTCCTCCACCACGCCCCCCACCCTGATGTTTCTGTTGGGAGCTGCTATGCTTTGTGTCTGGGTGCAGCTCCTCAAAGCCTCATACAGGTGTGTGGGGGGCTTTTCCAAGGTGGCTGAATCTAGAGTTTGTGACTGATTCATGGTTCAACGATGGGATTAAGGGCGTGAGTGCTACATCTGCCCTAGGGCAGGAAGCCTGGATACAATAAAAGGGACAAAAAGAGGTGTCTGTCTGTCTGTCTGTCTCTCTCATTGCTTTTGGCATCTTCTGCCACCATGAACTCTTATCCCTCTGCCATGTACCACCCTGCCTTGGAGCCAGTTGATTATGACCTGAAACCTCTACAAACTGTGAGCTAACTAAGCTTTCTTCTTTTAACTTTTGTCTCAGCAACAAGAAAAGTAACTAAGACAAGAGCCAACCAAGAGCTGGGTGTGGTGGTGCAAGCCTGTGATCCCAGCACTCGGGAGGCTGAGGTAGGAGGATTGCTGCAAGTTTGAGACCAGCCTGGGCTACAAAGTGAGCTCAATGCCAGCATGAACTGCACAGCGAGACCCTGTCTCACAAAAAAAAAAAAAAAAAGCCAACCAAACACTGAATCTTTTCATTGTTTAAGTTGTATATATCAGGTCTTTTGTCACAGAGACAGAACCTGACAAATACATACAGTCATTAGAGCAGATATTTCCATTCCACCATGCAGATAAGAACAAGTGGGCTAACTGGACCTAAAACCCAGACCCTTTGTGCTACACTAACCTACAAGTAAGAACAGTGACTCTGTCCAGCATTTGGGAGGCTGAGGCAGGAGGACTGTGAGTTCAAAGCCAACCTGACTAGATAGCAAGTTCAAAGTCAGCCTGAACTATACATCAAGACTCTGTCTTTTTAAAAAAAGAACAGACTATGGATAAATAAGGATTCTGACTTCAGTTTTTGCTTAGGATACAGTAAACTAAAAAGAGAGCTACACCTTCCCCTGGGCGAGGGGTGGATAATTTACAAAAATCACAGCTTTGCTTTTCTTTCCTTTTTTTTTTTTTTTTTTTTTTTTTTTCCTTCCCTCCATCCTTTTTTTGCGGGGTGGTCTTTTTGAGGCACGGTCTTGCTATGCAATTCAGGCTGGCCTTGTGCTCACTTTGTAGCCCAGGCTGGTCTCAAACTCACAATGATCCTCCTGCCTCAGCCTTCTAAGTGCTGGGATTAAAGGTGTGCACCACCACACCTGGCCTCACAGCTTTTCTTGAACCTAGAGAGTTGAGGTGACTAGAGGCAGGATCCCTCACATAGAGACACGAGCTAAGTACACATGCACTTGAGGTAGCTGTGAGATACCACAAAAGCCAGCAAGAAAAATGCAGTATGATACCTCAAAAATCACCAAAGCAGTGGTCCCAGGGGGCTGATGGTGAAGGGAGGCGGGGAATAGGGGTTAAAGTGGGAGATCCACAACCTAACTGTGCCGTCACACAGCGAGATGTATCTGTCAAAACTTACAGAGTTGCAAAAAGGTGAGGTCCTCACTGAGAGTGAATTTACTGTATGTATATGTAAAAGAACTTGTTTAAGAGGGAAGAAGGTCTACACAACTGCTATACCATGGTCTCACCATGCTGCCTGTTCCCTGCAGAACAGCCATGGTATGTGCGGCATCTCTGTGAATCAGCACTTTGAAAATGCACTGCATGAGTATGAAACCTTCTCAGTCTGACTCACTAACATACAAATAAAGTGCCCACGCTCCAGCTCCTCAGGAGCCCATGCCTCACATAAGCCAGCACAGGCAGTGGAAAACATCACCACAGTGAGCTTGGATGCTAGGCAACAGGCTAGCTCCACCCACCAATTGCAGCCTGAGCACAATTCATGCCTTTCAAATTCACATCTCAACTGAATACGGTGGTGCACACCTGTAACCCCAGCTACTCAGGAGGCTGAGGCACGAGGATCACAAGTTTTTTGCCTGGGCAACATAGAGAGATCTTGGGGCTGGCCCCTGGCCTCGCAGGTGCCTGGGAGGAGGGCCCCCGGCGCCCAGGAAGCCACGCGGCAGGGAGTGCCAGCCTTTGGGCTGGCCCCCAGCCTCACAGGCGCCCAGGAGGAGGGCAGCCGGTGCCTGGGAAGCTGTGCGGCAGCGCGCGCTGGCGTGCGCCATCCCTTCAGCTGGCCACAGCAGCACAACTGAGAACTATCATGGCACAGAGAAGCTATGACACAACTGGCCCACCAGGCACCAGCTGTGGAGGCCCGCCCGCGAATCATTCCCACATGGAGAAACCCCTGGGAATACATGCCACACAACAGGTTGCTCTTGCCCCTGCCGTTGAGAACCAGAAAGGTCCAGAGGCAGTGGAGGAGTAGCTGCTGAACAAGGACTCAGAGAACATGAGAATACAGACTACGCCCAAAGAGTCAGAGGTCTAGTGGACCGGAGCCACGAGAGCCACTCAGAAGCTGCAAACCAGGAGGACCTTGTACAATACCTGGGGAGATACCCCGGAAACCATTCTACCCCTGACAGTAAAGGCTGTGGTGGAGGAACGCATGAAGTGCCGGAGAAGTCTGCACCGAGATTCCTGCTGCCTGTGCTGATGGTTGGGGAGAGGACACTAAGTGGTTGTGGGGTCCCAATGCAATGGCAGGCTGGAGAGAAAAAGCTACAAAAAATGGCTTTTGCCCCAGACGGCTCACTTGAGATGTCAGTAAGAATTGCCTCCTCAGTTTTCTATAGCTGTGATGAGGCAGCCAAGGAGAGAAAACAAAGAGACAGTGAAAAAGCAGCTGCTTTTACTGCAGCATTAAGAGAAACAGACCCTAAGTCTGATTCTGGGGGCCCCAAGAAGAACTCAACGGCTACATTCACCTGCTACCACTGTTAAAAGCCAGGCCACCTCAAGAGGAACTGCCCTAAGAGGCCCCTTGGCCATGCCCTGAATGCAAAGGTGACCACTGGAGATCAGTCTGCCCTCTGAAGTGGAGGCTCCAGAGCTCAGACCCATTCTACCAGGTAGTCCAGCAGGAATGAAGGGGTCTGGGGCATACTCTGCCCTCTCCCTCTGGCCAGACTGTCATCTCCATGGAGGATCCCTGGGTAATCATGACTATGGAGGAAAAAGAAAACAGCCTGTTGCTAAACACAGGTGCAAGTCTCTCGGTCCTTCTTTTCAATCCTGGCTTTCCTTCCAGCTATCATACCTCAGTGAAAGGAGTCACTGGTGAGGAGGTAATACACCATTTTTCACAACCCTTAGGCTGTAACTACTTGTTAGATCCTTCTTGCATATCTCTGTCTTCCTGAGAAACCACTTTGAAGATACCACCACATGTTACAGCAGCCATTGATATTTTCCTGCTAATCTGTCCATAACTCTGTAATGTTTGTATTGTTCCTATGCTATTTTGTAAATGGATGTATGTTTATTATTATGTGTTTCCTACAACAACCATTGAGAATAGTTAATGATTATTCAACTGGTCACTCATGTATAGCTCTATTTATTTTCTTTAGAAGCCACGATGAAGATCCCAAAGTATAGCACAACAACTACTGATAATCTCCTACCTCTTTTGTCTGTAACTCACCATTATTTGTCTATTTGTTTTTCTGAGAAACTATCTTGTAGATAACAATATGTAAAACAATAACCATTGATAATTTCCTACCACTTTGTCTGCAATTTGGTAAGCCCCCCTTATTACTGTTATCCTTCTTTTACTCTTTAAAATAAAAAAAGAGAAAAAAAAACATACAGAGATTTCATCTCCAAATAAAGAAAATATAAAAAGGATAGAGCTCAGTGGCAGAGTGCCTGCTTAGTGGGTTTGTCCCTGGGTTTAATTTCCAGTACTGGTAAGAAAATAATCACCACTTAGAAAAATGACATAGATTATAGACCTTTCAGATCATGTGCAGAGAAGCAAACCCAATCATCAAATCTGCAAATGTCACCAGGCATGGTGATGCATACCTGTAATCCTAGGACTCTGGGAGACTGAGGCAGGAGGATGCATGTTTGAGCTCAGCCTGGGCAATTTAGCAGTTTAGGAGACCCTGTCTCAAAATAAGAAACAGGCTAGGGACATAGCTGAGTGCAAACTGGGTTTCATCCTTTGTATTGCCAAAAAAAAAAAAAAAAGAAAAAAAAATAATTGCAAATGTCTTTGGCTAAAAAACAGCCTTTAACCAGGTATGGTAGCATATGCCTGTAATCCCAGCTATTCATGAGGCTGAGGCAGGAGGATCACAAGTTCTAGCAATTTAGCAAGACCTTTCTCAAAAACAAAACAAAACAAAACAAAAAAGGGCTGGGGATGTAGCCTAGTGGCAGAACTTTTGCTTAACAGGCACAAGAGAGGCCCTGGGGTTAAATACCACAGCAGGTATAGGGCATGAGAAAACTACAGCCTTCAAACCAAGAGAGAAGCCTTTCAGCCTGCTCAGCCACAGGCACCTCAATAAACACAAAGAAAGCTGTCCTGTACTGGACAAAGCAGGTGCCAGGCCAAACCAGGACAGCCAGAGGTCACTGTAATCTCAGCACCCACCTCACAAAAGGTATCGCCAATTTTTTAAGGACTACTTTTTAAACATCTACGCAGGACCTGCCCCACTAGGATTTCATAATGCTGTGAGAAGAATAATGCTGTGAGGAAAGTAGAATAATGCTGTGAGGAAAGTAGAATTTCTCCTTCTTTAACAGAAAGTTACCCTGTGAGTAGCATGGGATACTGCAGAGATGAGAGGTCAGTGTGAGGTGACAGTTACAGAAATGCACTTAACCACTTCACTGACTCAGAACAGAGAGTTTCAGTGCTCACCAGTGACACAGAGGCAACTACAGGGTCAGAGGCCGGATGGACAAGCCCCAGGGCCCCTAACATGATCCCCATTAAAGCACCACCTGTGTTTCCTTCTGAAGTCATCAGGGACTTAAAAGCAGGTTCCTTGTTGTTTTTTAACTAAAACCCATGATACTTTGCTTGGGCCCACAGATGCCCAATAGGTAACTAAAATCAGAACAAGTCTGACGCTCATTTTGTACCGTTTATCACCTTAACACTTTGGATACAGCACATTAATCATTTAGGAAAACTGGCAGAGCCAGGTTGATTAGCCTTAAATTTCCCTAGACTATCTCATGCCTCCTCAAGACCAAGGACACCAAGATAAAAGAGCCTCTGCAGGAACACCAGGACACCCAGTGTCTCCAGTGCCCTAAGCCTAGGGTCACCCTGTATCCCAGCACACTCTCACATGTCTGAACTGCTCCAAGCAAGTGATCCTTGTGCTGTAAGGATTCCACAGCAGCTGCAGAGCTGGCCTGGAGACAGTGATCAACCAGGCCCACAGCCCCCATGAAACTGCTGGCCACTCCTCTGTCGCAGGGCCAGTTTGACCTTCCTCTTCAGACCTGTGCCCTCTTCAGTTCTCAAACCGAAACCTTTTCCTACTCCCTTTTTCCTTTGTTGGGGGGCCAGCTTGACCTTTGTCAGAGCTGCACTCCCTTTATTTTCCCTTACTTTCTGATTCAAGCTCTTGCCTATGAATTCATGCTGAAAGCCTCCATTTTCATTTCCATTTTCAGTGAAGCAAGGGCCCCTGCTAGCTGGTGACATCAGTACTGGCCACCTCTCACCACACCAGGATCACCAAGCCCCTGGGCCTTTTTCCTTGCAATGGTTTTGCTATGGAATCTTATCCTAATTTTTAAGCAAAAGTTTAGTTTTTAAGCTTTCAGAAGAAAATTACTGAAAAGACATTTTAAATTTTAGGAATTCTTTAAAACAAGAGCTCAGTTTAAGCTTAGCTTAAGGCTTTTCTAATCACTTCTCAGCCTTTTGGCTAAGATCAAGTGTATTAAGGCTTTTTTTAGCTGGATATTAGTAACATGAGGATAACTCCAAGTAACAAGCAGCTAAATCTACAGTTTTGCTTTATTTTTTTTTACTTCGATTGATGCTCATAACCACACAGAACAAGCAAACTAACTTGTGCTTCCTTTAGATAAGTCATTCTTAATAACTGATATGCATCAGAATCCCTTTGGGTGATTTTTGTAAAATACACACACCTGGTGCCTGTCCCAGATCTCTGGAGTCAGATTCTCCAGGGTGAAAACATCCCTGAGAGATGTGCACACACTGATGGTAATCACTGCTCCCTGCAACAGTCACCGCATCTGAGAATTACTTACTTGTTACAATTCCAGCCAAAGCAAAAACAAACTGATTTTCATCAGAATCAAGCTCCTTGACGTCCCCATCCAGTGACTTCACAAAACTCTCCATTGTTTGGCCAGTGATGCTGAAAAACTTCGAAGCTTTATCCTGAAAGTGTGGAAATGGAAGTATCACAAATTTTCACACATAAAGTGTAAAAGTATTTTAGAAGTGTAGGATACAGAAGAAAGATTCTGGTTTAATTAGAGGACTATTTAAAAATCTGTTTCTCCATAAAAATTCCCATTAAGAGATCAGAGAAAGTAGCTTGGGGCACATAGGATTGATACGTTTCTATCTATCTAGCTACATATACAATGAAGTAGGACAGATTTATACAATGATGGACGTACTAGGATGCACGAACAGAAATATACTAGAAAAAATAGCTTACATGTTTTAGAATTTTTCAAACCTTTAGCAGACCTTTTTTTCAAGAAAATCTTAACCAAAACCACAACATGTAAAAGAGATGGACACAGTAAAGAAGCTCCTCTGGCTTCAAATCCTCATTATTTGGCAAAAACTTTCCGCATTTAGTTGGGGGTACTATGGTTCTGAAGAGAACTTTACAACCAAGGCACATTTCAGTTAAGTAAAATAAAAAAAAAAAAAATTAGAAAAAGAAAAGCATGCACTTAAAAAGGCAGAAGGGCACTTCCTGGTAACAGAAATACTCTAAGATTGGATGGCAGTGACAGTTTCACAACACTAGAAATTTGCTAAAAAACACTGAATTGTACACTTACAGTGGGTGAATTTAACAGTATGGAATTTACACCTCAATAAAGCTCAGAGCCTTCTAAAATACACCTAGGCCGCCCACCTGAAGTCAAATGCAACTATTTCTCTAAGTGATAAGAAATCCGCCTCCTCACTTCCACTCCCTTCACAACCCCTGTGTTCCCAGGGTCTTGCCTCAGCGGTCAGCTCCACCCGCTCACTGCATCTGCCTCAGCTGCCATGGCTGTCACATGTGTTCATCTTTCCCATCTCCCCTCCACAGAGCCAAACCAGACTTCCTGTCTAGTCCCCGTGCCCATAGCCCCGCATCTGTCCTCATTCACTGTCAGGTTAATCCTCCAAAATTCTGCTCTTGTTCTGTTCATCAAGGCCCATTTCAAATCCCTTCCCTTCTGGGAAGTTCCCCAATATATAAACACATATTTACATATGTACACACATATGTTAAAGAATATACAGCATCCAAAAAGCTAAGTATTATATTACATTACCCATGAGATAAAGTATAGAAAAGCACTTGAAACCATGTTAAACTCTTTACACCCACAAGTTAATAATACCAAAGTGGTAAAAGATCTGCAAATACCCGTGGCTGCTAGAAGACCAAAGACCTACTGCATTCATTTTACACATCCCCAGCACCAGGTCACAGAGGACTGCGCACAGTCGGTATCTGCTAACCGTCTGATGAATAAACTAGCGCAAATGGACAGCAAGACATGGACTTAGTCTCCAAAACCTCAGCAGACACACAGCCTCTCCAAGCTACGTCAGTAGCACCCAGAGAGCTGCTGGGCATGCTTACTCCTCCCAACATGGCTTTGACGACCTCCTCACTGCTGGAGACGCCCCAGAGCAGGGTGCAGGCGGTTGCTCCCATTTCTGTGCAGTATTCTGCCTGCTGCAAGAGCTGCTGCTTCGCTTCATTCAGCTGCTGCCGAAGAGCCAGTTTCTCCTAAATTCACAACAAAATAAAATCAGAAAAACAGATACTGTTTGACCTTTAAATGTCTCTACTGCATCTCCTCTTTCATTGAGATTTTGATTAAAGAAAAGAGATGCATACAGAATTATAGAAAACAGTTGCAAATGAAAACTAGCTCTTAAGAGAGTCATAATCCATATCTAAAAAGTAGACTTTCGAGTCTTGGAGAACATACAGCTATATTACGGCTTTAGATAACTCCAAAGATCTGAATCCATCCGCTAAAAGTAGAGTCAAGACAGGAGGCATTTCAAGGGGCCACCCCCAGAAAGGACCAACAGGGACTCCTGAGCAAAGCAGCAACCAAACCTGCAGTCCACACACAAGGAAGCACTTCTGCTTCTATGTAGCTCAACCCCCTGTCCAGACACTATGGACTGGAGGCAGACATAGAATAAAGGCGCTCAGGTACTCCCATGGGATTTGAGGGAAACAAATGTTGTACAAAGACTCCTCCTGAATTAACATACCCTCAGATCCTCATGAGAATATGGTCAAAAGTGCTGGTAAATATTAAATACACATCTGCGAAGCTAAACAAGGAGTAAAGCCCAGAACTAAGACCAGGAAGAAAGCTCAGTGCAGGGGCAAGAGGAGTGTGGAGGCAGCGTCCCAGGCAAACACTGACACAGCACAAGGGGACCAGGAGAGAGTTCTTACCCTTCCTCCCACAGTGTCTGAGAACACCAGAAGATAGGCAAGTCTCTGCCAGGTTCTCTTTAAGGAGAAAGACAAGAAACTGTCCTCTTGACAGCCTCTGACCATGTGAACATACCTCAAGGAATTACCTTCAGGGGGCCTGGAGGTTGAGGGGGGCCTCCCAGCCTTCCCAACTACTATCAGAAGTACCTGAAATGCCCCTGAAAGGAGACAGTGTTTCCTGATCTAAGAGACAAACTGGGCTAGGGCCTGCATGCACGGGGGCCCTGGGTCTGATCCCCAGCATGGGGGAGAGGGGACATAAAAATATAAAAATCTGCAGGGCGTGGTGGCGCATGCCTATAATGCCAGCACTCAGGAGACTGAGGCAGGAGGATTGTTTCGAGCTCGAGGCCAGCCTGGGCTACAAAGCGAGCTCAAGGTCAGCCTGAACTGCACAGGAAGACCCTGTCTCAAAAAGAAAAAAAAAATAATGAAAAATTTAAAAATTAAAACCTAAATTTTATATATACATATATATACACACACACATATATATATATACATATACATATATATAATTACTTAAGTAAAGCACACAGTTAAATTATATCAGATGTTTTAGGGGTTTTGATTGATTTTTTGAGAAATAAGTACAAGACAATTAAGAGAGAAAGGGCTTGCAGTCTCTGGGAAAAAATGTCAGACATCACTGACCTCCTCACTGGCTGGCATAAGGGGTTACAGTGCCTGGGGACCACGCATTTGGTACAGACAGCTCCACACACATATATTACATATACACATTTACTCTAGGAGAACACACGCGCTGATTCTACTTGATGAGACTTATGGACCCCATGTTTTTCCCATCCGCTTCATAAAGCAGCTGGATTCTGACTTGCCCATCAGGTGAGTGTAACTCAGTGCACTGGATGGCAGAATTCTATGGCAGCATTTCCTTTTGGAATCCAGCTGTTCTCAACATGCAAAGGGTCTGCACTGCTCTTAGTCTGGCTGTGGTGGTTCTGCAAGATCACAAAGGACGCACTGACAGTGACCAGGCAGGGCTGTCCCCACAGCCACGTGGTGGCTGCAGCAGCAGCACTGCAGCACAAGGCTGCACACACAGCACAGTAACACTGAAAGCACCTCAAAGACGACTCCATTCACAACGTTACAAGTAGGAAAACAGCAGTAAACTTCGGAAAAGGGATGTGAGACCTGTGCAGTAAATGCTAAAAGAAAGCATTACAGAGCAAGTGAAGAGCTAAATAAACAGAGATGTACACCATGCTTATGTACTGGAAGATTCAATACTGGAAGGATGGCAGCTCTCCCCAAAATGATCTACAGATCCAACACAGCCTCTGTAAATCTCAACAGGTTTTCTTTTTCTTTTTTTTTTTTTTTTTGGTATAAAGTGATATGACTCTAAACTTCATATGGAAATGCAAAATATTCAAAATATCCAAAAAATATCTGAAAATTAATGATGTTAGAGGACCAGCACTGCCTTATTAAAACAAAATGAAACTTATTATAAAACTACAGAATGCAAACCAGGGTGGTACTGGCATTAGGACAGACATGCAGATATGTGAAACACTCGACTTCCCTTCTTCCCCTCTTCCCTCCCCGTCCCTTCCTCTCATCCATCCATCCATCCATCCATCCACGGTGGTTGAACCCAGGGCACTTGCACTGGGCCACATCCTCAGCCCTTTTTAACTTTTTAAAAATTTTTAAGACAGGGTCTTACTCAGGTGTGTTAAGACCTGGAGTGTTGAGCCACCTGGAGTGTTGAGATTACAGGTGTGCACCATCAAGCCTGGATCAAACACTAATATTTATGTCAAGTGATGGTTTTTTTTTTTTTGAGACAGGGTCTTGCTCTGTAGTCCAGGCTTGCCTTGAACTCAATATATAGCCTAGGCTGGCCTTTAATTCACAGCAATCCTCCTGCCTTAGCCTCCCAAGTGTTAGGATTACAGGATTACTTAACATGCCCCGCCTATGTCAAGTAATTTTTAACAAAGGTGCCAAGGCAATTCAATGGAACAAAATGTTAGACTTTCAAACAACTTGTGCTAAAACTATATATGTAGGTGCAAAAAATTAACTAAAAATGAAATTATGCTCTTTAATGTAAAACTTCTCAAAGGAAGTCTTTGTAATTACGGATTAGGCAAATATTTCTTAGACATATCACAACAAAATCATGACCCATTTAAAAGGTTAATAATACAGCAGCCATTGATATTTTCCTACTAATCTATCCATAACTGTATAAAGTTTGTAATGTTCCTATCCTATTTCATAAATGGATGTCTGTTTATTATTATGTGTTTCCTACAACAACCATTGAGAATAGTTAATGATTTTTCAATAGGTCACTCATGTATAGCTCTATTTATTTTCTTTAGAAGCCACTTTGAAGATACCAAAGTATAGTACAAGAACTCTTGATAATCTCCTACCACTTTTGTCTGTAACTCACTATTATTTGTCTATTTGTTTTTCTGAGAAACTATTTTGTAGATAATAATATGTAAAACGATAACCATTGATAATTTCCTACCATTTTGTCTGTAATTTGCTAAGTCCCCCCTATTATTATGTTATCCTTCTTTTATTCTTTAAAAAAAAAAAAAATAAACCAAAAAATAAAAAAATAAAAAAATAAAAGGTTAATAAGTTGAACTCCATCAAAATGTCAAACTTTTTTGCTTTTTTGAAACAAAATCTCTCTGTGTGGTTCAAGCTGGCCTCAAACTCAGAGCAATCCTCCTGTCTCTGCCTGCTGAGTGCTTGGATTATAGGAATGAGCCACCACACCCAGCTCCAAAATGTCAAACTTTGACTCTTCAAAAGACATCACTGAAAAAACTGAAAGACAAGCCATACACTAAGATTAACCATTTCCAATCACATACAATCTGTCCTATGTATCTGCAAGTTCCAGGTCCACTGATTCAACAAGGACTGAAAATATTCAGAAAAAAAGGTATCTGTACTAAATACATGCATACTTTTTTGTCTTGACAAATAGTCCTAAACAATACATGTAACAGCCATTTTTATGACATTTACATTGTATTAGGTATTATAAGTAATCAGAAATTTTGATTTAAAATATATGGCAGAAGGGGCTGGGGATTTAGCTCAGCGGCAAAAGCGCCTGCCTGGCAAGCGCAAGGTCGTGAGTTCGGTTCCTGGTACCGGAGAAAAAACCAAAAAAAAAAAATAAAAAAAAAAAATAAATAAAATATATGGCAGAAAATGTATACATTACAAGCCAATACTAAACCATTTCACATAAAGAACTTGAGCACAAGAAGATCTGCATATGGATCCAGGAACGGATTCCCCTCAGATACTCAGGGATGAATGCATCTGTAAGAAGACTTTTCCCCAGATCACATAAAGACATTACAACTCAATAACACAACTTATTAAAAACAGGAAAAAATACCTCAGTAGACATTCTACTAAAGAAAATGTAAGGAGGAATAATATATATATGAAGAGCTGCTCAACATAATTAGTCATGGGGAAAATCCAGCAAACAGTCTAATCTAAGGCGGGACCCTCACGCAATGCTGGGTGAGTGTGGAATGGTACACCATCTTTGAAAAATAATCAGGCAGTTTCCCAGAAAGCAAACCACACTGAAAACTCAACAATTTCATTCCTAGACTTCATTCCAAAAAGAATGAAAACAAGTCCACACAAAGACTTGCACATGAATGCTCAAGTGGCACTATTCAAACACTGGTAACATTCTTTTTTTTTTTTTAATTTCATTTATTTATTTTTTTATTTTAAAGAGTAAAAGGATAACAGTAATAGGGGGTGCTTACCAAATTACAGACAAAGTGGTAGGAAATAATCAATGCTTGTTGTTTTACATACTGTTATCTACAAGATAGTTTCTCAGGAAAAAAAATAGACAAATAACAGTGAGTTACAGACAAAAGTGGTAGGAGATTATCAATAGTTGCTGTACTATACTTTGGTATCTTCAAAGTGGCTTCTAAAGAAAATAAATAGAGCTATACATGAGTGACCAGTTGAATAATCATTAACTATTCTCAATGGTTGTTGTAGGAAACACATAATAATAAACATACACCCATTTATGAAATAGCATAGGAACAACACAAACATTACAGAGTCATGGACAGATTGGTAGGAAATTATCAATGGTTGCTGTAACACGTGGTGGTATCTTCAAAGTGGTTTCTCAGGAAGACAGAGATACTCAAGAAAGATTTAACTAGTTACAGCCTAAGGGTTGTGACAAATAGTGTATTACCTCCTCACCAGTGACTCCTTTCACTGAGGTGTGACGGCTGGAAGGAAGGCCAGGATTGAGAAGGAGGACTGAGAGACTTGCACCTGTGTCTAGCAACAGGCTGTTTTCTTTTTCCTCCATAGTCATGATTACCCGGGATTCCTCCATGGAGATGACAGTCTGGCCAGAGGGAGAAGGCAGAGTGTGCCCCAGGCCCTCTCATTCCTGTTGGACTAACTGGCAGGATGGGTCTGAGCTATGGAGTCTCCGCTTCAGAGGGCAGACTGATCTCCGGTGGTCATCTCTGCATTCAAAGTATGGCCCAGGGGGCTTCTTAGGGCAGTTTCTCTTGAGGTGGCCTGGCTTTTAACAGCAGTAGCAGATGAATGCAGTTGTTGAGTTCTTCTTGGGGCCCCGAGAATCTCAAGTGAGCCATCTGGGGCAAAAGTCACTTTTTGCAGCTTTTTCTCTCCAGCCTCCCAGTGCACTGGGACTCCACAACCACTTAAAGTGTCCTCTCCCCAACCATCAGCACAAGCAGCAGGAATCTCGGTGCAGACCTCTCCTGAGCTCCATGTGCTCCTCCACTGCAGTCTTTACTGTCAGGGGAAGAACGGCTTCCAGGGGGTCTCCCCAGGTATTGCACAAGGTCCTCCCGGTTTGCAGCTTCGGAACGGCTCTCGTGACCCCAGTCAACTAGACCTCTGAGTCTTCGGGCGTAGCCTGTATTCTCATGTTCTCTGAGTCCTTGTTCAGCAGCTGCTCCTCCACTGACTTTGGACCTTTCTGGTTCTCAACAGCAGGGGCAAGAGTGACCTATTGTGTTGCATGTATTCCCGGGGGTTTCTCCATGTCAGAACATCCGCAGGCTGCCCAAGTTATTTGAGTATATATCCTGCCACAACTTGTCCTGGCTGCTGGACACAGAACTGCAGGATTTAGTGTCTGCCTGCTTTGGTCCCATTCCTTTCTACACCCCTATTTCTCCCTTTTGGAATGGGAATCTTTACCCTGTATATTGACAGTGTTTAACTTTCTGATTTTTATATAGGTCACAGCTGTTTGCCTTGAGTCTTAAAGAATATTTTGGACTTGAACTTATTAGTAATGCTGTTACACATTGCTAAAACTGGTAACTCTGAGAGATAAACTAAATGCATTTTGTATAGAGACGCACATGAGTCTTTTTGGGGCCAGGGACAGAATATTATGGTTTATATCTGGAATGTTTCCCCAAAGCCTTTTGTGTTCAGAGGTGGGGCTTTTGGAAGGAGACTGGATCATGGCGCACTATTCTCATGAATGGATTAATCCATTGATAAACTCTGAGCTAAATGTGTTGTTAGGAGGTGGGACCTGATTAGAGGCAATTCATGGGGGTGACTAGAAGAATATACTGTATCTCCAGAAGGGTACATCTGCCTCCTTAGCCCCTTCTTTATCTCTCTGGTTACTGACAACCGTGATGTAAGTAATTTTCCTCCACCTAGGCCCTTCTACCATGCCATTTCTACCTCTCTAATCTTTCCTCCTTTAAGTTTTCTAACCTCTCCTTTAAGTTGTGGGTATCAGGTATTGTGTCCCAGTAATGCAAAAATGAAGAAGAAAAGAAAATCTCAGCAAACTAGGAATAGAGGGGGACTTCTTTAATTTTATAGAAAGTATATACAAAAAAAAAAAAAAAACCTTCTGGCTAAATTCATACTTAATGCTGAAACACCAATGCTTTCCCCTGAAATCAGAAAAAAGTCAAGGGCCCAATCTCATCCTTCTTGTTCAGTGTAGTACCAGGGTTTCCAAGCAGCACAATAATAGAAGAGAACAAAAGAAAGGTATACAGAGCAGTAGGAAGAATCAGAACTATATATCCTTATTTGCAGAAGCATAATTCTTGATGCAGAACCTACAAGAGAACTCCTACAACTCATAGGCAAGTCCAGCAAAGTCACAGGATATAAGAAAAACCCACAAAAAGCAACTGCATTTCTATGCTAACAATAAAAAAGTGGGAACCAAAATAAAAAGCCCAATACCACTTTCAATTGCTCCAAAGAAAATGAAGTACTTGGGGAAAAATATAACACAATATGTATAGACTATGTATTCTAAAAATTAAAATGCTGGTGAAAAACATTAGAGACAAATAAATGGGGAGACATGCTATGCTCATGAATGAGTCAGCACAAAAAAAAGATAACAATTCTCCGCAAACTGATCTATATATATGCCACAATTCTGATTAAATTCCCAGCAAAACATTTTGGGGCACTAATAAACTTATCCTATATGTGGAAAAAAAACCAAAGGATAACTAGCTAAGACAAAAGTCTGTGATCCCTGTTCAGGACTGCACGGAACATAGGGTAGAACCCTGGAAGCTCATTTTAGACTTGAGGAACCAGGAAAGAATCCAAGGGTTAGGATCCTAGATTAGAGTATTGCTGGTACATACTTTAGTGTCAGGGAACGCGGAGACGACTGAATCCAGCATGTGAGGAAAGGTCAGAAGGAAACGGAGTCAGTATCAGGAAGAGCTGTGCTGTGTGGGCAGCAGCAATTCCCAGCCCCCAGCCAAAGGCTCTGAGCAAAAAAGGCTTTGTTCCTGGCTGTTGCAGAGCTGACTGCTCTTCCTCAAGCAGCCCCTCAGTTGGGTCAGTTGGCGAGGGGAGTCAGGACTGGATGTCTCCTCATGGTATGCAGAGCTGCCCAGGACAGAGTCCTGGCAGTAGCCGCCTTTGAACCCTGGGAACGGAAGGTTCCTCCTTGATGGCACAGGCACAACTGTCAGAGAGCAAAGGATCGCTTCAGAAGGACTCGCTGCCACTTGAAGGTTTGACTTCACTAAGCATCTGCGCCAGGAGCTCTGTCATGCTGGCCTGAGTCACCTAAGTGTCAGCGTGATGACAGACGGTGTGGGTTCGCCAGTCTTCTCTCTGGGGAGCTGGTGTCCCAGGGCTCACCATGGTCCCGTGCTTTCTGTGGGCTCTGTTCTGGTGGCATGCACCTTTCAGTCAGCACACCAACTGCCTATTTTTTGCTATGTGTATTTTTATGTTCTGTATTTTGATGTATTAGGAAAGAACTGCTACTTTTATAATAATAAAAGGGAAGCTGTTGCCAACATTAGTATAATGTTTCAAGAAAATTTTTAAAGAAAAATTAACTCATAGTATAGTTCAGCTAAGATCAGAAATGAACTACAGATTTTGAAAGAATCCTGAAAGTTTTGTGCTTGATACCCTACTACGTATGAGTGCTCACTTCAAATAGGGAAAAATCCTGGGGTTTGAGTATTGCTTCTTTACAACAGCCTTATCTAGGTATACTTTACATAACACCAAATTATTCTTTGGTAAAGTTTGATGGTTTTTAGTAAGTTTACAGTTCTACAATTATTCTACGCAGTTTGCTTTTTGTTGTTGTTGTTAACATAGTTTTGAGGAATAAAGCTAGAGATAAACAGTACAAGGCTACAGCAAACACTGCCACCCAAGAGAAATGGCCTTGCTACAGCCAACCTGCAGCGGCTTCATCTGTATTCACCCAGCTGAACTACTCAACAGGAAACCTGACTGGAAATAGAAGGCAGTGTAGGCTAAAACAGGCCCATATTTTAACTGAAATCTAAATATCAGGGCAATAATAACACCCCAGAGAGCTGAAACTACACTACCATGGTCATTTCATCCTTCAATACTGGCATTTACTGGCAAGGCTTATTTTTAAGCATTGTATCTACAATGCCAGTAAAACATCTATTTTCCCTTTGCCTACTAATTTAAAAAAAAAAAAAAAAGGAAATCTAAGATTCTGCTCAATATAAGCTTCAATCTTAAAAATATCTTAGCAATTTGAGGAAGGACAGGATCGATGGGTTGCATTTGTCACATTTTTCAAATTCCTTCTGACCTGGTGGTCAAATTCTTCCACAGCATGAAATGTTTAGTCTGAAACTTCCCTGATGACCATTTCAGTTTACTGTGATCTAGATGGAATGTGGCAAAGCTAAGTTTCAACTCGAAGGATGCAACGTCCGACCTAACTCAGGCCGAAGAGCACAGCCTCTTCCTGTGCTGATCGGCTTGCTCAGGACTCAGCACACACAGAGGCCCCGAGACCCTTGCAGACACAGAGACTCAGGACT
This sequence comes from Chinchilla lanigera, assembly GCF_000276665.1. Taxonomy (NCBI): domain Eukaryota; kingdom Metazoa; phylum Chordata; class Mammalia; order Rodentia; family Chinchillidae; genus Chinchilla; species Chinchilla lanigera. Next base: position 38,592,947 of record NW_004955407.1, on the reverse strand, counting down.
GCTCTGAGGCGAGTAAGCAAAGGAGATGCAGGCTGGCACCAGGGAGCGGGCCCTGGACCGGCCCCTCAGCCCTCCTCCAGGGAATATTTGCGGAGACACCTGTGGGGACAGCTACTACCACCTGCCAGCACACAGCCAACTTCTAGCACACACCAGTGGCTATCATTGACACTACCATTTTATTATTCAAGAACAAATATATACATGTCCTCCCTTTTTTTTTTTATTGGAGATCAAACACAGGACCATTACACTGAGCTATATTCCCAGCCCCTTTATTTTTTATTCTGAGCAGGGCGGTCTCACTAAGTTGCCCAGGCCAGCTTTGAACTTGCAATCGTCCTGCCTCAGTGCCTCAGCTGCTAGGGTTATAGGTATGTGCCACCATGACTGGCATGAACCCAAATTTTACAAGTGGCAGAAAACGAGATGTAGTTTTATGGAAACCAAGAGGAAATAATTTGCCACCCAAAATATAAAAACATTTCAAAGAGGTATTATAGCTTCTAATACTGAAATAAAATATAATCAGTTATTTGTAAAATGTCAGTAAGTAATACCTAATTATACATACTTGTGATTTAATATACCTAGCTCCAATGTAAGTCATTCTATGCACAATATTCTTCCCTAGATTCTTATTTTATTATAAGCCTTTATGTTTTGGAATGAACTGTTTTAAATATGAAAAATAAAATGTACCAAATGAACAATCTACATGCTAAATGGTTACAAAATCCAACTGCTCACCCATCTTCCAAAGCATGCAGAATACACACATTTAAAATCACCATCTTGCTGGGATATAGTTCAGTGGCACAAGCACCTGCCTGGCAAGCACAAGGTCCTGAGTTCAATTCCCAGTACCAAAAAGAAAAACAACATATCACCATCTCTTGAGGATTTGGGGAGAAAATGTAAGACCTGCTGCTCACGACGGCAAAGGTGGCAAACCGGCATGGCTTTCTGGACACGGCTGAAGAGCCTGTACGGGCTGCCCTACCTGCTTCTCCCTTCCACTGTCGGCCTGCAAGGTTTCCAGGCGGGCTTTGAAATGCTCACAGTCCAGTTTTAGCTGTTCCAATTCTTGCTCTTTCATTTCCAGGTCTACAAAAAGGAGACATAACATTTCTCAAGAAGACATAAACCACAAATCTCTCCTAAGCATCCATTTACCCTATCTTCCCTTAGTAAAGCCTGCACAGATTTCTTAGGTCAGAATATTCATGTTTCTGACGCTAACTGTCCCAGAACAACCAATATTCTTGAAGTCTTTTTGCTATGTTCTTATCAGTTTTTAGCCCAGAGCAGAAAGGACTTCTTTGTTGCTTTGCTTTGTGCTTTGATGGCCTCCCTTTACTGCCAAACGTGTACTCAAGACTTCAAGAATGTGTTATTTGAAGGGCTGAAGGCAGAGCTGAGGAGCCCGACTGTCTCGTGGCACAGACTTGTATCTGCTCTGTGAGAAACAGAAGGCAGCTTGGCACGGAGACGCTGCCAGCAGGGCTGATTCACAAAGTGAGCCCCCCGCCCTCCGCCTGGCATATGGCTCAATGGAACAACTGCATAGCAGTCACCAAGGAGGCAGCCCAGAGCCCAGGATGAGAGAACACCACGGCGAGGCGGGGAACTACATGCACTACTTCCTCCCCACTACATTCAGGACTGGATGAGGCAAATGGCCAACAAAATCCCCAAAGGCAGCCACATCAATAAGTCCAAGTTATCAACTTTAAACATTATGCTATTGAATACCAACGGTCAAAGAGTAGGCTTGGGGACATAGCTCAGCGATGCAGCGTTTGCTCTTTAGAGCTAAGAAATCATCTATTTTATGCCATACACAACAGATAGCCAGAGCTGAGGGAACTAGTGCCACGAGCTAACGGTGTGACTTCTCTCACCGGAACATCAGTGCATCGGGACAGTGGTTCCCAAGTTTAGTGGGTCACCTGCAGATGTGGGTCCTATCCACACAATTTGGAGTTCAGGGGGCCTGGGGTGAGCCTGAAAACTTACTATTCCTAACACGTTCTCTCAGGTGAGGTGGCTGCTGCCAGTCTGAGAACCACGGAGGACAGCCTGGTCCCTCCTCACTAGGGAAGCGAAAGGCACACACAACCCCAACCCAGCACCAGCCATGAGCTCAGCCACAGCGCTGCAGAGGTGGCTGGGGCAGGGGCCACGATGAAGGCAAGGGCCTCTACAAGCAGATGCCTGGGAAACAGAACCGTACTGTACCGCCAGGAGAAAAGCTAACAAAGGTGCAAAGGAGAGGGTGATTTACAACCTCGGGGTCTGAGAAGGCAGGTGGAAGCCCAATAAGCAGCCTGTGAGGACTCTTAGACCTGCACAGCATGCCCAGAGCTGACAGCAGACACAAGGAGTCTCTTACGTCTTCTGGACACCCTGCCCAGAAAGGAGGAGTAGACCCTAAGTCAATAACCAGACCACTTAGGAATTATGAAACTGCCTGGGAAAAACTTCTCTTATAACATATTCTTTAGGAAATAGAATGAAGTCACTTTGGGCTATTTCTCGGCTGTTCTTTTAAGATACCTAATGCTATGACATGAACTTTGCCATAATTATTTTGTCCCACTAATCCTGGCCATCTAAGAAAGAACTATTAGTGGAGCACCATGCCTTAAAAATTAGTTAAAACTATGCTGTTGCATACTGGTAACAGTGTTAAATGAAAACACGGTATTCACATTTACACACACACACACACACTAGAATATGTATGAAATTTGTACCATACAATAGTCACAGATAAAAACAAAATGAAAAATGGGCTAAAATAAAATTAGCAGCAGTTTGCCCAAGCGTGGTAACACACACACCTATAATCCCAGCACTCTGGAACGCCGAGGCAAGAGGATCAAGCCCCCAGCCAGGCCACTAGTGACCTACTGAGAATCAATTCTTAAAATAAAAAATTTAAAAAGGGCTGGGCATGCAGCCCAGTGCAAAGGCCCTGGGTTCAAGCTCCAGTACAAATATAGACAGATACAGCTACAGACAGAGATACAAGTATCAGTGGTTTAAAATTTTCTTCACAGTTAACTCTTAAAGTTTGCTTCTACTATTAAACTACATATTATTTGAACATGGTAAAGAAAGAAAATTGTACTTCTACAATTCCATGTAGCATGTACTGTAGGAATTTTGACTACCCAAAAGACATTTGCTCCATGGTAATTCCATGCTCTCTTGTTCTGTGTAGTTGTGCAGAATCTTATTGTGGGTTAATTCACCAAAGCAACAGGGTCAAAGCAAAGCATCCATCAACAAGCAAAGCCATAAAACTTCAGGTCAGTGGTGAGGGAGGCCACACCCACCCACACAGACCCTCAGGGAGGCGACAGGTGCCTTTCCACTGTGTAAGGCTGCCACCTTGTGGCCAGAAAAGAGCAATGCTGCCGCCTCCTTACAACTACCGTACTCATTGTCAATCTGGCTCACCTTCCACCATGAGAACAGAGATTTTTCCTGGGTTTGTGTTATGCTAGGCCCCAGGTGCCTAAAAAAGCATGTGGAATGTAGTCAGCACTACCTAGATATTTATCTCATTAACAAACTTCATTTCTTTACATTTCCTCATCTTTGAACAGAGAAAAACACAGGGCTATCCTTTAGTTTTCTATGGGTCACATTCTTCTGTGATAAGGATGTATTGTTTCTGCAGGTTTTCAAAAACCCAGGACAGAAATACTACAGACAGTGAATGCTATACATGGTCAAGACATCCTCTTAGCAAGGGCTGCTACCCAGCCTACCCTGTGCTTCAACTGCTACTTCTTAGTACTCAAAATGAAGGTAAAATCTCAATCCGTGTAAAGTGAAAGAGGGCTGGACAGATGAGCTGCACAGCAATCACCCAAGCTACACACTCTTTCAAGATCTACGCATCTTCTCCAACTACAATGTTTCTTTGGTAGTGTTTTCAATAACATGAGGACTGTGCTCTTTTAATGCTTACCTTATTTACAAGGAGGGCTCAGAGCTGTAAATGAGAAGCAGGATTTCTAAAACACTATCAAACAAATTAAGACTATACAGAAGGGATCAATTTTTCCTACCCTTTATTACCCGCATGTTTATAACAAATCATCAACTGCCTTAAATTAATATGAAAATGTGTTTGATCAAAACAGCAGAAAGTCACAAAATAAAAACACAGGCTTTTTGTTTACAAAACCACAACCATGAACTTTTACCTTCTTACCATTCTTATTACCCTCTGACAGGTTCATAAAAGAATTCAGAATATGCTACTGGTAGGCTCCATCTCTACTTGAGCTGAGATTTAGCAGTGTAGTAGTTTCCTGGGGCTGTTCTAAGCCTCAGATTGGGTGGCTTAGAGCAACAAAAATGTTGATTCACCAGTCTGGAGGCTACAAATCCAAAATCAAAGTGTCAGCAGGGCCACACGCCTCTGCTATCTGGAAGGGAAGGGTCTTTCCTTGCCTCTTGCACCTTCTGGGAGCCCCAGATATCCCTTGATTTGTGGCAGTGCCTTTCCAGTCTCTGCACACACTTCATGTGTCCTCACATGCATCTACATCCCAAACTCCCCTTTTATAAGGACACGTCGCATTGGAGCAAGCTTACCAGGATGGCCTCATTTTAACTTCATTACCTCTGTGCAGACCCTATTTCCACGAAGGTCCCATTCTGAGGAAGCAGGGACTACGTCTCAACACATCTTTTGGGGGGACTTCAACAGGCTGCAGGACCATCTGCTCTATGTGGGCCTCATGAATCCCTTCCAGCTGAGAGGCATTCCTACTCACACAGCTTCCCACAGCACACAGCCCGTCTCCAGAATGATTCTGCGTCCTTCACAGTCCCCACAAATAATTCCAATGATATTTTACATTTTCATGGGAGTACCTTGTATTTGAGTGGGCCTTCCCACTTGGTAAACTACAGTGATCGCCATGGGACATTCTTCACAGGTTTCAAAATATATTGAAAATCATAATATTCCACAATTCATCTTATCAAAAAATACACCAGGTAAGGCTTAAATGCATTTGAAATAGGAGTGCCCATCTAAACCAAACATGGTAGTTAGCTGTCGCAATTTTTAAACAGGGCCAGGGATATAGCTCTGTGGCATAAGCATCTGCCTAGCAAGCACAAAGTCCCGAGTCTGATTCCCAGTACCAAAAAAAAAAATTTTTTTAAACAAACCAGTTAGAATGAGAGCACAAAAACGGGGTTTCTTTTCTGTTCTGACAAAAATCTGCATTCAAAACCACATTTCTTGCTCTAACATAAAGGCCACTGGCATCATCTTTTATAAAATAAGGAAAATGTATGGCTAATAAGAACCTGTCCCATACTGGCACTGCCAATGAATGTGGCACTAGCTGGCATCACTCTTTTTTTTTCTTTGGTATGAGCTGTGCAGTTCAGGCTGGCTTTGAGCTCACTTTATAGCCCAGGCCGGTCTCAAACTCCAAATGACTGCTGGGATTACAGGTATGCGCCACTACACCTGGCTGTCCTCTCCATCTTGATGATCTTTTGCCGCCTCTATCCATAGGCCCGTTTCCACTTCCCCCTTCTCACCCCCGGATTCCGGGAAGTCCCCATGGGCCCTGCAAGTGTACTCTCCACCTGCTCTGTGCCCCAGCGTTGGGTGTCCACGTCTAACACACTTGGGCTCCTTGCCTGCTGGCTTCCTGGTAGAGGTGGGCAGTGGGAGGCCCTATGAGAAACAGGACAGGGTGTGGTGGAGTGACAACTGGTGGTCAACTTATAGCACCCAGCTGAACTGAACCAGTGTAGTGCTGGGTGTGGGAGCCCACCTGAGGATTGTTGCCAGCAGCATGAGAGGCAGAACTGGAGAGGAAGAAGTTTAGAAGCTGTGGGAGCTGCTGAAGCTGTAGGGAGCTGTTGGTCTTTCCTGGAGGACCTTGTCATGCTGGCTTTCCTGATGAACTCAGCTGTTCTCATCAGAGGAGGAGCTTGGGACCTTGTTGTCACTGAGAATGGCTATGGTTCACTTTGGGGGAGTTCTGGTTCTCACTCTGAGCATCACTTCCTGGGGGAGGATGGTTCACTGCCAGGCTCCTGGAGAAGTATGTGACATTGGCATACCTGATGGAACTTGGCTGTTCTCATCATCAGAGAAGCTTAGGACCTCAATGTTGCTGAGGATGGCTGTGGTACCTTTCATAGGAGCTCTGGTTTTTACTTTGATTGTTGCTTCCTAGCTCAGTGCAGATGCCTCAACCTGCTGGCACAGATCCTTTATCCCGCTGGCACAGACTTTCTAGCTTCCACCACTGACCTTTGGGCTTTCCTAGCACAGATCCGTGAAACAGGCCTGCATGAGACATTGTCGTGGGCTGTAGGGTTTCAGCTAGACGCATGCAGGACATTGCCGTGGGATCCAGGCCCTCAGCTGAATTCTTTGGTCTCTGTGTGGACAGATTTTTTGGACTCTTTATGTATATGACTCTTTGGGTGACTATTATAAAATAATTATCTTATAAATTATGTGCCCTATATTGTTCCCCTTGTGAACCCTGACTACAACACAGGGCAAGATGGGCCAGGATGCTGGCCTCCTTGCCACATCCTCCCTTCTGGTGAATGGTGCTGCTGCCAGCATGTTCCCTGCACCACACACCTCTCCTCAGCAACTCCAGGCATGTGCTCCACCAGGCAGTGCTCCACTTGACCAGGTCCTGGGCACCTCCTCTGTACCTGTCAGTTCCCGGAGCCCTGCCCACACCTCTGTAAGTCTCCTTTCCCTGCACTCCATTCCTGTGTCCCAGCCAGGACATGGACTGATACCCTCTCATCTGGGAAGCTCTTGGAGCTCACTCTGTCACCCATGCTTAATGGCCTTCTCTGTCTTATACTTCTATGGACCAGTAACAGTTCTTCCCGGAGCTGAGACAAAGGTCCCCCTTGCTTCTCATTACTATCAAATGATCTCAAATACCCTTTCAACACTTTTTTTAGACAGAGGCTCACTATGTAGATCAGGCTAGCCTTGAAATCCTCCTGTCTCAGCCTCCCACCACACCCAGCCCAATGAACACTTTAAAAATCACACAGTACAGTGGTTTTCAAATCCCATGGCTATGAACCCAAGGGACTGCCTTAAGAACAGTCACAGTTTGATAAACGTTTGAGTCGTGTTTCCATTTTACAATGTTTTAAAAGGGTTTTTTGGGGAAATAATTTCAGATTCACAACATGTTGCATGAATAAAAATAATACAAGAATACCCTTATTCTTTTTCTCCAGCATTACCTAGTATTTGCCACTCTTGCTTGCTATTTAGAGAGCTCTTCCCTTCTTCTGACTACTTGAGGGTTAATTATGTACTACAGCCCTTCGCTCCTAAATACTTCAGTGACTATTTCCCAAAAATAGAGATGGCAGCTGGGTGTGGTGGTGCACACCTGTAATCCCAGCACTTGGGAGGCTGAGGCAGGAGAATTGCTGTGAGTTTAAGGCCAGCCTGAACTACACAGTAAACTGAAAGCCAGGATGAACTACAAAGCAAGGCTCTGTCTCAAAAAAACAAAAAATACCTGGTACCAGAAAAAAAAAAAAAAATGAAAGAAGGAAAGAAAAAAAATTAAAAATTAAAAAATAAAAAATAGAGATGTCTTAGACATCCATAATGTATAGTTATCAACTTCAGGAAAATTAATATTGATATAACATTTAATCTACCACCAAGATTGAGATTTTGAACCACAGTGCCATATTACCCTGGATAGCATTTTTCTTCTTCAAGTATAGGATCACCTAGTCATCATATATCTTCAGCCCCCTTTAATTTGGAGCTTCTCCAAAGTCTCTCTTTTGTTATGACATTACATAATATTTTTTAAACAATTCATAAGCCAAGACAACACCCATGGGGGAACTTCCGTGCTATGGATTTAGAAGATCCATTTTTCCACCAAGAGCAACTTTAAAAAGCCAACTTTAAAAACGACAAGACTGTTTAAAGGTCTCTGAGGGCTACAAGACAGGCAGATCTTGGGGAGCAAGTCCCAGAGGAGGACAGCGTCTCCCATGTAGATGAGCCCAACATTTCAGCCCACTCTTATCTGAAGCCTCTGCGTATTTCAAAGCAACACAGGCAAAGAGACAGCTAAACTAAGCATTCAATAATCCCATGAAGCTGAGGAAAGAAACACAGGGCCACCAAGACAAGGGTGGGCCATGACCCTGGAGAAAATGGAAACAGAAAAACAAGCGGGCATCAGCACCGTTTCTCCCAAGGCACTCGGCAATTGGTGAGTGGTACTAGCGAGGCTGTGGAAGCAAGCAGTGAAAAGAGGCCAAGAGGCCAGGCAGAGCTGTAACTGGACTCATGGCATGAAAGGAGGAGGAAAGAACTGGCAGCCAAGGCTTGCCAAGTGGGGGAACCCTGGTACCCTGTACCACCTTGGAAGAACCGATACATCACGAACCAGTACAGGCCAGCTGGAACTGAACAGAGCCATCCATGGATCAGCTCAGCCTGTGCCAAGGTTAAGGTGACCAACTCCCTCTAAAAAGAAGTTCCTGTAGAAGAACAGAGAGAAATACCATCATTAGAGTCTCACTAGTTTTTATGTGGGAAAAAAAAATCTGTTAACAAAAATTTCACCAGGCCTAGCAAGAGGAAAAGCAGACAACAGAAGCAGACTCCACATGTCCTCCTTCAATGCCCCTGGCCACTGTGGTCCTTTCTTTCTCTCAACGTGGGTATCGTGGCTGTGTCTAGATGTCCTCCAGAAGCCTCACGTGGTCATGGTGGGGCTTTTCAGAGGTGGCTGGATCTAGAGTGTGTGATGCTGGGATTAAGGGTGTGTGATTACTAAATTAGTCCACTGACTGGTTTGGCACAGCTCTGGGCATGGATAATGGGAAGGCCCACTCTGGGTATGGTTGGCACCATACAAAGGGCAGGTAGCCTGGAAGGGATAAAAGGGAGAGGCAGAGGACTGCTGCTTCCTTGCTGCTTCGCTGCTTTGCTGCCTTCCTGCCTTGTGCCCACCATGAACCGTCTCTCTTCTGCAATGCCCCTCTGCCATGTCACCCTGCCTTGGAGCCAACCAGCTATGGACTGAAACCTCTATAAACTGTGAGCCCAAATAAACCATTCCTCCTTTAACTTTGGGTATTTGTCTCAGCAACAAGAAAACAGTAACTAAGACAACAGGTTTCTAGTAGCATGTGAGCCTCATAAAACTGCAACTCAGAAGAGAGAAGCATGAAGAGAGGAAAGGCTACTCCCTCAGGTCAAACATGTGGCCAGGAAGAGGAGAGAACAGTAGACAGACAGGGGTCTTGCCCTCTGTTGTAGTTTGGGGTTTTGCAAGGAGCACAGTACAATTCAGGACACACATTTTATAAGATTATTTTTAACAGTCATCTGAAGAATCACATACAAAAAGGGCAGGAAATCTGCCCACACACTAAAGATCAAAGAATCCAGTTAAAGGCCTGAATCCCATGGCAATGTCCTGCATGAGTCCAGCTAAAGACCTAGAGCCCATGACAATAACCCCTATAAGTCCAACTGGAGGCCTATAGCCCACGACAACATTTCATGCAGGCCTGTTTCATGGATCTGTGCTGGGAAGACCCCAAGGTCAGTGGTGGAAGTTTAAACAAGTCTGTGCCAGCGGGATGAAGGATCTCTGCTAGCAGGCTGAGGGATGTGCACTGGAGCCAGGAAGTAATGCTCAAAGTAAAAGTCAGAGCTCTCCTGAAAAGTACCACAGCCATCCTCAGCAATAGCGAAGTCCCAAGCTCCTCTGTAGATGAGGAAAGCTGAGTTCCCATCAGGAAAGCCAACATGACAAGCTTCTCCAGGAGACTGAACCGTGTACCATCTTCCCCACCTGGAGCCAGGAAGTGAGGACCAGAGCTCAAAGTGAGAACCAGAGCTCCCCTAAAGTGACCAGAAGCCATTCTCAGTGAAAACCAAGTCCCACGCTCCTCCTATGAGAAAAACCAAGTTCATATCAGGAAAGCCAGCATGACAAGATATTTCAGCAGAATAGCTCAAGAGAACCAGCAGCTCCCTAACAGCTTCCCAACAGCTTCTACCAGCTCCCAACAGCCTTTCCTCTTCTTCCTCTCCAGTCCTGCCTCCTGTGCTGCTGGCAACAATCCTCAGGTGGGTCTCCCACACCCAGCACCAAGCTGGTTCAGTACAGCTGGATGTTTCAAGTTGACCACCAGCTGTCAATGCACCACACCCTCCCAACTCACACAGGTGGTTTTTTTGTTTTGTTTTTGGTACTGGGAATTGAACTCAGGACCTTCTGCTTGTCAGGCAGGCACTTATGCCGCTGAGCTATATCCCTGGCCCTCACACAGTGAAATGGGAACAAAACCATGTTTTCAGCAGCAGCACAGGCAGTACAGCATCTCATAGGAGGAGAGCTTGTGACCAGGTACCAGGGCAAACAGTGACTCTGGGCCAAAGCCATTTCCAGTGATATGCAGTCTTTGAGGCCACATATGGTCTTGTTTAGGTCCCGAGGTGGGAGTGGCTTTGGTGGTGTTCACAAAAGTTGGGTGGCCTCAACCCTCACAGCAAGGAGCAGCTGCTGAAGCCCTGAGCAAGGGAACAGCGTGGTCAGATTGGACTGTCAAAAATTGCACAGGCTGGTGATTAGGTGGGGGTATGCTGCCTGATGCAAGCTTGGGGATTTAGGCAAAACATGGTGGTGGAGATGGAGACAAGCTTATAAATCAGGACACATCTCCAAGACAAAATGCACAGGGCTCACTGGTGACAGGTTTCCAGGAAAGCAGTGAGGAGAGACAAGTGACTCCAAGATCTCTACTCTAGCAGACAGCACTCTGAGGAGACTGAGGCAGGCCAGTGTGAGGTGAAGAGAGATGGTTAACATGAGTCAGGTGTGAGAAAGCCAAAATTACCTTGCTTTCTGAGGAAACGACAATCTATCCTGCCTTTTGGCAGGCTGGAATAGCAGAGACAGATAAAGCCAGCTGCACAGGAAAACACGTCTCCCAAGGACACTGCAACTGTGAAGTGTCACAGTGACCCTTTCCCTGACTCCTAAATTCTTGTTCACTGAGAATCTTCAGTCTGCGTACCCCAGACTCAGAAACTGTACTATTTGAGATTTTATATAAGAAGACACCACTCGCCTGTAGAGTCACCATGACACAGACAGGCAGCCTTGATTTCCCACTTGTCACAGAGTGGTAATTAAGGGATCTCCTGTCTATTTGAATATTGTAGTTTTCAAGCAAAAGTCCTCGACCCACTCTCCAGTCAGACTGACATTGCCTCTTCACACAGAACTCTACTTTATTTCCTTATCTGCCCTGCCCCAAGTCCTGTGACAATTCTGTCCTCTTCTTTGCTCGGCAAGATGCCTCTCAGTTTCTCTTCTGTCTGGTCTTCCACGCTGCAATAAACCACAAACCTCATCTTGTCAAGACTTCAGCTCCATTCCTGGTAGCCTCGGCCTGACGAAGTAGGACAGACATTTAGAATCTGAAATAGTTTGATCCCCAGCATATTCCATCCCCCCCAAAAAATGTGAAATTATTTTAAAACAAGTAAAAAAAAATGCCAACTAGGAGAAAGAGAACAGGGCCCTGAGCTTGGAGAAGTTAGGGCTAGAGATAAATCCAGCAGCCCCTCCCTTCAAGATGGTAGCTGAAGCTACCCTGCACCAAAGACTTCCTAGGAAGAGTCATGGAAGGGAGAAGGGTCCTAGGCCTGGGCCTCAAGCAACTGTACTGTCTGATCACTGCTGGGCAGAGAATGGCAAATGAGCAAAGCAGAGTGACAAGGCATCACCAGACAGAACACAGGGAAAGAGGTGACAACACAGCCTGGGGAAGGTACAGGACTACAAGCAAAGACCTCCCAGTCCTACTGCGGAGCTCCTCCTGTGTAGCCCTCTGCGTGATTTGGCCAGGGGACTGAGCTCCAAACATTAACTCATGCTGACTCATGAGACCCCAATATAATTTTCAGAATGCCAGGTCATCACTTTACAGTGAAATGTAACGTAAGAGCAGGCTCACTTACTCTGCCACCAAGTAGCATTAGGCTTTCCCAGAGACAAATGCACAAGGAATGACTCATTACTCTTGGAAGTTGCTAGATGAGATCAGAACAAAGCAAGCTAAGAAGTCCGACTGGAGTATGTCCAGCAGAGTCTCAGTAAGCCAGAGAAAGGTCTATTTACAGAGAGAAAAACAGGAATAAGGACTCAAAAAAGAATGGTGAGAAATTTGGGGAGTAGCAATAGTTTTATGTCTAATGGGGCCAACAGGAGGCATGACTCAAACTCAGGGAGAGGTGGACGGTAGAGGAGGCCTGCACGCAGGAACCCTGGTTGGAGGGGTACAGCTCTGGGCAAAGAACCTTGGGGCATATCGCCCCCACCCCTCTGCCCAGCAATGCCCTTCACAGTGAGCCCTGCCAGCCAGTCTGCAGGGTCCACCATTCAGGCACAGCATCAGGAAGAGGAGAGGACGGATGTAAGGATTACTAGAAGAATAGGGCAAGACTAGATAGGAGCCATGAACATTCTCTTTTCTAACTGGACAGGGCTGGCCCATTGACCAGACACATTTGCACAAACCAGAAACTCATATTCTTGAGTCAGAATACCTTCCAGTCTACACCCCTGGATATACCTTTTCTAGATACCACAATGTAATGGTTAAGTCAAACATGATGTGGAGATTAACTAACCATCAAAAGCTGGCAATGCTAACTCAGCTCAATCAGGCAAGTGCTGCATCAAGCTTGAAATATCTCCAAGAACTTTAACAGGCTCCTACACTGGTATGTGACATAATGGCTCAGCTCAAATCTCAATAGTCTGAATGAACAAGTCCTAGCAATCTCGGACTTACAACAATGCTAGAAACTGACTCTCTCACCCACCCACTGACAAGTGATTACAAACCAGCTATCTCTGCACAGTTAACTCCTTTTGAGGTTTCCATGTGGAAAGATCTTTAACTTGCACAAGAATGCACTTAATTTTAGAGTATAAGTTTTCAAATTATCAGTAGTATAAGACTCTTCCAAGAAAGAGCAAAAGAGGCTAGATAGTCCAGAGAGCTACTAACCTTTCCTCCAAGACCTACATGCACACACACAAATTATGCACTAAAAGCATCTCTAAGCCTTTCTCACCTTTTATCTGACTCTCAAATGAACACAGAAGAAATACACCAGCCCTTTAAAAGTTACAGTTACTTTACAGTTAGGTACCTAAGTCAAATTTGTTAGAACACATTACTATGACCATCAGCAAATACTAAAAATAAAATTACGACTCACTTTTTTCTAAAATTTTTAACTTCTGGAAGCTTTCCAGGACCTCTCCATTTAGTATTCTGGGTAAGAAGTCCCGTATCTGCATCACTTCAGTTGTCAGCCGGTCCAGGTCCTTCTTTCTGACTCTAACAAATTCTTCTTTAGTTCCCATGTGCTAGGAGAGCAAGTATGATTATTACGTTTCCCCTCAGTCTCAGCAGCCCAAGTCAACCTGCTTCCTTTTGTTTCACGCCTCTTCACAACTGTTTCATAATTATACATAATTATTTCAAAAGCATGGCTCTACCTAATGTGTCTTCGGATACGGATATGGCTACGGATTGTGGAACACTGTGAGAGCTGAAGCTCAAGCCTTGAAATGAAAATCAAGCAAGCCAGCATGCGGCCAGGCACCTGGTGTCCCAGCTACTTGGGAGACTGAGGGGACAGAACTGCTTGAGCCTAGAAATTCAAAGCCACCCTGGGCAGCACAGCCAGATCCCACCTCAGACAGGGAAGATGCAGGAGACAGGAACTGAAGGGGGAAATGGGGTGCATACAGGAGCCCTACTTTTTAAAAGAAACGTACAGGCGTTTTTCATTTTTTAAAGAAAATGCCTGCAATTAACCTCATAGCACCTGGCTGACGGGGAACAGAGGGAGGGCGCCTCTTATGCCAGTCACCCATCTAACATCCGCCTCAACCCGGAAGGGTCCTTCTGGAAGGCAGTACTACGGGGGAGGGGGCAGAACACGGGGTTGGATCGAGTCCAAACACCCCCAGCTGCCCGTGCAGCAGACATCACTACGGAACGGCCTACAGTGCCCCACTCTCTCACACCCGCAGCACGCGGTCAGGGCCTTTGGAAGGCACAGGGAGGCGAACTCCGTGTCCCGTCGCAGCCGCTTCACGCCACCCTCTTCACGAGGGACTCAGGCGAAGGCTGCCTCAGGCCCAATCCCAACCTGGTCTGGCCACACCGGCCCTGGGGACAGCTCTTTGCGCACTAGGAGAGACCCTGGGGTGGGGGTGGGGGTGGGAAACAACCACCAAGGGTCAAGCACAAGACCGGGCCTCCCCACTGACCCGACAGGGCTCCGCCGCGCTGCCCGCCTCTCCCATGGCCGCGGCGCTGGCTCTGTGCGCCTGTGCGGCGCCCTCTGACCCCAGCGCGCAAGAAAGCGCGGGACGCGCCGCGCGGCCTCTGGAAGGTCCGGATGGAGAGCCGCGAGGCTCAAAACTCGTGGGCTCGACACACCATTGTCAGCCTGTATCAGGCCCGTGGTGGGGTCGGCAAAGTCCTGCTTCTACTCTTCTGGCTTAGCCAGGATTTTAAACTTTTTAACCGCAAAGTAGATGGAAAATGAGACCCAGGTGTACATGTCACGTCTAATAAAATGCATTGGTCCTTTCCTGTTTGGCGACGGGCTGCATCCAAAAGGGCACCCTCTTTGCGGGATATCTCGCCCACAGCCAGCAGCCTCCGTCCCTCACTGGGCTCGAGGAGCTTTCATGTTGAGTATAGAATTATTTTGGCCCAGTAACTAGGTGGGATTCTCCTAGTTCACCCTAAGTTTAGGGGAGTCACCTATTTCAGAGAAACTTCCCCATCATGCCCGCTAAATCCGTAAAACACGGCACAGCCTAGAGCTTTGGATGACGCCAAAGTTAGCACAACTGAAGATCTGTTCACTACGCGAGGAGCCGGCACCGTTGCTGCCCCCACGCTGTGTGTGTGTGTGTGCTGCACGCCCGATCTGTCTCGGGGCACCGCGGGGAGGGGACGATCGCCGGGCCAGGAGGCACCCCACCTCCCACCCCGGGTCTCAACCCCACCCGGGGTCCTAGGAGCTCCACCGAAACCCGGTGGGTGGGGCGACAGGTGAGCCACTGGCCCGAGAGGGCTTTGGGAAGTGCGCTTAAAGTCTGTCTCTTGCTGGCCACGACCAGACCCTGGCTAACCTCGCCCACAACAGCCCAGTAGTTTAGCAGCCGATAGTCAGGGCCCGCAGTAGTCAGACCCAGCCGAGCAGTGCCGCCCGCCCAAGCGCCATCGCGGAGGCGGCGTTCTGGTGACGCCATCAGCCCGCGCCACACCCCCGCCGCCTTTTCTGCGCAGACGCAGCCCGGGTAGCCAGCGGCTGGAGGTGCCGCACGGTCCGGAGCGCTCCGGCGGGCGCGATGGCTCCAGTCATGCAGCCGGCCGAGATCCAGTTCGCTCAGCGGCTGGCGTCCAGCGAGAAGGGCGTCCGCGACCGGGCGGTGAGGAAACTGCGCCAGTACTTGAGCGTGAAGACGCAGAGGGAGACAGGTGGGCGCTTGCGGGTCAGCCGCTCCACATGGCGGCCGCGCTGCTGTTCGGGGGTTCGCAGTCCGCGCCATCGGGGGCTGTGCCGCTGCCTGTGCCCTGCTCCTAGGGCTGCTCACAGCCCAGGAAAACGGCCAGGGGTCCAGTCCTGTGCTGGACGTCAGTGATCGGCGAAGGGAGACTGAGCCAGGTCTGTGGGATTTGGCGCCCGCGCCTCCGGACGCCGAGCTCGCCCCACGTTGCGGTTCTCGTCGTTGATTCCCGCCTTTCTTTGACGACGACTCCTTTAGGTGCTGGGGCACAGAAGACAAACAGCGTCCCTGCCCTCCAGGAACTTTAGCAGAGAAGCGAGAGGGGAGTGGCAAGTAGAGTAGAGCGGTGTGTGCGGGAAAGGCAGGGAAGACCAGGGGATGGCAAAGTGAATGAGGGAGCTCCTCTCCAGAGGCTGTTCCGAGAGCCTCGCGCGGTGATGTCCAGCCGAGACCCGGACAGACCGGAGAGGAAGCCGGCCGTGCAGACGCAGGAAAGAGCTGAGCTTGCCCTGGGAACGGTGGGAAGACCAGTAAGTTGGGGAAGAGGGTGTGTCGAGGGGAGATTAAAAATGGAGGCAGCGGCCAGATCCATCGGGGCTTGGAAATTTGGCTTTTAACTGCAGTGGAGTGCCACAGAAGTATTTTATTTACCTGACTCGAAAGAGATTCTGTAAACCCTTGTGTGCCTGCACGAGGTGTGGACTGCACTGTGCTGTTGAGGTTTTTTTGTTGCACCAAGTTGCTTGAAGTTTCAGTTGCTGGTAATGGTACATTTGGAATCTGCTTAGAAGAGTAAATATTCCCTCATTGTGACTTGATTGTGAATTCACAGTTTATGTGAAGAAGAAATCAAAAGAGCCACCCGCCTCAAAAAAAGAGAAAGAACACTTCTGTGGGAAGTCTAATTAAAGGAATGAAGACCAAAATTCCTTTTTTTTTTTTTGTCTTTTTGAGACAAGGTCTGGCTACGCTGTTCAGGCTGGACTTGAGCTCACTTTGTAGCCCAGGCTGGTCTCGAACTCGCATCGATCCTCCTGCCTCAGCCTCCCAAGTGCTGGGATTACAGGCGTGGGCTACCATGCCCGGCAAATAATGTGCAGAGGTCAGTAAGCTGGCTTCTCATGGGGTGGAGCCCAAACCCCAGGGGATGAGGGCCGCCATGTGAGCCTCACCCTATTTGCTCCCCTCCTTTTTGTCTTTTTTTTTTTTTTTTTTTTCCTTCAGTACCGGGAATCCAACTCATGACCTCATACTTGCCAGGTACATGCTTACGCTGCTGAGCTATATTCCCGGCGTTCTAAAATTCCTGATTTTATTCTGTTGCGGATCTCCCTGAGAGAGCCAGTTTACATGCTGGTCTTCAGGCTTTCTATGCATGTGTGCCAGTGGTTCCTAAACCTGAGTTGCTTACCAGACCTTTCCTACTTTTGGCTGAGATGTGCCCTGCTAGCCTGGCACTCCACCTGGTTGTCCCACAGGCTTCTCATACTCAGTGCCCCAAATCCCCCCAAAAGGGCTTCTCCAGAGAACTTTCCTCCTCCTGCTCCTCTACTGCCCCACCCACTCCGGCTATGGCTGGATCTGGGATTGCCCTATTGCCCTGACCTCCTCTCCCACCCACATCCATTGTCCCCTGGACCTACCACTTCACTTTTTGAATTACTCTGTCCTGGCCTTAGGAGCCTCTATCTCACCCAGGCTTCTGCCCCTGCTTGCTAATTCGTCTTGACTCCATTTGTGTCCCCCTGAATCTGTCTCCCACAAACCAGCCCAGGGTCTTCTTCCTCAAACAAATCTGATTGCTGGTACCAACTTCCTTGAAATTCAGAGTTCGTGGTCATGGTGTCTTCCTCTGCTGTTCCTCCCTAAGCCTGGTCATGACTGCTGCATGCTGCATCAGCAGAACCGTTTGTGGTTCTTCGTGTACCGCGCACCATTTCTTACCTCCTTGCCTTTGTGTCTCCTCACTCAGCAAAGAATCCAGCGCCCTCTCCACTCCCAACATTCAGCCCAGCGTGGCTTCCTCCAGAATGCCTTCCCTAGCAGCTGACTGCTGCTCCTCCGGGGGTCTGACAGTGCTGTCTCTACTGTAGTACTTGGCAACCTTGGTTATTTATGCATTGATGTATTGTTCTTTGCCCAAACCCCATCAGTGCCCCATCCAGCTTTGTGAGAGCCTGGCTGTGGACAACAGGAAGGACAGGTGCCATCCTTCTGGTCCGGAGGCCTCCAGACAGCCTGTTGCTGAAACTCCTTCAGTGAGCAGGCCCTGGACTTAAAAAGTGGAGGTGTTGTGGGGCCCCAAAGGCAGTCAGTTTACACTGCTGTGCTCCTGCTGGTTAACACCCATCACACCCACGGGCAGTTGTCTTGTTCCCCTTGCTCCCCGCCATGTCTGCATTGTGGGGAGTGTACGCATCTTCAAACAGTGCTGCAGACTGAGTCTCTGCCACAGCTGTGCCTCGTGAAAATAGAAGCACAAGTTTAGAAATAACTTGGCCAGACATTTGACTCTCATTGACAAGCTCAAACATTTTTGCATCCTGTCGGGAAACCTGAGATTTCATGCTGTTACTGAAACTTGTGTCCGTTTGTCAACAACATACGTAGATAGGTCTGCGCCCTTAAAAAACAAAGTGGAAATCTTGAAATTGTGGGATCTAGCTCCACCTGAACTGTTCCAAGTTGAGTCCATGCCATCAGGAAATAGTCCGTGCCTGTGGTTTTTCTTTGTCCTGGTTTAGACATTCATTTTCTGTGCAGAAGTCATTGGTGACATGCCAGCTGTGTGCCAGCATTACGTACCCGGTGCTTGGCGCTGGGAGTACAACGATGAACCCTGAGATTCCTACTTTTCTGTCCCTTAAACATTTAATATCTAAAATGGTACGTCTCAGAGTCAGCCTTGGGATAGTTTCTTTTGGGTCTTTGCCTCCTCTTTGGTGTCATATAAAACAGCAGTGCACCTGTGTGTGGTGGTGCAGTGGCTTCAGTGGAGGTGACAGCACGGGAGTGTTTTTCTCACTGATGGAATTTTCTCAAGTGGGCTTTGGGTGTGTCTGGGCTGCGGGCGGGGTCAGCACATGCAGCCGCCCCATCCGAAATGGCTCCTGCGTCAGTTTGGGGGGAGAATAGCTGTTCTGTGTTCTCATATCAAAACTCACTGCTGTTTCCTGTGTCCGCCTGTCTTCACTTTCATGTTCACCTCATTTATTTTTAAATAACTAAACCTAAATTGTTGTCAGAAATTTAGTTGTATTATTAAGTTTAAGAACTTTACGCCCCAGAATAAAAAGATAGGTTTCACAAGCAACTGAGGAATAAAACTGTTGTACTTCAGATAGGTATTTCACCTTTTAGAGTTTTGAAAGAAATTAAATACTATTTCTCTCCCTTAAGTTGCTTCAAAAATTAGTATCTTGGTACCACCTAGGTGAAAACAACTTATTTTTTAAATCAGGTTTTATCGGTACATTTCAGATATACATAATGAGCACATGCATTGTAGAGAATCTGTACCTGTGCATGATATAACATGTTTTTTTCCCATTCCCCTCCCCTCCCTTGTACCTCTCCTCTCTCCCCTTCCCTTTTATAAAAGCTTTGTTTCCAGTTTTCCTTCTTTTCTCTTTTTTCTTTTCTTTCCTTTTTCCCCCCCCCCCCCCCCTTGTTCCCATCCCCATTTGAACATTTTCTTCCTATTTCACAATACCTATTATACATTTTGGTCCTTATTTACACTTTTGGTTTCTCACACCAGAGGAACAATGCAGTATTTATATATGTATGTCTGATTTATTTCTCTTAAGAGAATGATCTCAGGGTGCATCCATTTTCCTAGAAATGTCCTGTGCGGGTCTTTCTTTATGGCAGAGTGGTACTCCCTTGTATATTTTTTTTTAAAAACCACATCTTTATCCATTCACTAGTTGATGGGCACTTGGGCTGTTTCCAAGATTTGGCTATTACAGTCTGTGTCAATATAAACATCGGTGTGCGTATATTTTTGTGGTATGATGCTTTTCATTCTTTTGGGAAAATACCCAGGAGGCGAATGGCTGGGTAGGCCTAGTTTTTTGAGGAATCTCCACACTGATTTCCACAGTGGTTGTACCAGTTTACACTCCCACCAACAGTGGAGAAAGGTTCCTTTTTTCCCACAGCCCCACCAGCATTTGCTATTGATTTCTTGATAATAGCCAAAAATAGCTTATTTTTATACCTATTGAAAATAGATGTTTCAAAATGAGGTAGGATTCTTAAACTGCCACTTGACAGCCAAGCAAACTACGTTTTTGTTTTTGTTTTTTGGTGTTTTGCGACAGTCTTGGTGTGTAGTTTAGGCAGGTCTTGAACTCACAATGTAATTCAGGCTGGCCTTGAACTCACGATGATCCTCCTGCCTCAGCCTCCAGTGCTGGAATTGCAGGTGTGTGCCACCACACCTGATCTTCCCTGAAAGGTCCTATGGCTGAGGGAGTTGTGTTGATTTGGCTCAAGATGGTTGCTGTAGCTACCTCCCCTCCATAGTATGAGCTCTACCCTGACCTCTGCCTCTCTCCACAACCCTGCTGTCCTAAAAGCAGATAGCTTGGGGGAGGGGGTTAACAATGCAGCTCCTCAGGGAACAGCAGGAGTGCCCAGGGCCTGACCTCCAGGGAACCCAATTCCTATAATCTTCTTTTTGCTTGTAAGTTCATTAACGTTCATATAAAAAAAAAAAAAAAAGGAAGAAAGAAAAATAGCCGCGGGGTCTTTCTGTAATCTCACTTTTTTTCTTTCTGTTAAGGGGTCTATCAAACTTTTAAAGTGTACTCATTTCTCTGCTTCTGCATTTTCCAGCTCCTAGGCAGATTGTCTAATCTTCCCCTCCTCCTTCCAGCTTGGTTCTTGGAAACCAAATCTCAGGCATCCCACTTGGGTTCCAGATACCTCAGTATGCATTTCTGAAGATAAGGACAGACTCCTCTCTTAACATAAACACCACACCATCCTACGCCTTTAGTTAGCTTCACGAAATACCAAACCCCTGAGTATTCCCACTGTCACATGTGACTTTTGTGACAAACCAGAATCCAGACAAGACCCACCTGTTGGCTTTGGTTGGCTTTTAACAGCTCCTGCCTTTTTTTTTTTTTCCCATACAGTTTATCTGTTGGGAGACATGATTCATTTGTCCTGTAGAATTTTGCACATTTGGGGTTTTGGCAGTTTCATCCTAAGGTTTTAACATGTTCCCCTGAATTTCCTGTAGGCTAGTAGGTAGATGAGACACAATCAAGGTTACTTACTTTTTGGCTTTTGGTTTTGTAAGACCTCTTACACAGGCTGATTTATGTGTTTCCTCTGGCATCTAATGAACGATTACCCGTGGAAGTTATGTTAGGGCAGTAGGCTTGGGTGCTGTCCATCTGATTCACCCATTTTAAAGTCCCCCAGTACTTTCTTATCCAGTGTTTTAGCAACCTTGTTTCTTGCTCATACCTAACAATTCTCTGGGGAAGTGCGGAGTCTTTGAAGATGATCAAAATAAGGGCAGATCACCATGAGCCCCTCCAAAAAAAAAAAAGCACCCTCACTTCCGTTGGCTGTGCTCTGATGGCATCTGTGCCGTGCTTAGAGTTAGTGTCAGAATCACCAGATGTAGCTTGTTTGTGATAAGAGGGAAGAGACCATTTGGTAGATCATCTACACAGCTCTGGACGGAAATATACTTTAACTCATTTTATTATGGTTTCTATTATCTTTGTTTTAGGTGGGAAATGATCACAGAAGAATCAAAATGCACCATTATAAAATTGTTGATGAGAAAGGTTGTTAGCAAGTTGGGAGTCTCTACAGAAAAGTGTAACTCCCTTCTATCACCAGGAATCTGTTTGTCACTTTTTTTTAAAGCATCATATTGAGCACTGAGATTACAGTGATCGGAAGTGTATGTTTGTCGGCATTCATCTGGTTTATTCGTTTGCTGCCCCCAAAAGATTTTTCATGGCAGGCATGGTGGTGTATACTTATAATCCCAGCACTGGGAGGCTGAGGCAGGAGGACCACAAGTTTGAGCCCAGCCTTTGCAACCCACAATCAAGACAAAATTTTTTCTACTACTTTTTAGTAATATGTCAATAAAGGCCATTAGTAACACACATGCAAACTGGAAGATCTGTTTGTTTTCCGGTTTCATGGTTTATGGGCTTAGAAACACCAAGAGCCTTTGCTTACCATACCATTTGTGATTCCTGATGTTACTCAGCACATTATTTCATGGTACCCAGGCGGCCCAAGGAGATACAGGCTGAAGGAGCCTGGTGGCTTCATCCTGGGTAGAAAGGCAGAGCTGGAGCCCATTGAGGGATGGAGAGAGAGCGAGGCCAACCCAGGGATGCCACCTACAACAGGCTGAAACCGCCCAGCAAGCGATGACCGTCAAGGGAAGGAGATGGGGACAGCCATATTCAGGGCACTTGTACAAAAACATTCCAAAGTTGCCTCAGTTTCCCCAGGGCCTTTCCTGCCTTGAGTCTGCTTGTGGCTCAGGCTTGCTGTCCCTGGAGAGTCTCGCACCCTGGCGGGGTTTGCAGGTCCCCTTCATGAGGCCAGTGGACATTTTGGTTGTGCAGGATGAGGTGCCGCTTGAAAGAAAGTGTGCCTCGGCAGGGCCTGGCTCTAGAAGAGACCCCCTTTATGAGTATTTTGTGATTTTTGCTTTTGTTTTGTTCAGTTTTGTTCTGGCGGTGCTGGGGATGGAACCCAGGGCACACCAGGCAAGTGCTGCTCCGCTGAGCTGCACCCTCAGCCCTGTGGGTGAATTTTTTTCTGACCACACTTGTTTCCTTGTGTCCCTCCGCACATGAGGACGTGCCCCACTACCACCCTCCCCATGGCTGACGCAGCTGCGCGTGCAGTAGCCTTTGTATTTATTGGTAACAAAGGAAAAAATGTGTGCTTCATGTTTAGAGATATTGACACCACTTCTGTGACAATTCTAAACTTTTCAGAAAGGAAGTATGTAGACGCTAAAGACATTTATTTACTTACTTATTTTTGCTGCCTTTTCCCATACAGGAGGTTTCAGTCAAGAAGAACTCCTCAAAATCTGGAAAGGACTCTTCTACTGCATGTGGGTGCAGGACGAACCCCTTCTACAGGTAACACAGCCCCTTTGTCAAGTTCCTGGATCTATGCCGTGGATGAAGAAAAGAAACTTCATCGCTGACCTCTGACATACCTTCAACAGATTGAAAATAAATACATAAATAGGTCATTTTCTCTTGTCTGTACAGAAAGGGATGCAACATCCACTTTTAGGTTAATTATCTTCTTAAATATAAAAAAATAAATGTAATGGACAGGCTCAATCATAGACTTATTATTTCTCTGTTGTCATTGGGTACATTCCATGGTAAGTTTTTCAAGTCTTAAGTTTGTGTTTACAGGAGGAAGGTGTGGTCTGGTCTGAGAGCCTGGAAGACCAAGCTGCAGGCCCACCGGGCCGCAGTTACCTGGGCACACAGGACATAGCAGCCACTGGGCTGTCCTTTAGGGTCCTTTCAGAGCCTGAAGCCAGGCTCTTAGGGCGAAATCCTGATTAACCAGTAAAGCTTGGAGGAAACTACCCTGGTTACCTGAATGTGTGTGTGACCCTTGTCCCTGTCTGCTAAGCTCCGCCATCAAAACTATTTTAGGAGATGGTTGTTGAAAGTGTAGTTGTGAGTCTGCCCCAGGGTAGGCGGAGGAGTAAGCCCTGCAGAAAAGCACACCCAGACCTCCATGGTAGAAGCCTCCTGGATAGCATTTGCTTCCTTGGGTCTTCCTGGGCCACCGTGCCCCTTCTTGCCTTGTAGTAATAACTTGTTTTCTTGATGGTATTTTCTCTGCTGAACGTATTTTAAGTAAGCTAGCCAGGCAAAATATTTCTGGATTGGACTGGGGATATAGCTCAGCCGCACAAGTGCCTGCCTAGCAAGTGCAAGGTCCTAAGTTTGCTTCCTAGTACCAAACATCATTCAGAGTAACAGCTACAGCTTTAGTAAAGGAAGAGAATCAATGAGCAGGGAACATCCTGTTCAAGTCTGGGGTTCATTTAAAACAGGTGAGGAAAACTGAGGCTAGGTGATGTGCTAGCAGCGCCAGTGAGGATAGATCATTCTTAGGTAGCTCATGAGCAGAACGCATTTATTAACGTTCTTTGAGGTGTAGGCCTGGCCACTAAGTTCCCCATACACAAGCCCGTTGCATCTCAGTGCCCTTCAGAGAGTTTTTTGCCCAGTGCAGAGCTGGGGTCCTATCTAATCTTTGCCTTCTGCCCACTCTGACGGGCAGGCAGAGGACTTTCTGATCCTGCAGATGAGTCTGCAGTGAGAACCCAGTGTCAAAGCACCAGTGAGGAAACCTGTGTCTTATCTCTTCTCTACTGGGGAATCCTGCTTGGGTCTCAGCTTAGTAACAGCTTGGCATACTTTGTTTCTGCTGTAAGTCATTCAGGCTGCCTGGTAGAGGTGCATTTCCTTATTTTTTTTTTTTTTTTTTTTTTTTTTTTTCGCTATGCAGTTCAGACTGGCCTCGAGCTCACTTTGTAGCCCAGGCTGGCCTTGAACTTGAATAGTCAGCATGAGAGCATTTCAGTTGCTC
>NW_004955407.1:38492000-38568578 GCF_000276665.1 Chinchilla lanigera | reverse complement strand
TTTTTTAGGCAGGGTCTCGCTATGCAGTTCAGGCTGGCCTTGAACTCACTTTGTAGCCCAGGCTGGTCTTGAACTCACAATGATTCTCCTGCATCAGCCTCTCGAGTGCTGGGATTACAGGCGTGCGCCACCACGCCTGGCCTGAGGTGTATTTTCAAACAAGCTGCTTAGCAGTTCCCGGAGGCACATCAGATGAGCACAGTAGCACTTTGCAGTTGAGAATTTCATGTTCAGTGAAACCCAGATACCGAGTCAAAGCCCCAGTGGCAGAGCACCCAGAACAGGGTAGGCTTCCCCACAGCAGGGAGGGGGAGGATGCAAGCCAGGGTGCCACGTCCCAGCGCGACCATAATAACCTGGTGTTTCTCCTTTGCAGGAGGAGCTAGCAAACACGATTTCCCAACTCATCCACGTGGTCAACAACTCAGAGGCTCGTAAGTCCTGATATTTTCACAGCTTTCCCCACTCCTCGCTCATCGATCTGGTGACTTGCCCAGGAAATCGAGTCAGTATGCTTTCTTCTTCCTTCAGAGTTTCCGCTCCCCAGAGTGCTAGCTGGGGCTGATACTGTGTGTGTGTTGCCTGATGAGCTGTTCTCCGTTTTAAATGTGTGCTAGATCCCGATTCTCCGAGGGCAAGGAGGTGTCTTGTAGAGCATCACTGGGCATTTAAATGTTAGCATCAGCAATCCCCTCACTTTAACACGTTCAGAGGCCATAGGTTCATATACCAGCGCTTGCAGTAATCTCAGGTGCCTGGTGCATCTCCCCCAGGATTAGAAACATCGCTGGCAATAAGTAATAAAATAGAGGACATCAATAGTAGTAAACTGTGAAGTAATTCCTCTGTATCAAAAAGAAAAGACAAAGGCGAAAATGAAGATTTCTGCGATGGGCTTTGATCACTTACAAGGGAAGACAGGACAGCAGGGTTGCTCTGCTTAGCACTCAGAACAAAGCCACCAAGTGACTTGGGTCTCTAACTTAGCTAACTTGGAATGAACAAGATTCTAGTGTGACGTATAGGATAGGTTTGCATATATTAAAAATCATGTGGAAAAAGACAGTAAATTCAAAATAAGTAAAAATAAAGAAATTCAATGAAAGAGTACCATAGTTCGTACTATAGCTCACCTGCATGACCCCTTAACAGCCAACAAAATGCTTTGATTTTACATGAATTGCAGAAGCTTCATCACGATAGTATTTTTAAATTAATGGTTTTAGATTGATGTTTGGTGTGGGTGCGTTGGAAAGGACCAGGAGATCAGTCAGGGGATCTTGATTTTAATAGGAACAAGGCAGTGGATAAATAGAAATGCCCCAACATGCATTCTGATTGAGAGGTAGCACCCCCGTTCCTGTTACTATGTTCTTGTGTAAAAATAAGGAAAATGATTGAATGTTCAGTTATTGGCCAAAGGTTCTAGCTGCCCAAGAATTCATGACACAAGTGAATAGACATTAGTTTGTTTTCTGCAGAACACCTGTTCATTCAGACCTTTTGGCAGACAATAAATCGAGAATGGAAGGAGATAGACAAGCTACGCCTGGACAAATACTACATGGTAAGGCCAGTAAGGTGCCGTGGAGGGCAGGGCTGCAGCTCCGAGGGAGCACCTTTGTCTACCATGCACAAGGCCCTGGGTTCCATCCCCAGCACTGCATGAGGGGAGGGGAGACTGAGGCAGGAGAATCGAAAGTTTGGGTGCAGCTCACGCAGCTCAGCAACTCTGTCTCAAAATTTTCAAAAGGGCTGGGGATGTAGCTCAGTTTGAAGGTGCTGAGTTCAATCCTATTGAAAAAAAGCAAGCTTGTGTCAAGCCTTCTGCACATGTGCCAGTAGGAAGCCATGCAGTCATGGACAGCACTGAGGGAATGCTGAAGGCATTGCTGCTGCAGCCCTGATCTGGAAATTGAATTTGCTTATCCAGGCTGGTTATCATCCCTCTCCAGGCTGAGGCCTGGCTCGGGGGCAGGATGCTTTCCTAGTATGTGTGAGACACTGGCTTTGATCCCCAGCACCACTGTACTTTTTTTTTCCTTTCTCTTCTCTAACAAAACTTGTCTGTGTTTAGCTGATCCGCCTGGTCCTGAGGCAGTCCTTTGAAGTTCTGAAGCAGAATGGCTGGCAAGAAAGGTTAGGAAACTGCTTGAGTTCCTAAACTTGATGGCCTTGAACACTTGTAAAGACTGGAGGTGCAGCTCTGTGGTGGAACACACTCGCCTAGAGTGCCCGAGGCCCTGGTTTTGATCCCTTGCACAATGGGTAAAAATTGTAGGATAATTTTTGCACCTACTACGAAACGTGTTCTTACCCAGAGAGGACTTAATTTCCAGTAGAGAGGCATAAAATAATTACACCCATATGACAAGTTAACATTTTATAGTGATGTAATTAGTCATGTTTTCCTGTCATGCAGGGTAAGCACTAAATATTGTTCTGTCTTGGAGAACAGAGAGGAGTTGGCGTGCTGTCTTTAAAAGACCACATGTGTCTTTCTCTTCAGCCGAATCCAGCTTTTCCTAGATGTCCTGATGAAAGAGCTCCTGTGTCCCGAGAGTCAGTCTCCGGATGATGTCAGGTTCCATTTCATTGACATTTACCTGGACGAACTGTCCCGAGTCGGAGGGCAAGAGGTAAGAAGCAGGTGGATGTTCTGCCCGCGGTGTGATGAGGCCGCAGGTGCTGTGGGCATTGTCACTAAAACATCATTGCCTGTGGGCACTCAGTACCAATGACGCAGGTAAATTAATTCACACATAAATTAATTCAGCCACTCCCCACCTGGAGTGTGACCTAAGCAGCTAGTGGGACGTGTGGACAGAGCTTTATACGCTAAGGATGTACATGACAGTCTTAATACTACTTTTTTTTTGTTTTGTTTTTTTGGTACTGGGACTCTAACTCCGAACCTTGCACTTCCCAGGCAGGTGCTGTGCAGCTGAGCTATATCCTTGACCTACATGATAGTCTTCTAAACAAAACTGAGCCAGGCACAGTGACCCATACCTATAGCCTCAGGAGGCTGAGACAGGGTGATTGCTTGAGCCCAGGAGTTCAGGGCCATACTGGGTAACATAGTAGAGTCTGACTCTTAAATAAAAAATATTTCAAAAGAAGAACAGAATTGAATGCAACCTACAGAGCCCAATAAAGTAATGTGGAGAACCCTCAGGATATACTAAGGACTTGGGGAGCAGTAGCGAGAAAAAGCAGGAGGCAAGGCTATGCAAATGGTGTCTTTGTTTATGCTCACGCACAGAAAAGGGCTGGCCAGGAGAAGTACATTCTTAGCACGTGAGCTCTTTTTACTTTTTCTTTCACAAATACTCTGTGGTGAACTCTTTTTTTTAATTGAAATGTTATACTGTGTTAAAACCAGAATGCCTCCGTGTCACACTGGAGATACCACCCGGAAGAGCGCATGTGTGCCGTGCCACAGGCTGAGGCCTGGCTGGGGGGCAGGATGCTTTCCTAGTATGTGTACTGGGCTGTCCGTCCTCGGGGTCGCTGGGCTGAGATGCCTGGTGGGGAAGGGTGGCCCAGCCCCCGGCAGCTCAGAGGACGTGCGCTCAGGTCTGTGTGAGAGGCACGTCTGTGTCTGGTTCCTCCTAGGAGAAATGCACATTGTTCCCTTACAAGGTGTGAGGAAGGAGAAGGATTTTGTTTTCCTAATTGTTTGCTATCTACATTTACAGCTGTTGGCAGATCAGAACCTCAAGTTTATTGACCCGTTCTGCAGGATTGCTGCCAAGACTAAGGAGTAGGTGTTTTCACTGCGGGGTTGATCTTCAGGGGTCTGTGAGAGACAGGGCCGGGCGGCGGGTGGCTGCCCCGAGTGGAGACTCCGTGCTTTGGTTCCCAGTGGCGAGACCTTTGAAGGGTGGAGCCTCCATTTGGCCTCCCGCTCCCAGAGCGCTGCCTGCCTCACACCCGCGGCTTCCATGCACAGCACTTGGGGCTCCTAGCGACTGCGGTTGATCCCATGCACGTGTCACATTAGGGCTGCATGTGCCCACCAGCCTGGTGATGCCCTCGTACTGGGCCCACCACAGTCACAGCTGCAGTGCCCCCTGTGCTGCTTGTCCCCCTGTGCTCCTTCAGAGGGGTCCAGACCATCACTGTGACCTCATTCTCGTCCTGTGCTTCTACCCGCCAGCCACACCCTGATGCAGACAATAGCTCGGGGTGTTTTTGAAGTCATCGCAGATCAGTCTTCCTTGGCACTTGAAGAGACAGTGGAGGAACAGAAAACGAATGGGGTGGACGACGACCTCTCTGGAGAAGAGATTCCTGGAAATGAGACACTGTGCAAAAAGGCAGTGGGGAAGAGGTCAGGTGAGACAATTCCTTTCAGTGTTTTTGTTGTTTGTTTGTCTATTGTTTTTATTTTGAGACTCCACCTCCCTAGGTTGTCCAGGATATCCTTGAACTTTGAATCCTCCTGCCTCAGCCTCCCAAGTAACTGGCCGTATAGGTGTGCACCACCATACCTGGCTCTTGTCTCTGTCTTTCTGCTTTGGTTTTTTGTTTCCTTTCGTAAATTCTCATCAAGCAAACACTGAGCGTACCCTGGAGTTGGTGCATAGAAGGGGCTCTGCCCGGGACTCCAGAGAATGGAAATGGGGTGCCTGTTGGGGGTGCTGAGGGGACCTGAGACCCCGGCATGTGAAGTCACACACATTGTGTCTCCTGGGATGACACAGCAGCACCCTGCGAGGGTTTTGCTCTTGGTGCTGTTGTACTGGGGTTGCACTGTGCTCGGTGTGTGTGGACCCTTGCTCTGCGTGCACCTGGAAGAGCCTCCTGCGCAGGAGACCGCTGTGCAGTCGTCGGGAGCACGAGCTTGCTTCTCCGCTCTCCTTCCCCAACTCCTGGCTTCCCGAAGGTTCTCTCTCGGATGTTTAAACTCCTGCATGGGCGGATGCAGTTCCCAGTGCTGCTTTCTGTCCTGGTGGCTTGTGGCATCTCTGTGCCCCAAAGCGAAGTGTCAGGTCAGAATTCACCTTCTGAAATACTTTCTATTCACTGAGAAGCAGTTCCCAAAAACTAATGGCCCCTGGCAATCCAGTAACTTTTTTTTAAAAGCAAGACACAAAACAGTGAGTAGAAGGAGACCAATACTTACCTGTACCTTTAAAAATCCAGAAGAAAACAGAGCCTGGTGGCATGTGGTTAATCGTAGCGCATGGCTGAAGCAGGAGGATTGCTAGTTGGAGGCCAGCCTGGGCTACACGGCAAGACTTTGTCTCAAAACAGTGAAATTAAAATTCTTTAAAAAGTAATTTGGAATGATAGACCAAAATGCTTTTGTGACAGAATTATGGGTGCTTCCTGGCAGCCTTGTGAGAAGTTAGTGCACTGCCAGGAGTTAGGCATTGTGCCGACACAATACCCATAAAGTTCTGGGTTTTGAAACGTTTTCCATTTTTGGATAAGGGATGCTCAACTGTAAAATCTGCAGATATCTAAAATCCCGAGTTCTTTCTTTTTCTTTCTTTTTTTTTTTTTAAATCCCAAGAGTTCTTAAACCCAAACCACTTCTGGTCCCAAGTTTTTCTAGTAAGGGCTGCTCAGCCCGCGGAGCAGGTTTCACCGTGGTCCTGAGCTCGCTGGCTCCGGCGGCCGTCCCCCAAGCGCCTGCCCTCCACGCGCTCTGGAGTGGCTCAGCCCTGGTCCACTGGCTGAAGTCCCTGGACTTAGGCTGAAGGACAGAGTGTGTGGTAAGGAGTGCCAGGGGCTTTTGTGGCTCTGTCTCCCGCATAACTGTGATAGCAAAAGCACAGCATATGTCTTCTCCCAGAGGAACCCTCGTTCCTGGGGGCCGAATGACCAGAGTGTCTTTAGGGGGTTGTGAGTGCAGGGCAGGGTTTCTCCCTTTGAAGAAATTTCTTTTGTCATTGAAAGGCCCCTAGGTAGACACGACCTGTGGGGAGGTGGGCCTGGCTGTGTACTTCCCATGTCAAGGATTTCGTCTTTGGGTGTGTTTTGACAGTACCGGGCAAGTGCCACTCCAGGAGAGATGGGATCCGTGGTGACAGAGAAGGACATGACTGTGGAACCCTCGCGGACATGGGGCTGCTTCTCCAGGTGGGGCGGCTGTTGCTGTTTATAGAATAGAGATTTACATGGGGGGGGCAGCTGGCTGGAGAATTAGGGTCAGAGCTGATAAGCTGCAGAGCCTGAGGTATAAGTCCTTATAATCCGTTTTGTCACTGATGTCACCTTCCTTAGAATGAGCTCATTGGAGACTAGGCATGGTGGCACATGCCTGTGATCCCAGTATTCTGGGAGGCTGAGGCAGGAGGATTGCAAGTTCCAGCCCATCCTGGGCAACTCAGCAATTTACTGAGGCCTTGTCTCAAAAAGTAAAAAAGGGTTGAGGGTATATAGCTTAGTGGAAAGGCCCTGGGTTTGACCCCTGGCACTGCAAGAAGCGACAAGGAAAGAAAAGAAAAAACAGCTTATTTACTGGAGACAAGTTTGAATGGGATAGAATTTGAAAAACCTTGAGTCTTTGAATTTTGAGTTGCTAAGGGCCAGGGATATAGCTCAGCGGCGTAAGCGCCTGCCTGGCAAGCGGAAGATCCTGAGTTCAATTCCCGGTACAAAAAAAACAAAGAAAGCCTGAATTTTGAGTTGCCGAGATCTGTTACATTTTATACAGCAGCACTTTTCAAATAACCAAGTTTCCTTTGTTACCAAATACAGATTGGAAATCTAGATTTCTAAAAAGAAACACATGTAGGCAAATTTTGTTGCATGTATTATGTCAGAACTGAAAAGAGCAACCCGGTGGCGGAGCCTGCTCCCAGCACAGAGGGTCTGTTTATACTAAGGGTCATGCCTCCACGCCAGGCAGTGCTGTGTAGCACCAGCTTATGCTGTGTTTCTGTTCTTCGTAGTTTGACTATAAGGCCGTTGCTGACCGACTCCTAGAAGTAACCAGCAGGAAAAACATCCCTCCCTTCAACCGGAAACGCCTCTGCAAGCTAATCAGGAAGTAAGTGGCTGGGTGGAAGGGTTCCTCTGATTATATCCTGGTGTGGGCCCAGCTCTCTGCTTACCTTTTTGTCTTTTTTCTTCATTGCTTTTAAGAATACATATATTTATTTCTGGGAGTCCAGGTTTGCGGTCCGTAACGATCGCGTTCCTCCTGGGGAGTTGGTGTGTGTGCTCAACTCGGCTTCATCTGTTTTCATTTCCTCCACCCTTCCATCTCTTGGTCCTCATTTGCAAAAGATCTGTCTCCCTGTTTCTTGCTGTCTTTTATTTTGTTCTTTAATTTATTGATACTTTTGGTTTCGCATAGAAAAGAAACCATGCGACGTTTAATCTCCTGTGTCTGGGTTAGTTCATTTAGCAGTGTGGCCACAAGGTGATCCATCTCCTACAGATGACTCGAGCTGGGCCTTTTGTGGCGGAGTAGCGCGCATGGTGTGTGAATGCCGCACTTTCTCTTTCCCTTCATCTGCTGATAGACACATGGGCCACATCCAAGCTTAGCTGTGGTGAGCCGTTTTGCTGTGAACATGGGTGTGCGTGGGGCAGTATAACATGAGGTCTCTAACTCTCGAGAAGAGACCTGGAAGGGGAGTGGCTGGGTGGTAGGGAATTTCTAGTTTTAGTTTTTGGAGGACTGCGTGCTGATTTCCGTAGTGGTTGTACTAGTTCACAGTCTCACCAGCATTCAGTGCCTCCTTCATAGCAGTGTAACATGTACATAAATGGAAGGTTTCATGAGAACAGCTTCGGCTGCCCCTCTAGTTCTATGCAAATGCTGCTGTGTTCGTCTCAGCTGCTTTATATCATGTGAGAAGAATCCCACGACCGCCACAAGTAACAGGTCAAGGGGTGGTGGTGCCAGTCTGCTGTGCAGGCGTCCTCGGTCACCTTCCCCAGGCCCTTGCCTCTCAGTACTGAGTTGTGCCGAGGGTCAGTTAGTTCAGTAGTCAGTGCACATGTTGCCGACTGCAGTGCCTCGGTGACGTGGGATTCACGCAAGCCCCAGGGCGTACTATGACTGATGGTGAGTGCTGCTGTCTTATCACTCTGTATGGGCACTGCCATGGGTCATTCAGGTTAAGAAAACCTCCAAAAGGTAGCTTCTCTAGCTTTCTCTGTGTGTGTGTGTATGTGTGTGTGTGTGTGTTGGGGAGGGTCCTGGGGGTTGAACCCCTGGCTTTCTCACTGAGCTACATCCCCAGCCCTTCTTTATTTTTTATTTTGAGACAGGGTCTTGATAATTTGTCCACGCTGGGCTCAAACTTGTGATCCTCCTGCCTCAGCCTCCCAGATCAGTAGGATTACAGGCGTGAGCCCCTGCGCCCAGCTGCTTTCCCTGTTTTATTGCTGGCTCGCGGAGGCCTGGGGGAGGGCAGTAGCAGGCAGGGGTGACCGCTGTCTGTGCTGGACCCAGCTGCCTTCCCTCGCCATCGTCCAGCCTGTGCGTGCCTCTGCATCCCGCACGGCTCCTCGCCCTTCCTGCTGGAGTTGGTGGAGAGCATACCAGCATATCTCAGCATGGTCTAAACTCTTGCTGCCTTCAGAAACAAGGGAGGAAAACATTGAGTTTCTCTGTAGCTTTACTTCATGTGCCAACAAGGCTGGTGAAGCTCCCTGTGGGTAGTGATGGAGCGGTTTCCTCCTGGGCTCCCCTGGGAGACGCCCCACCTCCCGGGGGAGCACTCTGGTTTTCCCAACTGGAGGAGAAGGAAGTGAGCTGACATTCAGGTGGGCTGATGTCAAAGCACAGTGCAGGGAGGGTGCAGCTCACTGGTAGAGCGCCGCCCCAGCGTGCTCTAGGCCCTGGCCCCGACCCCTAGCACCACGCATCTAGAAGACAGAAAGGGGGTTGCTCAGTGGACTCCTGCGCTGTTTTCTTTTTCAGGTTCCAGGACCTCTCTGAAGGTGAGGAGAATCGGATTGTCATTCATAATGTGTACCCCACCAAGAGCAGCTCTGTCAGATGTTGAGAAACGGGGTTGAAGGTCACTCGCTGACAAGGATGAGAGCCTGACCGGCACTCGCCCTGGTGCAGTGTGAGCCAGAGGCTGCGGGAAGTGTCCGAGTGTGGGGCCTGCACTGCCTACGCACTCTCCGTCCTAGGCACCCTGTCCATGCTGCGGCCGGGGCCAGGCTGCACGTTCTCATGTGGGGTCGTGCAGTGTTTTGTTTCGGTGTTCGTTGTTCTTTAAACTGGGTAAATTTTTACTGGGCCAGGAAGATTACTCTGTGCTTACATACGCGTGGTGCTGAGGAGTCAAACCCAGGAACTTTCCACTGAGCTACATCCCTAGCCCTTTGCTTTTTTCTCATTTTGAAGTGGGGTCTTGCTGAGTTGCCCAGGCTGGGCCTCAGCCTCTCAGAGTGCTAGGAGTGCCGGCATGTGCTTACAGCAGCCTGTCTCCCAGGAAAAGCTGATCACAAAAACAAATGAAAAGAACTTAGAGATCAGATTTTTCTTCTTCATAAAGGATCAAATGAACTGCGTGTGGTGCCACACACCTATAATCGCAGTGCTCAGATAGGCTGAGGTGGGAGGATCATAAGTTTACACTAAATTTGGACAATTTAGCAAGACTTTGTCTCAAAAATAAAAGGGCTGAGGGCGGAGCCCATTGTGAAGGCCCTGAGTTCAATTCCCAGTCCACACACATAAAAAATAGCAAGCTGCTAAGCTCAATGACATCCGCACAAATTGACAGTCCCGTCCTCTGCCCCTTGCTGGGCACTTGCAGTTGGGGAGAGTATCACAGAGCCAGGGCTGAGCTGTGGAGGGATCCCCTGCAATTTGTAACCTGCGCCTTGCTTGAGAAACCCACAGTTTTTTAAAGTGTGTCATTCTCCGTCACCAGCGTCTTGCTCTGGGGTGGAGGACAGCGAGGGTGAAACTCACCCGCAAAGCTCCCGGAGAGCCCGGCTCCTAGACACAGGCGGAGCCGACAGCGTCGCGCTGGCCCTCGAAAGTGGTGCCTCTGCACTCGGTTTCCCCGAGGAGGTTTCTGCAGATGAAAATGACCATGCCCTCAGCCAAAGAAGAAAGAAGAAAAAAAGAAAGAAACCTTCCAGGCCAGCTGAGCTGGAGATGGAGGGAGGTGAGCTGCGGGGCTTCCAGGCGGGGGCTGGGAAGAAGGCACAGTGCGCATAGCCGTGCGTGCCGCCAAGGTAAGCGCGGGTCCTCATGAGTCACTGGAGGAGCAGTTTCCATTTTCAGCAGCAGAAAAGTGAAGAATTTTGTCTCCTGAGTTTTCTGTGGAGCCGTAATTCCAGCTTCCTCATCCAGTGGTGTCTTACTGGAGACAGCACGTGCTGCCCTTGGAGACAGTTTGCTGTGCTGTTGGTTTGGGTTTTTTTCCTGGGCTTTGGTTTTGTTTTCTGGTGTTTTCCGGTGCTGGGCCTCAAAGCCACAGCCTTGCAAATGCTAACCCAAAGCGCTCTGTCACTGACCTTCACCCGGCCTCCTGGCAAAGGTTTCATTCCTGCCCTGGATCTACGGCTTTGACCTTCTGGCCTGAAAGTTTTTGGAAACCTGGCACCCGGCGAGGCACCCAGTCACAGTCACAGGGAAGAAACAGGTGCTAGGGGGTGCGCCCAGCACACTGAGGAGGTCAGAACTTTGCTGGTAGTAAAAGCCACAAAACCAAGGGGCTAGGGATCCAGCTCAGCTGTGAGCCTGCGCAGTATCACCCAAAACAATCCCCGAACTGTGGTTGCTTATCAGCTGTCTCAGAATCGGAGCAAGACTCCCGCAGAGCTGGGAGCTCGCTTACTGTTCTGTGTGTCTTTGTAGGAGACAGAGCCGGTCTTGCTGAGGACAAGGACAGTGAAGGCAGCCTTCAGAAGAGAAAAAGGAGAAAGAGAAAGAAGAGCCATGTCCAGCCTGAAACCTGCAGCCCCAGCGACACGGCCACCTCCCCGGAACAGATCCGGAACGGCGAGGCTGGGGCTGTCGAGGCTGCCCCCAGCTGTGGGGACAAGGGTGGCTTGGAGCTGGCCTGCACTGCTGCCGGGCACAATAAGAGGAAGCGGCAGAGGAAGAGGAGCCTGAGGGCACAGGGGGAGACCTGGGAACCCGCAGTGTTGGCACCCAAGGACAGTGGGCTTCCTCCAGCCGCTGCCGCCCAAGCTTCCCCAGCAGACGGAGCCCAGGCCCCCAAAAGAAAGCGAAAACTTGGGGCTCTTCGGGTCAACGGCAGTGGACTGTCCACACTGGCTTGTCCTCAAGCACAGAAGGAAGGAAACGATGGCCAGGCCACCCTACCCCAGTGCCGGAGGCCTCCGCACAAGAAGGCGGAGCCGGGGAGCCACGACCTCTGCCCCCTGTCCAGACAGAAGACAGCAGTGTCAAAGAAGAGGAAGAAGATGAAGGAGGTGTTGAACTTGGTGGAGAACAACGGTGTCCTGAGGTCCACGGTCAGGCAGTTCCAGGCTACGGTAAGGCGGGCGGGACCTAGGTAGGTGAGCTGAGGCTTGTGGACAGGCATGTCTTTGGGCCACTGCTGCTCTAGGGGAGGAAGGAGGCTGAGGACAGACCTGGACAGGCAGCAGGTAGAAAACGCCGTGGTACATGGCAGGTGCCCGTCTCGGTGGCCACACACTTAAGAGGTCGGGAACGTATGCGTGGGGCTGGAGGTCACCTCTGCCTAGGCAGGCAGGGGCCTCCGTCGCACACTGGCCTTGTCTTCATCCGCCTGGCCCATGTGGCCTTCCTGGCACAGAGGACGCCCAGACTGCTCACAGCGTGCATGTCTGTGGTGAGAGAAAGCAGGACCCGGGCTCCTGACCCGACCCCCGGCCCCGCCCTAGCTCTCGGGAGTTCGGGGGACAGCCCCTCTATCTGTGTCCACACCGTCCGTCCATGGTGGCAGAGTAGAGCAGGGTGACAGACCTTAGCGCCCACGAAGCTGGAAGGAAATACTTCTTCCTGGCCCTTGCAGAAAGGCCTGCTGCCCCTTGCTCAGCACTAGCGTCCCCACCCTGTTAGGCAGTGGCCGTGACGTAGGGCCGTCCCACTGTGGCCCGGCGAGTGCATTAAGCGACAGGACGACCTCTGCAAGCGCGAGCAGAGCGCAGAGCTGGCCTCAGGCATCTCCAGCCCAGACCCCCGACCGAGGGTGTCACCCCTTGTGCTGCCTCTTGTTGCTCTGGCCCTCAGCAACCAGCGTGGTCGCCCCAGGGAGGTTTCCTGTCCCAGTGGAACCAGTGTGTTGCCAGTGTCTGCTGGCGGAGGTGCACAGGAGGACTTCTGGGGCTGCAGAGGGCGGCCAGGAGATTGCAGAATTGCTGGAACCACCTCGATGGCCCCCCGCACCCAGCTTCCCGGACACCTGCTGTTGCATAAGCAGGGCCCAGCCTGCTTAGGGGTTGCCTATGCTGCCCTTGAGCTCACAGTGATCCTCTAGCCTCAGCCTCCCGAGTGCTGGGACGATAGGCAGGCACCACCATGCCTGGCTCATCACACTTTACAAGCTGAATTATTTAACTGATGGACTTTAAAAGGCAAAAATATGGACAGTACAGTGCCTAAGCTTGAAGGTGAAGACAATAAAAGGGGATTTTTATTGCCAAGGAGGTGTTTGTGCCATCAGCTGGGCGGGCGGAGTGGCAGCCATCGTGTGTGGAGTCTGCATGTGCTTAGGGCAGGGCTCTGGGCAAACCCAGACAGGAAACAGCAGCTCCGGACGGAGGCTGGGTGGGGGTGTCCTTGGGGGCCCTGCCCCACTGACCTGATGTCACTTCCGGTGTATATGGCATGACCCCTCCTCTTTTTGCTGCTGCTGTTCTTTTGAGACAGTGTCTCACTGTGCAGTTCAGGCCTTAAACTTACTTTGTAGCTCAGGCTGACCTTGAACTCACATTGATCCTTCCTGCCTCAGCCTTCCGAGTGCTGGGATTACAGGCGTGCGCCACCGTGCCTGTCTGACCCACCTTGTCTTGGCTTCTTGCTCTTCAAACAGGGAAGCAGCAGAACCCTCACCCCTCTGAAGAAACCACTGAGGACGGAGAATGACTTTGTGAAGTTCAACACCCCTGTCTTACCGAAGCCCCTGTTCTTTAGAAAATCAAAGAGCACCTCTGCCGCCCGCCCTCCGGGTGCTGCTGCCCAGGTGCGTCCTCCGCAGCACCCCACCCATGGGGCACAGCCTGGAGCCGCGCCCTCCTCCTGGTAGCTCCTCCATTCCTGGGCGCGGTGGTCATACCTGCGCCTCACAGGATGGGCCTGGGGCTTGCAGAGCCAGCTCCTCCTGAACGTGGTGGTGTCGTGTTGATGCAGAAGAGGGTGACACAAGGGAGCCACACAGACAGCCTTGCAGGGGAAATCGGAGGCAGCGCTTCACAGTGCCACAGGCTCAGCTCCAAAGAATGTTTTGAGTGGGAACAAAAGTAATTTTTCTTTTGCTTTGAGCCACCTCCCCCGCCCTTTTTTTATTTTGAGACAGCGTCTCCCTGAGTCATTAAGTTGTCCAGGTGGGGCTGGAACCTTCCATCCTCCTGCCTCAGCCTCCCAGCGTGCTGGGATGACAGAATGTGTGCCACAGGCTGGGAAGTCTGGTAGCAAGGTTCTGACGGACCCTGAGGGTGGAGGGTTTTAGATGACAGAATCTGTCTTGTCCCTTCGCACCTGTGGGTGAGTTTGGGGCAGTAAACCCAGGTCCTTCGGGGCCTTCCCTCCCCGGCGGACCCTTGGAAAATCTTAGGGAGACAGAGCCCCTTTTAGTCACAATGTGTTACTCCTGCTGCTACTGTTAATTTTGCTCCTGTAGCTGAACAAGACCCCGCCCAGCTCCAAGAAAGTCACCTTTGGGCTGAACAGGAACATGACGGCAGGTGAGTTGTGTGCGCTTCGGGGATCCCCCACGATGTGCGCAGCAAGGGCGGGCTGAGGTCGAGACGCCTCTGCTCCTGGCTGGTGCCGGAGCCAGGCCTGCCTCTGCTGGGGGCCCGAGAATGTAGGTCCTCCAAGGTCACCTGGTAAGACACAGGGTCAGAAGCCAGGTGCCCAGACACCTCCACACGGCATCAAGCGTCTCATGGGGCTGTGTGGGCACATCCTGGTCCCCCGCTCTGTCTGCCTGTGCTAAAATTCAGGAGCGCCTGTCCTTCAAGGAGCAGGGAGAGGAGGGGCGCCCCCACCTTCTGCTCTCACAGCAGTCCGTGGGTTTGTTTATAAAAGTTTCTAATGCGTTTAGAGACCTGGCTCTGGGGGCAGGAGTGTCTGAGGGACAGCACACACACGTGTCTAGTGAACAGGTGCGTGGAGGGTCAGTGAGCAGCTCTCCCAGGCAGCCCGGCCCATCGCAGACCCCTGGCCCAAGGGCCCTGCTGTCCGGTGCCCTTGGCGTGTCCCCCGTACCGGCAGTAGCCTCGCTCCTTCCTCCCCGGGGCGTGCAGGCTGTGAAGGGACAGCTGTCACCGAGTTACCAGGGCCTTCCTCTCCCTTGAGACAGAGTTCAAGAAGACAGACAAGAGCCTCCTGGTCAGCCCCACCGGCCCCTCCCGCGTGGCCTTCAACCCCGAGCAGAGGCCCCTCCACGGGGTGCTGAAGACGCCTGCCAGCTCACCCACCAGCACGGCCCTGGGGACCAGGACGCCGCTGGCCGCCACTCCCAGGAGAAGGCCGAGCGCCATGGACTTCTTCTGAGCGCACAGAGCCGCTTTTTACAGACTTCTTTTATACAGAATATTCTATAAATTATCACTTTCAAAACTCGGCTTTTTATTGTTGTGTAGACGCCCATGGATAAGAGCTTGAGGTGCTAAGCGCGGTGGCCCGGCCACTGTCCCGTCCATGCTGTGGGGTGGGGGCCTCCACCGTTCCTTTTGCTGCAAGCACTCGTGAGCTCCCACGACTCCACCTTGGGCACCTCAGCCTTGGCTGCCGTGCAGAAACCAAAGCCATGCGTGAAGCCTGGCGACGCCCTTCAGGCAGAGCTGCGCCGCGCCGCGCCAGAGCGGGGTGAGCTCGGAGCCTGGAGTCTGTTTCCTCTTGAGAGCGAGCGGGCCTGGTTCCTGGCCCTGGGGCCTCTGGGCGGCTTTCTGACAGCAAGGACTCGAACCAGCTAGCAGCCCCGTGTCTTTCTGCCTGTTCTCAGCGGCAGCAGCTCTGTCCTCAAGGCTTTTCCTGCCCGCCCCTACCTGTCCCCGTTCTCTGACCTCTGCAGCGAGCCCACAGTTGTCCTTGGGAGGGTGGCATCCCTCTCCCCCCGGGGCCTCCCACCCTTGCCCTGTGCGGAGGCCTGGGTGACTGGCACCGCACGTACACGGACCGCCCAGACCCGCGTGACTCGGTGCCAGCTGCGGTCAGCACATCTGGACCCCGAGCTCCCGCCGGCGGAAAGCTGCACCCATGCGCGTACCACAGTCCCCACTGCCTCTTCCCCAAGCCCAGTGCTTGGGCGTAGGTTTTCGTACAACTCTTCTCATCTGCGTGGTTGGGGTAGACGGTGCTCAAAGCTGAACTCTGACCTTAATTGTTTAGAGTTAACTGGGTTGTTGGCTTTATTCAAGGAAACCGCCTTGACTTGGGAGATGGGCAGACCACAGATTCATGACCAAGAGGACATGTGGGCAGTCACTGAGGCCGG
Source organism: Chinchilla lanigera (assembly GCF_000276665.1). NCBI lineage: Eukaryota > Metazoa > Chordata > Mammalia > Rodentia > Chinchillidae > Chinchilla > Chinchilla lanigera. The sequence continues at coordinate 38,552,988 of NW_004955407.1, read as the reverse complement.
GCTCTTCCATGGATTTTGGACTGTTTTTTACTGTTTTTCTGAGATAGGGCCTTGCCATGTAGTTCAGGCTGCCCTCAAACCCACTGTAGCTCAGGGTGGCCTCAAACTCCCAGCAATCCTCCCGCCTCAGCCTCCTAGTGCTGGGATGACAGGTATGCGCCCCCACGTCCAGCTTTTCCTCCATGGCTTGTGCAGCTAGAAATTCTAGGTAGAAGGAAGTAACGGGGTCCATGGTTTGGGCTCACGAGCTGTGCACTGCCAGCGCTGCCACATTCTACCCGGGAGATCCTGTGGTCTTGCACCCCTCTGTCCCTTCACACGGGAGCTGCTGCTGTGCAGCACGGCCCAGGGGAGGCCTCCTGCACTGCCCCCCAACAGAGGACCCCAGGGCTTCACCAACAGGGCAGTGGCAGTGTCCACCCTTCGAGGCCCTAGGGCGGGCATCCCCTGCATGGGAGCAGCCTTCGTGGTGCCTGGCTGGCTGGCTTCCCACGAGTGGGCTTTGCTCCTGGCCTGCTCTCGGGCAGCTTTACCATCATAGGCTGCAAGGAAGAACTAACAGTGCTGTGACGCTGTCCTTGTGATTTTCCTAACAATTCATTCCAACTTTAAATTGGGCCACATGGCCTGCTGGGTCCTCACAAGACCTTGGCTGGCTGCGGCACCTTGGTTGTAGAGATGGTGGCAGCAGCTGTTCTCACAGGGCTTTGGTGACCTGTCTGTCCCTCGACACCAGGGAATGTCCTGCCAAAGTAACCTTGTGCCAAGGCCCTGGCTCAGCGTGTGTCTTGGGTCCTTCAAATCCGACTTCCTTCTGTGCGTAAGTCAGTGTGTTTCTTTTTTTTTTTTTTTTGGTACCAGGAATCAAACTCAGGACCCCGTGCTTGCCAGGCAGGTGCTGTGCTGCTGAGCTACATCCCTGGCCCTAGTCAGTGTGTTTCTGTGGCTTTAAAAAATAATTTTATTGGTACATTACTTTTAATGCCTAAATTCTGGCAAGAGAAGTATTTTTAAATTTTTTTTTCATTACACATACACACAAAAAAGAATATGTCACAAAGGAAATGCATTGAGCGTACCAGTTTTCTGTTTGACACACGATTTTCCTAGGCATACTTGCAAAAAGGACTTGGGGTCCAGAAGAGGAAATAATTTAGTGCTGGTGATCTAACAGGAGTGTGGGTGAAGTGATCCTCTCCTCCTCTGCTGTATAGTTTGTTTTGTGCAGTTCGATCATCAGCCTTGACAAACTGCTTATCCTCTGTGGTGTCCTGAGCTGGATGCACAAGCAGGATCATAAGCACTGGAAGCCGTCATTGGGAAGAACATAAGGCGAGGTCTGCCTTTTAATTTTTATATGCGTTTTCTGTGGATGGCCTGACTGCCAGCAAAGACGATGGTCTACAGTCAATTGTGTTAGCTTCTGGAGGGTGCAGGTCTTATCAAAACAAGTTAAAAAATAGATCTTTGCCCTTAGATTTGTATTTGATATTGGCTATTTTGGGCTTTTGTTTTTTGGGCTTTTTTTTTTTTTTTTTCTGGTTGTCTTGTACTGGGGGTTAAACCCCAGGGCCTTTGCACTGAGCTATATCCCCAGGCATTTTTTATTTTGAGACGAGGCCTTACCAGGTCATTAAATTGTCCAGGCTGGGCTCAAACGTGTGTTCCTCCTGCCTCAGCCTCCCAGAGCCCTGTGATACAGACCATAACCACATCCAGCTTTGATTCGGACTGTTTGTATACATTTAAGCGCACCTCTCTGGGAACTTCTAACCCACGGGGCACTGAGGGTGATGTCAGTCGGTTCTATGTGAAAACAGCAGCAGTGCCCTGCCTGTGCCCCAGAGCTGCTGGGTGCTCAGAGCTGGTCACCAGCACAGGCCTGCGACAGCTGTCACTACCCCAACCACGCTGCCGGCTCCGTGGGCCTGGACTTGGGAGGATGAGTGGAAGGCTGCCAGGGTCCCAGGTGGTGCTCCAGCTCCATCCTGCAGTGGCTGCCTCTGGGTGCTGAGGGCATGTGGGCATCGCTGGGCAGCCATGAGCCAGCACTGCTTCGATAGCTCCAGGCCCTTGCTCCCCATTGCTTTGACAGCTTCAGGCCCTTATCACCTGTTCTTTTGACCCCAGGCAGGTGCAGAGTCATGGAACAAGTAAACAAAGCAGACTTGGGGGAGGGGAGGCCCGATGCTAAAGTGCATTACCTAAAATGTTTAACTTGTGCCAGGCATGGTGGTGCACACCTGTACTTGCAGCACTGGGGAGGCTGAGGCAGGAAGATCGCTAAGAGTTCAAGGCCAGCCTGGGCTGCACAGTGAGACCTTGTCCCATGGTGGTCTGCTTGATTACAGGCTTGTGGCGCCAGAGCTGGTGAATTTTGTTTGAGTTATTGCAGACTTGAGCTGGCAGAGAAAGCATCAGTAAAACTGAAGATTAAGTTGATGGAAATTAGAAGCCAGGCTCAGTGGTGCACATGTGGTAGCAGCTACTCAGGAAGCAGAGGCAGGAGGCTCACTTGAGCCCAGGAGTTCCAAGACTGTGGGGCCCTAAACAACTGCTGAGTTCAGGACAGCATCAAGTACTCCACAGCAGAGGAAAGCTCCAGGAGAGAGGGGAGGAAAAATAGTCCAAAGATAATGGCTGAAATCGGCCTAGTTAGGCCAAAAAGCAGTAATCTGCACATCCAAGAAAGTAAACACTTACTCAAAAAAATATATGGAATGAGATGTTTAAAATATTAGAAGAGCAAACGCCGTGCCCAGTAATCCCAGCTCCTCAGGAGGCTGAGGCAGGAGGATCATGAGTTCCAGGCCAGCGTAGTAATTTCACAAGACCTTGTTTTAAACTTGTAAAAAGGGCTAGTGGAGTGCATGCAGCACAAGGCCCTGGTCCCACTCCCAGCACCGCCACACACACAAGAACGGAGGCTGACTGGTTACCACACGGGCTGCTTCTGCCACGCAGCCGCCGGGCCTCGCCTAGCGAGGCCACCTGCCTGCAGCCGTCTGGTCCTCCTGTCCCATCCCTGTGGTGCCCTCTCCAGCTCTGCGGAGGTGACTATGGATCTCCAACTCCACGTCTCGTCATTTTCACGTCTTTGTCTCTGGCTTCCACTTGCATTTTTGCTTCAAATCCATTTTCTAGTTTAATATTTTTTTCACATGCATATGATCTCCTGTTCAGCCTATTTGCTCAGTATTTATTTTGACCTGATTCTCCTTTTTGCCCGTTACTCACCACCTTCCTCTTGACCAATACACGCTGTTGCCCTTTCCCGTCACCTTTTTTTTGACCACTTACTGGGGAGGTACTGTACTCCTGAGTCTGGCTTATTTCGCTCAACAAGATGACCTGTAGCTCCACCCACTTTCACAAAAAATGACAGCGTGTGTTCTTTACGGCTGAGCACTGCTCTGTCGTGTGTTTGTGCCACGTGGTGTTTGTGCTGTCCGTGCATCTGTGCAGGGGCACCGAGGCTGGTTTCATACCTTTGCTACTGTAGACTGTGCCATAGTAAACAGGGTCATGCATGTATCTACAGAATACGCTGACAGTAATTCCCCTAGGTGTATACCAAGGAGCAGCACCGCTGGACCAAATGTTACACTAATTTTAGTTTTTTGAGGATACGTAGTATGGTTTCCATAATGGTTGTACTAATTTACATTCCCATCAGCAAGGTAGAAAGTTTCCTTTTTCCTGCATTCTTACTAGTACTGTGTGTATGTATGTATGTATGTATGTGTCTGTGTGTATTTCTTTTTGTATTCTTCAAGATAACCATTGCAGAGTTAGGTGGAATCTCCATGCTTTGCTTTTCATTTTCTTCGTGGCTGAAGACGTTGAACATTTTTTCACACCCTTATTGGACATTCAGATCTAATTAAAGTAGATATGGATTCATGCTCTGTTCCCAGTGGCACCCTCGCACCGCACTGCTTATTCCAGAATTCTCTGTTTATTTGTAACTGTTTATTTTAAACTGTAGTGGGAGACAGTACCCTAGTTTTCTGTAGTGGATATCTCACTGTCAACTGGTAGAGTAGTTTCAGAGTGGCTAACACTGACGCGTGTGAAAGCACGTGGGCCCGGAGTTCATGCCCAGTTCCAGAGTCTCACAGGACCCAGGCAAAGGTCTCTTTCCCTCTGGCTTAGGTCAGGATGTGTCATCAGCACCCTCTTCCGTGTGGCTATGTGACATTTCTAACAATCCCTGTGTGCAGTCCATCTCAGTTCCCCTGACATTCTCATTGACGTTTATTTTCGTTCATCAGACAAAGCCTTACTATGTTTTCCAGCCTTTCAATCTAGAGTCAAGAGCTCATTCTGCCTCAGACCCCCTATTAACTGCCTCAGCCACCTTGCCTGGTTATTACCGTGGTTGATTTTCAAATACTAGAATAGAGTGAAAGTTGCTCTTTTCAGCACACAATTCATTGTGTTATGACAGCTGTGTAGTCACGAGCCCACCTCCATGTTTCCATACAGAGCTCCCTCAGTGCCCTGAACGTTCCTTCATGCTCCTGCTTTCGAGTTCATCCTTCCTGGCCCCATCCTGTGACAACCACTGGTCCCTGGGAAAGCCTAAAATTCCACCTGCTCTGCACCATCACATGCAAAGACCCACCTAGTACCCGGGCTTTGGGGTCCGACCTCCTCCACTGTTGGAAATGCACTGGAGACTCATTAATGCTGTGTCGTGAATCGGGGTTTATTTTAGTTTATTTTTATTGCTGCGTAGTGCTTTGGTGGTGGGATGCCCCTGAGTCTATTTACTCACCTGGGACACGGCTTTGCATTTGTTTCTAGCTTTTGCCAAATATGAACAAAGTTGAACGTATGAACAAAACGAGGTTTTTGTTGAATAACTAAGCTTCAGGTTCTGTCAGTAAATACCTAGCTCTGGGGTATCTGGATCATACGAGAAATGTGTGTGTAACTTTACAAGAAACAGCTAAGCTTCTTTTAAAGGCGTGACCACACCGTTTTGTAATCACAGTTCTATCTGCTTCAAATCCTAACTAGTAGCCAGCCGGCAGTATCGTAAGTAGCCGGTATCTCACTATCACTTCGGCACTGCTGAAACAGCACTCTGCTGAAAGCAGAATCCTGTATTATTGCCTTCACTTTCTCTCAGCACCTGAAAGATCCAGCCACACTGTGGACTGCCGCCATTGTTTTTCCACACCATGTGGGCTAATGTCTGTATTGTAGTCCACGGTGGGTAACATTTTCCAGGGTACTTTTGTTTTTTGTTTTTCGGTTTTTTTTTTTGGTCTTTTTGAGACAGGGTCTCACTGTGCAGTTCAGGCTGGCCTTGAGTTCACGTTATAGTTCAGGCTGGCCTGAACTCACAACAATCCTCCTGCCTCAGCCTCCTGAGTGCTGGGATTACAGGCGTGCCCCACCACACCTGGCCACCCACCTGGGTGCTTTTAACAGTTTTTTTGTTTGCATTTTAGTTTCACTATGATGTGCCTACATATAGTCTTATTTGTATTTTCATGTAGGGGTTTGTGAACTTTTTTGATTTAAATATTTAGGTTTTATAGCAATGTGTGGATATTTTCAACTGTGCCGAGGGCACAGCCCATCCTGGGGCAGCAGGGGGGCCCAGCACAGGTGTCATCCCTCAGCCGCCTGTCTTCCTGCCCGGCTCAGAGCTTGCCATGCCAGTGACCTAGGGCTCCTCAGCCCTTTCCCTGAGCAGGTGCTGTGCAAGCCCCCATAGCACCCAGGGGCTCTGCTGGGGGCTCCGGGCTGCAGCTGGGCAGTGCCGTGGGGCACGCAGTATGGCAGGAGCATTGAGCGCCCTGGATGTACGTGCATCTTGAAATAAGGAACACTTTGATTTTATTAAAATAAATGCTACACCAACGGGGAAATGTGGAAACAGGAAAACAGGGAAAAGAACAAAAGGAGACATTCCCAGGGGGGCAGGGGAGGACCCAGCAGCGGGAGCCCCACATGGCACACGGTCTTTCCCCTGCTCCAGGTCTTCCTCGAAGGCTGCCGCTGGGGAGCAGTTCTGGCCCTGCAGTGGCAAGAGAGGGGCAGGAGAAAAGAGTCCTCCATGACAGCCCCTCCCTGAGTCTCTCCCAAGGCCGAGCAGCCCCCTCCTGCCAGAGAAGCCCCGGCCGCTGACCCCACAGCGCACACCGTCCCCACTCGGGCCCACCCGGGCCGCGATCCCAGCCTCTTCCTTGGCTCCTGGCCAGTGGCAGCCTCTGCAGCCTCCCCCTCCTGGGGGGGCCCAGTGTGACCCCTGCTGCCACCCCCCAGGCACCCACCCAGCCTCTCACCCTGGAGATCCTTCACACCTAGTGGGCTCCAGGTCTGCTCAGGAGTCCGCACACTTGTGGGACGATTTGCGAGTCTGGCAGGTTGACGAGTGCATAGGCCACCAGCTGCTTCAGGCTGGCCAGGTCTGGGCAGCGGCAAAAGTCTCCAGGGTACTGGAACAGCCAGGTCTCCAGGAGGGAGCTCAGAGCGCTGGGGCCGGCGGGCACCAGAGTCAGAGGCCTGGCCTCTCCCCCTCCCCGCCCTAGCCTGTCGGGGACCCTGAAGGGAGGGCTGCCTGGCAGAGCCCGCCCTGCCCGGGGGCAGCTGGGCACGCAGGCCGGGGTGTGGGGCCCATGCGTGAGCTGTCCGCGCCCCACACCTCCCGTGAGGCGTGCCTACACCACGGCCTGGGCTCTCCTGGCTGGGGACGGGCTGCCTCGGCTGGATCCTCAGCGGCACCCGCTGGGAGCCCGGCCGCCCTTGCTGGGCGCATGCGCGGGACCCGGGCCACACTTCTGGGTCTTCCTCCTGCTGGAGGTGCGGCCCCGGACCGCAGCCTCTAGGGGGACTCAATGAAAAGTGAGGGAGCCCCGGTTTTGCCAGCCCCACAGAAGCCCAGTTCCTCAGAGGATCCCCACCCTGCAGACAGGAGCCCTCCCTCTTAGCCCCAAGCCCTCTCACCTCTTGTTTTGCTGGTCCTCCTCAGAGTCGGGGTGGAAGAACCTGTACCTAGAAGGGCCAGCAGGGTGTGACCTTTGAGCACCCACTGTCCCCACCTGCCGGGATGTCTAGGGGACGACCTGATTCCGGGGATGGGGATGCAGGCAGGAGAGGCTGAGAGGTTTGTGTGTGCTGCTCCCTGAAGCACCGCCAAGTGTCAGGAAAGGTGCTCGCGCACAGTAGGTGCTTTGGACACATTCCGCAGGGGATGAGCCCAGCCAGCTGAGCCCTGATATCTCAGTATGCCGGGTACACAGTCTGCCCCTAGGAGTCCCTGCTCTGGATTCATTCGGCAGGAACCTAGGAGAGTGAAGCCCTGGGGAACAGCTCCTTCCTGGGGCAGGGGAAGCCCTGCAGCCCCGGGGCACTCACCCAGCACACAGCCAGACCTGGGTGGGTGCTGTGGGGCCTCAGCCAGCTTGGTCCTGTCTATACCATCAGAGGGGTGTCCTCTGAGCACCCCAATTTCTACAGAGCAAATTGGGCCACACAGTGGTACAGGGCATTCCTAAGAAGCACCGAGGAACTGGTGGGTCCCCTGGCTTGGAGGTGGGGCTCACCTGAGGAACAGCAGATCCAGCACCTGCCGCGTGGTGGCGAACTTCCTGTAGGTGGACAGGAACGCGGGCACGAAGAAGGGGTCCCCGCGGCGATGGGCAGGCACCAGCTGGTTCACCAGCTTCTTCAGTTTGCCAGGCTGGAGGGTCACCACCCTGTCAGCCTCCTCCAGGCTGGCATTTTCGCCCTGAGGTGGCACCAAGGACAAGTTCAAGCCTGGCATCCATAGCCAACTCGGCAGAGCTCAGCACCCAAGTGAATCAGTGCAGAAAGAAGCCCCCTTGATTCTCCCACACCCACACACGCACTCACCACACACAACCCAGGAAGGGTTCTGGGCCACCCCGATTGATCGGCGTAACTCTGACCTGTTCCGGGCTGTCCCATGTCATCTTTGAGATCCTGGGGTTAATGTGCCATAGGCGCCAGGGGTGGCACCTGTTCCAGACTGTCCGCATTTGGACAAGACCCCCACTCCACCATCTCTTGTGGCAGGAACCTAGACAATTTGTGAGACAACACGACCCCATTCTCCTTGTCTTGGAGTCTCTCCAGGAGTAACTGCAGGCAGACAGCCTCTGGAGTTCCAAGTTCTGTTTGATGCGTTGTCAAGGAAGTGAGGTCACTTCCTGGGGTCCCCCTCTCTCAACTGCCTCTGCAAAGACATTCCAGCCCGCAGGGCTGCTCCTTCCCTACCTACCTTATGCAAAACTGGACACATCCAGTGCAACATTTGCTGCCCTACTACCTGCATGCAAAACCTTGTGCAGTTGGCTCACAGTGGGTGGACATAGCTGGTTTAAGAGCCAGGCCCTCCTACTTGGTGTTAAAGTTTAGGGGCTTGCATCGAGGATTAGAGCAAGGTTTGTGCAAGGGCTAGGGAAAGGGTTCAGCTGAGGGCCACTGTGATGTCTAGGGCTCTTCTTAGGGTTAGGGTGAGCGTCAGGGTACAGCCTTGAAGCAGGTTTGAGTGTTTATTGCAGCAGGTAGGCGTACGGAACTGCACTCAGCTTAGGTTGAGACTTTTACGTAAAGGTCAAAGTTAAGGTTTTATGTAATCATGTACGGGTTACATATGTAAGAGGTCATGCTAGAGTTAGGTCTATTAGGATTTGTTCACTGCTCATTTTAGGGCTAGGGTTTTGGTTAGTGGTCACGTTGCGTATTCTTTTCATTACTAAGCACATTGATAAAAAAATTATACTGAAGGAGAGGAAATGTAGGGTTAGGGACAGTGTTAAGTGAGGGTGAAGCAGAGTGTGAGGGTGAACGTTATGTTAAGGGTTAAAGTGAGTTTTGGCGATTGGATAAGAGTGAGGGTCCGGTTCAAAGTGACTACAAGGGTTAGAGTGAAGATTAAGGTTAGGGGTTAGGTTAACGCTAGGCTTTTTGTTCCGTGTTATGGTTTAGGGATAGTGTGAGCGTTTCAGGTTAGGGTAAGGTTTAGGTTTTACTGTTGGGATGAGGGGATAGGGTTAAGGTTAGGGTTGGATCCTGGCGTTAGGTTTTAGGGTTAGTGTCACAGTTAGAGTTATGATTGGGATTAGGATTCATGTTGGATTTGGGTTGCTGCTGGTGTTAATGTTGAGGTTGGGATTGGTGTTAAATGTTAGGGTTTAGGATTAGAGTTTGTTGCTATGGTTAGCAGATGTGTGTAGACTTAGGGTGAATATGAGTGTTAAATTTAGAGGAGAGGGATATGGTAAAGGTTAGGGACAGGATGAGGATCTGGGTGTGGGTTAGGGTTTAGGGCAATAATTTGGGGTTAGATTCAGGGTGAGTTTAGGGTTAGGGTTAGGGTTAGCTGTTAGAGTTTTGGTTTAAGTTAGTGTTAGATTTAATATTATGATTAGGGTTTCTATTAGAGTTAGGGCTTAGTTTATGTTCAGGAGTTAAGCTGAAGATTAGGGTTATATGAGTGGCCTAGTGTTAGGGTTATGTCTTACAGTTAGGGTCCAGGTATAGGTTTAGGTTTTAGTGTAGGGTCAGATATATGGGTCAGTGCTAAGGTTAAGATTAGAGTATCAGGGAAATCTGTTTACAGTAGTGAATTTGACAGTGTCCTTCCTTTTCAATTTTATGAATATTTGGAGGAATTTGAGCAATAATTCTTACATGTCATTTGTTCTGACTAATTTAGTCTCAATTTTATTGATTTGCACCTAGATCTTTACAATTTATTTCTTCTACCAGTGTGGATTTGGATGGTTCTTGTTTTTAGGACTTCAAGGTATATAATAATTGTGTCAGTTTGAGGCTTATTTTGCAAGGGGAACAACATAATACAGGACACATACTTTATATGATTATTTATAAGTCACCCAACAACAGTATACAAAAGAGTGCAGGGAATCTGTCCACACACTAAGACCAAGGAATCCAGCTGAGGGCCTGGAACCCACAACAATGTCCTACATGAGTTGAGCTGAATACCCAGAGCTCATAACAATGCCTTCCAAGAATCCAACTGGAGGCCCAGAGCCCATGACAATGTCTCATGCAGGCCTGTTTCAGGGATCTGCTGGGAAGGCCCAAAAGTCAGTGGTGGAATCTACAAAGTCTGTGCCAGCGGGATGAAGGACCTGTGCTAGCAGGCTGAGGGATCTGCACTGGAGCCAGGAAGTGATGCTCAGAAGAACCAGAGCTCCCCCAAAAGAAACCACAGCCATCGTCGGCAACAGTGAGGTCCCGAGCTCCTCCGACGATCAGGATGGCTGAGTTCCCATTAGGGAAGCCAATGCAGCAAGCTTTTCCAGGAGGCCGGCAGTGCACCATCTTCCCCTCCGAAATCAGGCAGCTATGCTCAAAGTGAGGACCAGAGCTCCCTAAAGTGAACCAAAGCCATTCTCAGTGCCAGCGAGGTCCCGAGCTCCTTGGAGGATGAAAACAGCCAAGTTCATCAGGAAAGCCAGCTCCCCACAGTCTCTCTCAGCTCCCAACAGCCTTCTTCTTCTCTTCCAGGTCTGCCTCTTATGCTGCTGGCAACAGTCCTCAGGTGGGCCTCCCACACCCAGCACCACACTCAGTTCAGCTGGGGGTTATAAGTTGACCACCAGTTATCGGTCCACTACAATAATGTTATTGATTTGAGATTACTCTATTGTACTGTGAGCATTTAGCTATAAACTTCCCTCTTTGAACTGCATTCATTATATGCTATGGGATTGGTGTGTTTGTTTCCATTATTGTTTGAGTATAAGAGTTTTTAAATTTTTCCTTGATATCTTCTGGGACAAATAAGTTGTTACAGAATGCATTATTTAATCTCCACGTGTGGTTTATTAACTAATGATCAACTGGATCACCCTGCTGAACTGAGTTAGTGTGGTGTGAGGGGTGGAAGACCCACCTCAGCATTGTTGCCAAGAGCATACAAGGAGAAGGGGAGGGGACGGTGGCAAGCTGTTGCTGGGAAGCTTGTCACACTGGCTTTTCTGATATGAACTCAGCTGTCGTCATCACCAGACAACCTTAGATCCTCGCTATTGCTGAGGATGGCTGCTGTTCTCTTCAGGGGAGCTCTGCTCCTTGAGTGTTGCTTTCTGGCTCCAGCACAGATCCCTCAGCCTGCTGGCACAGGTTTTTCATCCCACTGGCACAGTCTTTCTAGCTTCTACCACTGACCTTTGGGCCTTCCCAGTGCAGATCCTTGATACAGCCTTGCATTAGATATTGTCATGGGCTCTAGGCCTTCATTTGGACTCATGCAGGATATTGCCATGGGATCCAGGCCCTCACCTGGATTCTTTGGGTCTCTAGAATGTGGACAGATCTTTTGTACTCTGCATTTGATTTTTTGGGTGAAGATTATAAAATAATCCTATAAATTATGTGTCCTGCATTAAATCTATTCCCTTGCAAACACTGACTACAACACCATGTATTTGCATAATTTCTGTGGTTTCTTTTCTTGGTAATCTGTGGTTTTATTCCACTATGATCTGTTAGTATGCATGGGATTCTTTCAGTTCATTTGCACTAATTTCACCATGCTTTATTGCCTAAAACAGTGTGTATTCAAGAAAGCTCTACCTTTAATATAGCAGCACAATTTGTAATAGCCAAATTCACTTAGTTATTTTTCTCTTGTTGCTGGGAAAAAATACCTCATGCCAAAAATTAAGAAAGAAAAGGTTTATTTAGCTCAGTTTGTGGGGGGTCTCAGTCCATACTCGGCTGGCTCCAAGGCAGAGTGGTACATGGCCGAGGGCAACTGTTCATGGTGGCAGAAAATGGCAAAAACAGCAAGAGTTAAAAAGGAGGAACAGTGGGAAGAGCAAGCCTCTTTTCCTCCTTATATTGTATGCAGGCTACTCACCCCAGGGTGGGTATAGCACTCACATCCATAATCCCAGCATTGGATCACGGATCAATCATAAACTCTAGAAGCCTGCACCCATGACTGTATGAGGCCTTGGGGGGGACATCCAGACACAAACCATAGCACAAATCTTGGGAAAAGCCCAAGTGCCCATCACCTGGTGAATGGATAAAGAAAATGTGACTTTTTTATACAATGGAGTACTACTCTGCCATAAAGAAGGATAAGCTTGAGACATTTCTATGTAAATGGATGCAACCTGAGAGCATACTCTTAAATGAAATAAATTTGACACACATGTGTAAATACCACATTGTTTCTCTGGAGAAACTGAAAGTGTAAATAAGGACCAAAGTGTAGAATAGGTATTGTAAAATAAGAAGAAAATGTTCAAATGGGGAGGGGAATAGAGGAGGGTGGAGGGGGAAAGAGGTGAAAAGTAAAAAAAAATTTAAAAAGAAGAAAGAAATGAAAACAATGCTTTTTTACATGGGGAGGAAAGAGGAGTGGAAGGGAGGGTAGGGGAATGGGAGAAACAAAGGAACAAGTTATATCGTGTGCAGGCACAAATTGATGATTATGCAATCATTAAGTCTACCTAAAATGTACCAATAAAATTTTCTGATTGAAAAAAGTAAATATATAGATAGATAGATAGATGGATATCCCTGGTCAACTCAAGCACAAGGGACAGAGGGGCTGACCACAGCGCAGAGGTGGAGCAGGGCAGACACTGGACCTCAGCTCTTTTGTATATATTTTTCATTTCTGGTTTTATTTTTATTATTATGTTTGGAAAACATGTCTACATAGAGAAAGACTCTGGCCCACTCTACTGGCCCTGACATGGCTCAAATGAGCAACCTTCTTCCATTCTTTCTGTTCAGCCTGGAAAACTATGAGGAATGATCAGTTCTGCTGATTCTGTTTTTTTTTTTTTTGGTTTTTCTCCGGTACCGGGAACCGAACTCACGACCTTGCGCTTGCAAGGCAGGCGCTTTGCCACTGAGCTAAATCCCCAGCCCCAGTTCTGCTGATTCTGAAAAAAGGCACGGCAAGTCATAGAGGAGCAGGGTAGAGCCAGCACCATCTACGTGAGAACAATTTTAGCACAGAAGAGTCAGTTTTAGATTATACACAAGAAAAAAGGCTCAGGCAAAGTAATGTGACATGGGAGGTCATGTAATGCCAATGTGTAAGAACTGAGAAAAGCTATCAAAGGCAATGATGGGGTAACATAAATAAAGTTACAGAAGAAACCCCAGGCAAGAGAAAACTAAGTAATCCCTATGAAAAGGGGGTAAATTTTCAAGCTATATCATAGTCCTCCTCCATAAGGTCCTCCACATGAACACACCTCAGGCAAAGTCTTTCTGATCTACAAAATAGGCTCTCATATTTTTCCCAGAGTATTTTATCCTCGCATCCCTCTTTGTTTAGCCATTCATACTTCCTGGTGACACCTGGTGGAATAATTTGAGCCACAGCTCTGCATCTACTCACAAAGGCGACTGTAGAATAGAAAGCAAGTCCTATGGCTGTAGAAGGACAACCAGACATTGACAGGATATGATCGCAACTGCAATGGTTTAAGTAATCATCACAAATGGTTAAGTAGATCTTGCTCTTTTCAAGGCTTTCCAGGTGTTGGCTTTCATAATCACCAGCTTGAAGAATGTCAGAGACCAGCAGAATGATAACCAGAGAATGAATAAACCTGCCCAGAGTCTCTGAGCCATCAGTGGCAAAAAAAAAAAGTATGATAATCCACGCCCCTTGGTCTTTAATATAGTGGCACAGGTTTTATTTTTTTCCAGTACCGGGAATTGAACTAATGACCTTGCGTTTGCCAGGCAGGTGCTGTGCCGCTGAGCTAAATCCCCAGCCCCTCTGGCACACTTTTTTTTTATTTTAAAAATTAAAAAACTGACAAAACAACAATGAAGACAAAATCAAAACAACACAAAAACAACAAAAGTGATACATGACCTCAAAACAAAATGATAGGAATTTACAGTGGTTGCTATATTACATACTTTTATCTTCAACAAAGTTGCTCAGTTCACTAGCCATAAGAGTGTAAGATTGATCAAACAAAGACAGTAACAAGTATAAATAAATAAATAAATAAAACATTGAAAATGATGCAGAGCTTCACCATACAAGATGGTAGGAATTCAACAATGGTTTGTATACTGCATATTGTTTTCAGATCAGTCGTTCTGATTACCCAATTCAAGCATGCAAAATTGGTCAAGAAAAAAGAAAATTTTAAGCATTGACTGTTCCTCTCAGTAAACCACAGACATCAGCAATACACCTATTCCAGCTCTCCTTATACATACATATAAATTTTCTTTTTCATTTAAAAAAAAACCCAAAATAACAAAAACAAATTCACAAACAAAACAGCATAGAGAGCAATAAAAATGATCCAGAATTTCAAAACATGGTGATAGGATATTAACAGTGGTTGTTATATTATATAATGTCATCTTCAAAGTGGTTGCACATATAACCAGATATAGGCATGTAAGATTGACCAATTACATATTAACAGTTCCTTTCAGTAAACCAACAGATATTAGTAGTACAATTATCCTAGCTATTCTGTGTATACATATACATATTTTTCCCTCTCCCTTCTTTCTTTTTCCTCTCTCCTCCTTCATCCCAACTGCTCCTTCCTATTTGAGTAGTTTCTTTTCCCTTTCACAATATCTATTGTACCTTTCAGATTTTATTTACTCTTTCAGGTTCTTATAGTACAGAGGAAATCCGATGTTTACACATGTGAATCTAATTTATTTCACTAATGAGTATGGTCTCTAGTTGCATCTATTTACCTATAAAAGCCTCTAGTTTATCTCTTTTTATACCTAGGTAATACTCCATTGTATAAAAATACCACATCTTTTTTATCCATTCCTCAGTTGATGGACATCTGGGTTGTTTCCAAGATTTAGCTATTACAAATTGTGCTGCTATAAACATGGGTGCACATATAACACTGTGGTATGATGTTTTCAGTTCTTCTGGAAAAGTACCCAGGAGGGGAATAGCTGGGTTGAATGGGACTTCTAATCTTAGTTTACTGAGGAATCTCCAGACTGATTTCCACAGTGGTTGCACCAGTCTACACTCCCACCAACAGTAGAGAAGGGTTCCTTTTTCCCCACAGCCCCTCCATAGCATTTGTTATGGGTTCTTTTCTTGAAAGCCATTCTTTCTGGGGTGAGATGGAATCTCAGTGTTGTCTTAATTTGCATTTCTTGAATGACTAATGACATAGAATATTTTTTCATGTATTTATTTTCCATTTGTATTTCTTCATGTGAGAAGGGTGTATTCATCTCAGATGCCCATTTTTGTATTGGATCTTTGAATTTTGGGGGCCTGATTTTTAAAAATTTCTTTATATGTTCTAGACAGGAGTCCTTTGTCTGAGGGACAGTGGGCTAAATTTTTTTCCCAATTCATGGGTTTTGTTTTCACCCTGTTGGTGATTTCCTTTAACGTGTAAAAACTTTTTACTAAGATGAGATCCCAGTTGATTCTTCGGAGTATTTCCCGTGCAGTTTGGTTTTTGTTCAGGAACTCTCCACCTACCCCTATGTCTTCAAGACTTCCACCTACTATCTATTCCAGTAGATCTGGTGTTTCTGTTTTAATATTTAGATCTTTCAGCCATCTTAACTTTATTTTGGTGCATAGTGATAGGCTTGGGTCTAGTTTTAGTCTTCAGCATGTGGAAAGCCACTTTTACCAGCACCATTTTTTATTTTTTTATTTTTATTTTTTTGGTTTTTCTCCGGTACCAGGAACCAAACTCACGACCTTGCGCTTGCCAGGCAGGCGCTTTTGCCGCTGAGCTAAATCCCCAGCCCCCAGCACCATTTTTTAAAGAGGCTCTCTTGCTTCCAGTGAACGTGTTTGGCCCCTTTGTCAAAGATAAGGCGGCTGAGTGTGTTTGTAGTTGTGCCTGCATCTTCTAATCTGTTCCACTAATCCTCAGATCTGTACTTTTTTTGTGCTGATTTTATCATAGTAGCTTTGTAATATAATTTCAAATCAGGGATTGTGATGCCTCTTGCCTTTTCTTTGTTGCCCAGGATTGCCTTTGTTGAACTCAGATAAAACAGCTGTTTACAGATTGGGCAGAGAGACAAACAAACAAAAAACACACAAGGCAATTTGCTTATAAAATCAGAGTGCACTCAAATATATTTTGACTAAATATAACCATAATAATTTCTTTTGACTTAGGAGTGGGGCTATTGCCTGAGTAACTTCTGGAAAATCTAACAGGTTTTCCCCTGCATTTGCAGTTAACATGGGTTCCCCAGGGCCAAGGGACAGGGACCAATGACCTGGTCAATCTGAAACTTCCCCTGATTCCACTACAAACACTTTCTCTTTCCTTTGTTTCTCCTCGTCTAGCAGCTTTGGACACTCTCACTTTAAGCGTCCCTTCTCTTTACAGTGGGGACGTTGGTCTGGATCCAAGGGAATGCAATTGCCTTCTCCTTGTTTACCCTTCTTTCCTCTCTCCCTAGTTCCCTTGCCTCCTTCCTGTAAGCCGCTAACATCTCTTTCCTCTGCTCCTGCTTAAACTTCCATTCTGTGTCCTCTCTGTCATGAAACGAATTTTGGGCAGTCTCTATTAGCGGGGACAAGTTCATCTCTATAATACCTTCCAAATTCTGCAGCTTGTGACACTTTTGCCACTTTATGTAGGTCAGTGGGGTGACAAGCCACAGAAAGAAGCCCTTTCCTCAAAGCCTGATGATTTTTCCTGTATTTAATCTCGTTTGTTTCTCAGCCACCTTTAAAATCCTTTTTGTCTCCTCTGAAGAAAACAAAGTTAACACTATCTGTTGACAATCACCCCAGGTGGGGCAGTCAATCTCAAACACCACTTCCAGCAAAGTAATCAAAGCCTGAGTTTGCTCTGAAAAGGGGGATTTTCAGTTCCCCAATTGCAGAATGAGGGTTTTCTCCCAGCTTCATCATAGCAGTCTGCTAGAGAGGCAAGACTGGGATCAGACCTGAGGAGGAGACTTCCTTGTCTGAATCTGCTGTGGACTTGGGGGAAAGCTGCCTGCGGTGGCGAGAACAGAAAGCCACAGGGGCAGTGCCTCAGCTGCGGAGGAATCTCCTGTTGAGGCAAGCAAGTGGGTGTGCAGGATGCGGGGGTGTGGAGGGGTGGGGGTTGAGTTGGGAGACAAAAGGATCATCTTTCTCAGGGGCTGAGGGCAAAATAGGGGGTTTCTGCTTAGGGGACTGATGGAGACCACTACAAAGTGGCTCTGAGCAGGATTTAATATTAGCCAATTGGCCTTCTGTGTTTACTTGTGAGCTGTCCAAAGCTTAGGCGCCTTGTCTGAAGATGGGCAGTGGACTCATAGTAAGTGAACCTCTGGGAGTCGCTGGTCACCCTGAGGCCTGCATTAGCCTGTGAAGCTGTGATGCCTCAAAGGACAAGATAAGGCCACAGCTGAGGACGTCTGGCTCCAACCCCAATTAACTACGAGGGGACTGCAGCTGCAGGCTCCACACTCCTACAATAGATACAACCTAAAGATAAGGAAGTTCTTCTGATTGACATAATTTACTACTTGGGAAAATTCTCCCAAGGTCGTGCTAGATTTCTGTGTTTTCTTGAGTATCCTCCTCCTTTGTTTGAAAACCAAATAAATATGGGCTGCCCAGAGAAGTCTTTGTCTAAACTCAGAGAATACTGAAGCTGTAAGAGAGTGAGAGCTTCTTGGAGCCCTGAAAGCATTTCAGTTGTCTCATTTATTTAAACATTTGCCATCCACTTGCTTGAGAGATTGTGGGCCTGATCAGATTGTGATAACTAACGGTTATTTAACCCAGTAGGGGACCTTTCTTTAATTACCAGAACTTGATCTAGGAATCCACAAACACACATCACCTTTAAGTTTGTTAAAATTCTTAATCATGCATAAACTAGAATGGTGGGCTTACTGTTTGTTAAACCCATGATAGCTCAATTTAGAGCAAAGAGAGAGAGCAGTTTACCTTAGCAGGTCTTTGCTCCCCGCCTCAGCTAACAATCCAAACGAGAGCCTGAGGCTGCAGCAACCTGAAATCACAGGTGCATTTGGGAGACAAACACAGAGCAAACAAACACAGACAAACACAGCAAAGCAATCCCAGGAATCATGAATCACCTCCGACCATTAATTTGAAAAAAATTTTAGAGTCCAAAACTGACCAAATTCAAAACAAACTCAGAGACAAACTCTGCCCAAACTCAGAGACAAAACCCTGAACAGACTCAGAGGCGAATCTCTGCACAGACCCTCAGCTACACTGAGACCAGACAGCTCCCACATCTAGCAGCCCAGCCCATCCAATTCTCAGCCTGGAAAAAGAAACCCAATGTAAACAACAGGATCCAATTTAAAATCTTACCTATGTCGGAGAACAGGCTTTGTCTTTCTTGCTTATGTTGCCTTAGCATCCCAGTATGCAGTTGTCCCAGGTGGCCAGCTGAAATGCCACCTGAAGAGTGGCTGGTGAAGCCGGGAGGCATAGGGCTTCCTCAAGTGAGAGTATTTTTTTGTTTTTTTGTTTTTTTGCCAATCTCGAGCTCAGGGCCTCCATCTGATACAGCAAGCTAGTTCATGAAGAAAGGCACTCACAAGAAAACCAAAAAGGCAGGAACAAACAAAGCTTTATTGGAGCCGGCTGACAGACAGTCTCTAACCAGGAGCCAATCTGGGTCTCACCTTCAGTTTAAGTACATTTTAGGTTTCTAGAGTAACCATTACCTCATTTTTGGGAATCTTACAAGAATGTCACAATTATCACAAGTTTACTTCTTCTAGAAGGTCAGACAACCAAATTCCACATGACCCCTGCAGTTTAACTTTTAGTTTACTTCCCAGTTTGTCCTGTTTGTTCTGTTCCCATTTTATGACTCTGTTCTGCTCTGAGTTGATAACTGACCAAGGTGACTGGGGTGAACTATAGTTTATGTGAACTTTAAGTGACTTTTCTTAATATGGGGTTAAAAACAGAAAAATGGAGTTTCTCTTGCCTTATCAGCAGGGCCCAGGCATGTGGATTCTCCCAGTGGAGATAAGTCCTGGCTTCTTCTCTCACCGGCTGCTGATCCAGTGGTATAGGGGGATCACTTTTTTTTATCTTTTTCCTATTCCCCTACCCTCCTTTCAACCCCTACTCCCCTTCCCATTTACAAGTGCTTTCTTTAGCCAGGCATGTTGGTGCATGTCTGTAATCGCAGCACTTGGAAGGCTGAGATAGGAGGATTATTGCGAGTTCAAGGCCAGCCTGGGCTACAAAGTGAGCTCAAGACCAGCCTGAACTGCATAGCAGAGACCCTGTCTCCAAAAGACAAACAAACAAAAAACAAATGCTTCTTTCCTTGTTTTCCTTCTTTTTAATGTCCCCCCTCACCATATTCCCCTCTCCATTTAGACATTTTCTTCCTATTTCTTCACAATATCGGTTATACATTCTGTCCTTATTTACACTAACAGCACAGTCTGTAATAGCCAAATCTTGGAAACAGCCCACATGCCCATCACCTGGTGAATGGATAAAGAAGATGTGGGTTTTTTTTTTTTTTTTTTTTTGGTTTTTCTCCGGTACCAGGAACCGAACTCACAACCTTGCGCTTGCCAGGCAGGCGCTTTTGCCGCTGAGCTAAATCCCCAGCCCCAGATGTGGGGTTTTTATACAATGGAGTACTACTCTGTCATAAAGAGAAAGTTCCATGTGCTTCTGAGAAAAATGAGTATTTTAATTTTGGATTCAGGGCTGGGGATATAGCTCAGCAGCATAAGCACTTGCCTGACAAGCCTGAGATCATGAGTTTGATTCCTGGTACCAAAAAAAAAAAAAAAAGATAATAATTTTGGACAAAACACTCTGTAGATATCTGTCCATTCTTTCGATGTGTCAGGCTGAGCTGGCACTGTCCTTCTGTTGCCTGTTTTCCCTCAGGCTCCATACTCAGGACAGAAATGAAGGATGTGGCCATGCTGTACTAGGACTTTACAGATGAAAGCTGTGCCCCAGATTTGACTTGTGGGCTATTGTGCTTGGACTCTGATCTACATGTGCTGAATTCTGGGATAATTCAGAGTCTGGGGGAGCAATGACTGTGGACTTTAAGACACTGGGATGGGACTGAGTTCTTCCTTCCCATCTCACAATGTGATCTGAACAACATACTTACTCTCCCTGGAGCTCTCTCCACAAGAGAAGGCTCAGTCAAGGTGTGCAAACTCAGGGGTCTGCAGGGTACTTCTCAGTTCATGGGCTTTGTTCTGAGAAAGGCTAACTTTGGAGATTTGGCACACTTAAGGCCCAGCCGCAGGATGGTGCCATGGAGCGGCAATGCTGCAAAGTTTGTGGTAGCTCCTTTCTGCCCTGATCCTTCTGTGCTAGCCCAGAGGCCTGCACAGTTGTGTGAAGGTCAGCCTATACCTGCTGGTCCAGGTCAGCATGGGACAAACAAGGGAGCCTCGATTGCTGTTGTGATGGGGAGCTGTGATGACCAGGGATCAGTTTCTCTGTGTTGGAGGCGTCTGATTAGAGAGACTTTGGTACTTGTTTTGTTTCATGTTAACTTACAGATGTGTCATTTGGAAGCGATGGTTAGTTCCTTGCCTAGATGAAGGAGGGAAGTCAGTGTCCAGCAAATTGTTAATTGTGACAGAACCACCCGTTTGTTCCACTTAGGCAAATCAATTCAAAGCCAGTTTGCGGGGGCAGTCACTGCCATGGTGGAAAGCATGAGAGACCCCTCATCCTTCAAAGCTGGTGTCTGCAGAAACTGGGATCCTCACATTGGTCCCACCACCTATTGGGACAAAGTCATGAAGATCCCAAGGACTGGGATGCAGCTCTGTGGTACAGCGTGTGTTTTGTGTGCGCAGACCCTAGGCTCCGTCTCTGTACTGAGGACCCCACACACATGGAGATTTCCCTGCAGCAGCGGGTGGGGCCTCCTCTCCGTGGCTCTGGGCCTCTCACGGTGCCAGGAGTGTGTGTGTGTAGGTGCCAAGCAGTGCTTCCCTGGCAGCTCTGCTTTATCCTTGGGCTGCTCCCACTGGGAGCCCTGGCCCTTGCTCACTGAGATTTGAACCCAGGGCCTTTGCACTGAGCTACAGTCTGAGCTATGTTTTATTATTTATTTTGACCCATAGGTTGCTAAGTTGCCAAGATCCCTAGGCTAGCCTGGAACTTGGGATCCTCCTGGCCTCCCTGAATGCTAGGATTACAGGTGTTTGCCACATACCCAGCTAGCTTCTCCTCATATGTGGAAGCATCACATCTGTTTATGTTCCCCCAAGTCCTGCAAGCTGAGACTTTTCAGCTCCCTCCTCTATGCATGGTGTGTGGGATTCTGGACACTGCAGTTGCATTTTATTTAAAAATCACTTCTTTCTCAAGACTGAGCAGTTGGAAGCTGTGCCAAGAAGTTATCTGGAGATGATGTTACTCCAGTGGTTGCAGGAAAAGGATTTTCAAATTGATTTTGGGGGCCTGGTGGGGTTTTTAGGTGGGTACCTGTGTGTGAGGTGCTAGGGGTGAACCTGGGGCCTCCTCATGCTAGCCAAGTGCTCCACCCTGAGCTATAGATGCCCCCAGCCTTTTTCATGGTACTTTCCCCCTGAGAAGATCTACTTTTGTCCTAGTCTGGATGCTGGTATGAACTCTTGAATCACAGGGCTGCAAGGGCCCGGTACCTGCATTGCCACTGCACCCCAAATCTCTGGAAGGCAGCCCCCAGAGCCCATTGGTAGCTGTCCTCCTGGGAGCTGAGGCAGGTTTTGCAAAATTTCCAAGAAACTGGAGAGACCAGGCAAGATTACAGGAGGACTTTATTAATGCATGACCCAGCCACTGGAATTGCTCAAAAGCAGGCTGGGCCCCAAACCAAGGAGAGGTCCCCTTTCATTCAATTTGTGGCATCAAGCAAGCTGAGATGCAGAATCGAAACTAGGCTGTTAGTCATCCTAGCAGCTAATGCCATCTTAGCCTTGTGTCTTGGTTACTTTTCTCTCATTGCTGAGACAAAATACCTGACACCCAAAATGAAGGAAGGAAAGGTTGACTTAGCTCACAGTTTGTGGAGGTTTCAGTCCATACTCAGCTGGCTCTAAGGCAGAGTGGCACATGGCAGAGGGCAACAGTTCATGGCAGTGGAAGACAGCAAAAGCAGCAAGAAGAAAAGGGAGGAGCAGCAGACAGAGGGAACAGCAAGCCTCTTTCCCTCCCTTACATTCTATGCAAATTAGTTGCCCCAGGGTGGGTGTAGCACTCACACCCATAATCCCAGCATAGACTGTGGATCAATCAAAAATCTAGAATAGAAGCCTGCCCCATGACTGCAAGAGGATTTGGGGGGACATGCAGACACAAACCATAACAGCTTGAGAGAAAACACATCCTTTGTGTTTCAGGATGTTAGGATGCTGGGAGGCTTGTTCACGACCTCATTGTTCGCTTGATCAGCTATCGTACACAGTATTGCCCCTCTAAGGAAGGAGATCCCAGTAGAGAGCTTCTTGGAGTGTCTCTTTCATCAGTGAGAGAAGCACAGGACCGGGAAGGGCTGCCCGAGGAGGTGCTTGCCTGGAGCTGAGAAGCTTTCACAGAGGGAGAGAGAGGCTGGGTTTCTCTCTGAGTTCTGCTTTCCTGGGAAACCAAAGGAGTCAAGTGCACAGTGGCCTCCCAGCTTGGGGCACTGTGAGAAGGCTCCACTTCTGTGCTCATGGGCATCCAAGGTTAGGACACCTGGTAGGTGTGACTTGGGTCCTGCTGAGCATTCCTAGTGGGTCCTTCTCACTCTGGCCCTGCCTGGCCACTCTGCCATCCTGGGGACACCTGGGACTCCTTAGAGAACCGTCCTCCACATGGCAGCAGGGGCCTCTGCTGCTTGTGTTCTGAGAAGCTGCTGTGTTTCTGAGACAAAAGATCAAGGGTCATTTGTCCCTGATTTTAGTGGGACACTCAGGACTGCAGCAGACCTGCCCTGCTGCCTACCAGCCCCAGAGAGAGGGGAGACCTCTGTGTCCCTCAGCCCAGTGCCCACCCAGCGGCCCGGAGGCCGGGCATAACTCTCAGTGATCAATGCACATTTTGACCTTTTGTTGCTTAAGCAAATGTTTTTTGTTTGCATGGGTTATGGAGAATATTTAGTTTTTTACAAATTAAAGCCCATAGAATACTTTAATGACCTTTTTTTCCTGCTTTCTTTTTAATGTCCTTTTCAATTTTGGTTTGCAATCTGTATCCTTTGTTTTTAAAAACCATTCCTCTTTAAATTTTAACAGGTCCCCAAATGATGCTATGACTTCGCTGACATTCTGATGATACAGCGTTCTCTGCATAAAATACAAAAAGATTAATTATTAGCATCTGTGACACTGTCAGTACATAATTTCCACTGCGATTTCTTGAGAAAATCATCATTCCATTCACAATGAAAACCTTGGCGATCAGAAGGAAATTGGTTGTTATCTACAGTGATGAATGAAATTAGAAAACAAAAATCCCTCTTCACTAAGAATTCTGTACCCAGTGACACTGTCCCTCACAGATGAGGGAGAAGTGAGGACATTCCCACAGACATGTGCTGGAAGTCCTAGCCAGGCAAGGAGCCCCAGAATGCCCCAGGGAAAAGCCGGTAAAGCCACCAACTGAACAGAACACGGGCACACAGGGCCAGCCCAACTGTCCCCAGCACCTTTCCGACACAGAGAGCCAGACCATGGGGGGATCCCCAGCCCATCCCAACTGTCACCAGCAGGGGAGAAGCGACCTGTCTCATCGCACAGCCTGGGGACCCCCCGTGTG
Source organism: Chinchilla lanigera (assembly GCF_000276665.1). NCBI lineage: Eukaryota > Metazoa > Chordata > Mammalia > Rodentia > Chinchillidae > Chinchilla > Chinchilla lanigera. The sequence goes on along the minus strand of NW_004955407.1, from coordinate 38,529,245 downwards.
ACTGCTCCGGTGGAAGAGCAGAGAGGCTCAGGCAGGGGACACTGGTTTCTCTAGCTAGCGAGGCTGGAGCACCCACATCTGTAGGTGACACATTTCCAGGCTGACACGAGGGACATTCTCAGTGTTACTCTCCAAGTAGCATCATCCACGCATCGCTTCTTTCTGACTCCCTCTTTGGCTCGGCCCTGCCCTGGCCCCCTGTCCTGTCTGTGGACCTCCCTCAGGCAGAACACTTCCTCGCTTCTCTTCCTCCTGGGCCAGGCTCTGAGCAATCCTCCCGCCCCCCACAGGGCACTGCTCATCCTCAAGGTTTTCTCCTACACATCATGTGTTATAGAAAACGTTTGCTTGGAATACTGTCAGGAGTCTCTTGTTAGGTTACGAAAAAATCACTCTCAAACCTTAGAGTCGGGACCTAAGCCCAGCTCCACCAGCACACAGGGTCTGGTCTGCACCCTCGCCCAGAGGGTTGGCGCCCACACCCAGGGAAGCCGATGCCTTGTGGGGTGGGGTTCACGTCTCAGGAAGGGCACGGGTGCTGCTTCCACAGAGGCTAGCACAGAGGCACCCTACCCCTCGAGGCACAGTCCTGCAGGTCATTCAGATCCCCTGTGCTTGGGAAGGAGGACAGCGGTGAAAGCCAGGCCCACAGTCAGGGGCTCATGAGCGCTGGCAATGCCAGCGTGGCCTCTCATTTTATGGAAACTCAGGACTGGAAGGGACCAGTGCAGGACACACCATTCTGATTTTTGGCACCAGCTCAGGGTCTCGTCTTCTGCCGCCCTGGGTAGAACCTTGGGTAGGAGCCCGTCCGGGAGGAAGGAGCCTTCATGGCCTGCTAGTCTCACACATGGCGCAGCTCTTAGCACTGTGCCATTGGCACTGTGTTGCTGAATAAACACTGGAGGGGACACAAGCATCCAAACCCTAGCGGCTGTGGATTCCATCTTCCTCCTCCTGTCCCCAGCCTGTGAACTTTAAACCTGTGTCCCAGGAGCTCCAACGACCTTCAGCTCAGAGGTCACCACGGTCTCAGAACGCTCTTCCAACCCATCTTATCTTTAGCACAGTTGGCACATTTTAAGGTCCACACTATATTGACATTTGCTCAGATTTGAACACGATGCCCTTTTCTCCACATTTTGGAGTTGCTCCAGGAAGACAGGGCAAGGGCTTGTGGCTTTCTTGTTCACCCTTGCTCACACTGAGATGAAACCATGGACTCCATACTGGACAGGGAATGACCGCTGATACCATGGGGGGTGCCCTTCCTCATGGCACTCTCTCCAGCCCATGATTAGTAGCAGTGGGAACAAACGTCTCCGTAACTCCCCGGGCTCAGAGATAATTGAGACCTGTGTGGCCTGGAGGAGGGGCCCTTGTGTGCTTTCACATCATATATGAAGACGAAGGCAAGTGATCCAGTTCCTGCTGCCTAGCGCTGTGCTGAGAATCAGCAGCATGGTGGGAGATCCGGCACCGAGGAGCTATGGAGCGGGCACTTGGATGCTGTTCTGTTATATAAAACCTTCCACTCACTGTCTCGCTTACCTGCCCCCATGAGAACACACCTAAATACTGGCCCCTTGCCATGCAGACAGACCACTAGATAGTTCGTTTATCATGTATCTGTTCAATGCCTCTGCTGGACTGGTTTTGCTTTTTGCTTCTGATGTAGCACAGTCTCGTTTTCTGTTTCCTCCGGGGGCTGTGTTGCTCACTTCCGACCTGTTCTAAGGAAGCCCTGGGGTGCTCCAACACGGGGATCAGTCCTGCAGCCTCCGAAGGCACCCCATCAGGACCTGGCGGGCCTATGACTGGGCAAGGGGAAGACTTTCGCCAAGATTTCCTCTGAAAGTTGAGCACGTGGCTTCTGCTTCTGGTGCGTGAAAGCAGCACAAACCTGAACCTCAGTCAGGGGAGGTACCAAGGAGCCTTTAGCTCCAGGAGGTGTCTCCTCCCCTCTCCCCTGGGCACTGTGTGCGACCCTGCGTGCTTGCTCTTGCTTACTGTGACTTGCTTTAGTTTCCCACATCTGGGCCAGGGACCCTCCCTGGGCCGCCGCCTCCAGCCCGCCCCGGGCACACATCCTGCTCCCTCTCCACAGAGATGGCAGCCGTGAAAGTGGGCGCTCCCAAGTGGCACTGGGTCTGCTCTTGAGTCCCGCATAGCTTCCAGGTGGGGAGCCAGGGGCAGGGCTCCTGAGCATTTGCTTCCCCCTCAGTTCTATGTGTGTGACGGGCGTGGACCCAGCCGGCTCCTGTGTCTTGGCTTCGGCTGGGGAGGGTGCTGCCCTCCGAGCACAGGTGGGCAGCGGACGCTCGGGGGCAGGGCTGTCCAGGACGTGGGCGCTGCCCAGGGCACAGCCGATCCTGGGGTGTCATGGGGGGCCGCGCAGGCCGTGCCCTCGCCTGCCTGTCTTCCCGCCCCCCTCAGGGCCGCCCGTGCCTGTCACACCGGGCTCCTCAGCCCCTTCCCCAGCAGGTGCTGCGCGGCCCGCACACGGCACCCGGGGCTCTGCTGGGGGCTCCGGGCTGCAGCTGGACAGTGCTCTGGGGTGTGCAGCACGGTGGGAGCATTTAGCCCCCTGGATGTGTATTTTAAAAGAGAGGAAGACTTCAATTTTATTTCAATAAAATTTTATTAAATGTATGAAATTTTAATAAATTTATTAAACTAAAATTTCCTATCCATGCCACACATGGATTGGAAAACAACAAAAAAACTAAAAGGTGACTTCCAGGTGCAGGAGGGAGGGCCGGGATGCTGGAGTCCTTCCTGCAAGGTGGAGTGTCCTGAGCTGTCCTGCAGCCTGACGACCAGCTGCCAGGGAGGGGGAAAGATGGGGACACGGGTCAGGCTGGGCAGCTGCTACCTGTGCAGCTCCAGATCCCCCGGCTGCACAGAAGTGGGTGGTGGCTCCCCCTGCCCTGCTCCTGTTCTCCCTCGAATGCTGCAGCTGGGGAGCAGTTCTGGCCTGAAGTGGCAGGAGAGGGGCAGGAGAAAAGACTCCATGACAGCCCTTCCCTGAGTATTTCCCAAGGCCGAGCAGCCGCCTCCTGCCAGAGAAGCCCCAGCCGCTGACCCACAGCACACAGCATCCCCACTCGGGCCCACCCCCGGTCGTGGTCCCAGCCTCTTCCTTGGCTCCTGGCCAGTGGCAGCCTCTGCAGCCTCCTCCTCAGTGTGGGGCCCAGTGTGACCCCTGCTGCCACCCCCAGGCACCCACCCAGCCTCTCACCCTGGAGATCCTTCGCACCTAGTGGGCTCCGGGTCGGCTCAGGAGTCCGCACACTTGTGGGATGATTTGCGAGTCTGGCAGGTTGACGAGTGCATAGGCCACCAGCTGCTTCAGGCTGGCCAGGTCTGGGCAGTGGCAAAAGTCTCCTGGGTACTGGAGCAGCCAGGTCTCCAGGAGGGAGCTCAGAGCGCTGGGGCAGGCGGGCAGCAGAGTCAGAGGCCTGGCCTCGCCCCCTCCCCGCCCTAGCCTGTCGGGGACCCTGAAGGGAGGGCTGCCTGGCAGAGCCCGCCCTGCCCAGGGGCAGCTGGGCACCCAGTCCAGGGTGTGGGGCCCACGCATGAGCTGTCCGAACCCCACACCTCCCAGGCAGCCTCCATACAGGATGGCGTGGGCTCTCCTTGCTGGGAATGGGCTGTCTGCATATGGATCCTCACAGGTACCTGCTCTGAGCCCGGCCACCCTTGCTCGCCGCATGCGCGGGACCCTGGCCACACTTCTCTGTCTTCCTCCTGCTGGAGGTGCGGCCCCGGACCGCAGCCTCTAGCGGGACTCAATGAAAACTGAGGGAGCCCCGGTTTTGCCAGCCCCACGGAAGCCCAGTTCCTCAGAGGATCCCCACTCTGCAGACAGGAGCTCTCCCTCTTAGCCCCAAGCCCTCTCACCTCTTGTTTTGCTGGTCCTCCTCAGAGTCGGGGTGGAAGAACCTGTACCTAGAAGGGCCGGCAGGGTGTGACCTTTGAGCACCCACTGTCCCCACCTGCCAGGATGTCTAGGGGACGACCTGATTCCGGGGATGGGGATGGAGGCAGGAGAGGCTGAGAGGTTTGTCTGTGCTGCTCCCTGAACCACAGTGAAGTGTCAGGAAAGGTGCCTGCACACAGTAGGTGCTTTGTACATATTTGTGCAGTGAATGAACCCAGCCAGCAGTTTCCTGATATCTCAGTCTGCTGGGCTCACGTCTGCCCCTAGGGGTCGCAGCTCAGGATTCATATAGGCAGGAACCTGGGAAAGGGAGGCCCCGGGGAACAGCTCCTTCCTGGGGCAGGGGAAGCCCCACAGTCCCAGGGCACTCCCCCTGCACAGAGCCAGACCTGGGTGGGTGCTGTGGTGCCTCAGCCAGCTTGGTCCTGTCTATACCATCAGAGGGGTGTCCTCTGAGCACCCCAATTTCCACAGAGCAAAATGGGCACAGAACAGTGCCACACATTCCCAAGAGGCACCGAGGAGTTGGTGGGTCCCCTGGCTTGGAGGTGGGGCTCACCTGAGGAACAGCAGATCCAGCACCTGCCGCGTGGTGGCGAACCTCCTGTAGGTGGACAGGAACGCGGGCACGAAGAAGGGGTCCCCTCGGCGATGGGCAGGCACCAGCTGGTTCACCAGCTTCTTCAGGGTGCCTGGCTCCAGGCTCCCCGCCCGGCGGGCCTCTTCCAGCCGGGGGGCAAACTCATTTGCACCCTGAGGTGGCAGCAAGAAGGGAGAGTTCAAGCTTGGAAACTGTCGCCAACCCGGTAGAGCTCAGCACCCAAGGGAGACAGTGTGGCCAGAAGCCCCTTGATTCTCACATACTCACACACACACTCACCACACACCTCCCAGGCGGGGGCTGGGCAACCCGGGGGTCAGTGCTGGGCTGGCTGACCCTGACCTGTCCTGGGCTCTTCCGTGTCACACTTGGGATCCTTGTGTTAATACGCCTGAGGCTCAGGGGGCGACAGGTGTCCCAGTGTGTCTGTATTTGGACAAGGCCTCCACTCCACTCTCTCTTGTGTCCTGAGCCTGGGCTATTTGTGCGACAACACGACCACATCCTCTTGTTCGTCGAGTCTCTCCACAAGCAACTAGAGCCAGCCAGCCTCTGGGGTTCCAAGTTCTGTTTGGTGCGCTGTCAAGGAAGTGAGGTCACTTTCTGTTGTCCCCTTCTCAAAGCGGAAGCTGCAAAGACATCCCAGCCTGCTGGCTGCTTCTTCCTAACCTGCCTGGGTCAAAACTGGACATACCCCACCCTGTGCTCCTATCTGCACACAGACTCCAGTGCATCTGGGTCCTGGTGGGCAGAGAAAGCTGGTTTAAGGACTAGGCCCTCCCACTTAGTGTACAGTTTAGGGGCTTGGGTCAAGGCGTCAAGGATTAGAGTCAGGTTAGGGTGAAGGGTTCATCTGAGAACTAGTGTGATGTCTAGGGCTCTTCTTGGGGTTAGGGTGAGTGTCAGGGTATGGCCTTGAAGCAGGTTTGAGTAGTTACCTCACTGGGTCGGCTGAGGAAATTGGGGTTAGGTTAGGTTGTGACTTTTACATGAAGGTCAAGGTTAGGGTTATGTGTCATTGTGTGTCTGTCAGAGCAGACCTCCCCTACTCCCTGCCTGACCTCATACAAAGGAAAGACCAAGTGCCCCACAACCTAGTACCCAGCCAGCAGCCTAGAGGCTGGGCATAACCCTCAGTTATTCATGCACATTTTTACCTTTTGTAGTTTCAGCAAAAGATTTTGCTTGCATGGGTTATGGAGAATATTTAGTTGTTTTTTTTAGCAAATTATAGCCCATAGAATAAATTAATGTTCTTTTGGTTTGGGTTTGAAACCTATATTAGGCTATTCATTTTAATTTTGAGACATGGTCTCACTAAGTCACTAATTGCTTAGCCTAGGTTCAAACTTACGATCCTTGGCTTCAGCCTCCAGAATCACAGACCTGCAGGACCCTGCAGGCTTTCAGTTATGTCTTTTCTGCTTCCTGTTATGTGACTCACACATGTCTGGCTGCATGAAGTGACACATTGCTTACATCCATATAAATGCATTTGAAAGGCAAAATTATTTTCAAAATTACTCCTTATTAAAAAATAGATACCAGGACAGAAAGGATAGGCAGAGAAGTGCTCCAGGCTGTACTGACACTCCAGTTTAGCAGTGGCAGGTTCACTAGTCCACCAGAAGTCGGGAGTCTGGTCTCAGCCATCCCCACTCCTTCTGGTACCAACTTATAATAGGCATTAGAGCCACCCTGATTAGGAAGATGTTTTCTAAGATGTGAAAACACATAGTAAGAAAATAAATTTGGAAGCCAGACTTGCCAGTGCAAGCATGTAATGCTAGCCGAGTCTGGGGCAGGAGGACTATAAGGGTGGGCATTAGTGAATTCGCAAGCCCATGTATCAAAGCTAAAATAACAAACAGATTGTGGGGGTGTAGCTCAGAGTGAAATCCCTCACTGGGTTTACCTAGAGCACCACACACACACAAAGTTGCACAACTTTATAAATAAGTCCATTTTATTTGCTTTTGAGCACATTATCATGTTTGTAGAGAAAGAAGATTTAAGAATGATTAATTCTAAAACAATTAAACATAGGATTTCTGTTTGTTTGTTTCCGTACTCCATGACGCTGAAGCAGGAGGATCAAAAGTTTGAGCCCAGATTGGTTTAGTGAAATTCTCTCTGAAAATAAAAAATAACAAAAGAGATGGGGATGTAGCTCAGGGCAAAAGCAGTAGGTTCAAGCCCCACTATCTCAAGTAAAAAACAAACAGGAATAACCAGGCGAGCGCTGCACTAGCTCCCAGAGCTGCAGGTTCACCGGGGGCAGTTTCTAGAGCTGGGAGTCAGGTCCCTGCGCTCCGAGCCATCGCCCCCTGCTGGTACCCAGGGTGCAGTCTACACACGGTCAGCAAGGTCCCCACCCTGGGTCCCCAGCAGCGCCAATAACGGCCTCGAGGAACCCAGGGGATCCTGGGCCAAGGCAGTGCCCACCTCCGCTGAGCTCTGCTACTTCAGGCCACCCTGATGTCCCTGCCACGCTCCACTCCCCATAGCCCAGCCAGGGGGACCTCAGACCCTGTCGCTTCACGTTCTCAGTGTGCTAAGCCACATTGCTGAGGGATGATGTCTGGGCGAGGAGAGTGTACAGAAGTGTGCAGAATAAAGCCAGGCCTGGAGCAGGGATGCTGTGGTGTTGCGGGAAGAACTGAGTCAACAGTAGCCAGGCACTCAGGAGAAGAAAGGAAATGGTATGGACGCCAGCGGACCCCAGAGGAGTGATCTCCAAAGTCTGAGGTGTTGATCGCAGAGAGCTTGTCTGATTTATAAGGCAGCAAACAGAAGTTGCAAGAACGAGATAAGTTTTTGCTGAAGGTGATGGGACAGTGGGTGTCTTGTGGAGAGCACAGCTGTATGTAGCAAAGTTGCTTTTAGCACATTCACAGGAGTTTCTTTTTTTATATTAAAGAGTAAAAGAAGGATAACATAGTAACAGGGGGACTTACTAAATTACAGACACAGTGGTAGGAAGTTATCAATGGTTGTCATTTTGCCTATTGGTATCTTCAAGATAGTTTCTCAGGAAAACAAATAGACAAATAATAATGAGTTACAGACAAAAATGGTAGGAAATTATCAATGGTTGTTGTACTGTACTTTGGTGTCTTCAAAGTGGTTTCTAGAGAAAACAAATAGAGCTATACATGAGTGATCAATTACATAATCATTGACTATTCTCAATGATTGTTGTTGGAAAACACATAGTAATAAACATACATCCATTTACAAAATAGCATAGGAACAATACAAACATTACCGAGTGATGGACAGATTGGTAGGAAATTATCAGTGGCTGCTGTAATACATGTTGGTATCTTCAAAGTGGTTTTTCAGGAAGACAGAGATAGGCAAGGAAGATCTAACAAATTACAGCCTAAGGGTTATGAAAAAGTAGCAGATTACCTCCTCACCAGTGACTCCTTTCACTGAGGTGTGATGGCTGCAAGGAAGGCCAGCATTGAAAAGAAGGACCGAGAGACTAGCACCAGTGTCCACCAATAGGCTGTTTACTTTTTCCTCTATAGTCATGATTACCTGGGGCTCCTCCATAGAGATGACAGTCTGGCCAGAGGTAGAAGGCTGAGTATGCCCCGGGCCCCTTCATTCCTGTTGGACCAGCTGGTAGGAGGGGTCTGAGCTCTGGGGCCTTCGCTTCAGAGGACAGTCCGACCACTAGTGGTCACCTTTACAGTCAGGGCATGGCCCTGGGGGCTTCTTAATGCAGTCCCTCTTGAGGTGGCCTGGCTTTTGACAGTGGTAGCAGATGAACATTGTTGTCAAGTTCTTCTTGGGGCCCTGAGAATCAGACTTAGGGTCTGTTTCTCTTAGTGCTGCAGCAAAGGCAGCTGCTTTTTCTCGGTCTTTTTGTTTTCTCTCCTTGGCCTCCTCCTCATCACGGCTATAAAATACTGAGGACGTAATTCTTACTATCATCTCAAGTGAGCTATCTGGGGCAAAAGCCATTTTTTGTAGATTTTTTCTACTACCTGGGGCTGACTAAGTAATAAACTTATCTTTAAGAATAATTTGTCCCTCTACTGAACTGGGATCCCGGGAAGTATGCTTTGTCAATACCTCTTGTAAGAGATCTAAGAAAGCAGAGGTGTCCATTTCAGCCATCAATGGAGCACCCACACTAATCATCTCTCCAGCCTCCCAGCACATTGGGACCCCACAACCATTTAGTGTCCTCTCTGCAGCCATCAACACAGGTGGCAGGAATATGTGGATGAAGTCCTTGGCCCACTAGTGAGTCTCAGCACCATCAGGTGCAAAGTGTCCCAGGCAGGTAACCTAGACACGTACCTTCTCCATGAGGGCAGTTTTTCAGAATCTGAATATTGGGCACCCATGTAATCCATGAAATCTTGGTGCATACTTCTCCAGAGCTCCATGCACTCCTCAACCGCAGCCTGTACAGTCAGGGGGTGAATGGCTTCCAGGGGGTCTCCCCAGGTATTGTGCAAGGTCCTCCTGGTTTCCAGCTCCCGAATGGCTCTCACATCCCCAATCAGCTCGACCTCTGAGTAGTGGAGCATACTCTGTATTCTTGTGTTCTCCGAGTCCTTATTCAGCAGCTGCTCTTCCGCTGACTCTGGACCTTTCTGGTTCTCAAGGGCAGGGCCAAGAGAGACCCGTTGTGTGGCATGTTTTCCCAGGGGTTTCTCCATGTTGCGATGGCTCACATACATCCCTGGGTGGAGGTGCGGGGTGGGCTGGTTCTGTCGGTGCTTCCCTGTGACATGATAGTTCTCGACTGCATGGTGGTGGCTGGCCCGAGGGCTGGCATGCGCCACTGTGTGAACCCCCAGGAGCAGGGCCATCGCCACTGCTGAGTCACCCTTCAGTTTCGACCTGCAGCCTGGCCAGGCTGGCTCTGCCTGGTCCAATCCCATTCCAGTCCTTCCTCCTGCCTCATTCCAGGACCCAGGCTCACCCTTTTGACCATCTTACCCATCCCCTTCCCTGATTTGCCCATATCTGTCCTGGCTTAAGACCCACCTTGGAAAATTCTAACTACTGTGTGCAGATCCTCCTGCCAGTGGAAGAAACTCAGTTTCTGCCCCTTCCAGCTTGAATATGGCCAGTGATGCTACTGTAAATGTCCAGCATGGAATGGTGGCCTGGGAAGAATGCGACCTAAGCCACTTTAAGGTGACTTTAACACTGAATTAAATTCTGCTTCCTCCAGGAGAGCAAGGATAACAGCACCAGGGAAAAATCATGTTGACAGCACGTTCATGAGGTATTCCTACACCAAAACTATATCCCCATTTCTTCCATTAAAAAAAAAAAAAACAAACCAGAAAACACATGACCAGTACTCCTAAAACATGTTTTCTCTCAGGAAAAATATGGTAACAAGCTGTCATACACTATTGCAATCCCCTGCCCCAGTCAGTATAGTTCAGTCTCTGTTAGTTGCCCAGGTGACCTCCGGTTTACCTCAGTTCCTGTTACAGTTCCTGTTACTTCTGTTTCCCTGTTACTGTTTCCTGTTACTTCTGCCTGGTCACTATGATGCACAGCAGGTCATTATGATGCACAATGTAAGAACCAATCCCCACTTGACAAGCACTCTGCCTCTGTACTTCCACTTACTACCTCATAAAAACCTTCCTCCCTGAGCCTTTGGGGCCCAACTTCTTTGGGAATGATCCCAGTTGGGACTGCCAGCATAAATAAAGCAGATTCCTGCCTCCAAACCTCAGTGTTGCTTGGTTCTTGGTCACAGCTTTGCTGTTATAGTTGGTGCATTGGCTTGGAAACTGACCATACTGGCCATTTGGGCCATTGGTCAGAGCCTTCCATGGAAGGAGTAGGGACCCCTCTGACCCTTCAATGAGAAAAGTGCCCCCCAAATATTTTCAGAGTCTCCTTGGGAGACTGGAGGAGGACACCCTGCTCACTGCCTGAAGCTCACTGGACCGAAAAGGAGAGTGGGTGCAGAATCCTGTTCTATCATAGGATAAAGTAAAACTCCTGGGGGTACTCTGAGTCAAGCCTGTCCCACTGGACAGAAGGAGAGACTAACCGTCTCTCATCAGAAGGACTCCCCAATGGGGAGGCACTGTTTTAACCTCTGAATAAATGGCAAATGTGTATATGAATGTGACAGATGGTATAAGCCAAAGGCTGGTCCATCCATGCTCCGTGGTGAGGAGCAGCTAGCAGCGTCCTAGACCATGGACTTGATTGGGGGTGCTAATCTGCGGTTCAGTGGATGCATCCAAAAGGTCATAATGGAGACTGTAGTGACAAGCTTCTCCTCAGGCCAGACAGTCCTAAGTTGCTAAGAGGCACACAGCCAGGCGGCATCTGAATGGTCTCTCTCTGAAGGGCACCCACCCTTTGTTTGTTGTTCAAGGGCATGCCACATACATGTAGGGAGTCAGAAATGGGATTTATCTATTCCAAACTCACAGTCCTGGACTGCAGGCTCAAGGATTTTAAAAAGGGCTTTTTTGGTGGCTATGGAATTAAAGTGAAACCAAACTGCTGCTCCCTCCATCTGAAAAAAGGCCAGAAAACTAAAGGAGGGAGGAAATATAGTAGAAAATGGCCCCCACAGCCAGTATAGTTCAGTCTCTGTTAGTTGTCCAGGTAACCTCCGGTTTACTTCAGTTCCTGTTACAGTTCCTGTTACTTCTGATTCCCAGAACTGGCTGGCCACTATGATGCACAGCAGGTCACTATGATGCACATTGTAAGAACCAATCCCTACTTGACAAGCACTCTCCCTCTGTACTTCCACTTACTACCTTTCTCCCTGAGCCTTTGGGGCCCAACTTCTTTGGGAATGATCCCAATTAGGACAGTTCTTCCAGAGGGCTTTAGAGATAGCCCTTGCCTTTTTGCTCAGGCACTGGAAAAGGACTTAAAGATCCTAGAGCTTAAACCATCATACAGTATATAAATGATATTTTAATCTGCAGCCCAACTTGAGAGTTATCCAACCACAGTATTAGCTAATCCTTCAACTTAGAAAGAATATAAAGTTTCCAAGGAAATGGCTCAGATATCCCTCCAGAAAAGTCAAATACTTGGATTACATTCTTATAACTGGGAAATGACAGCTGTTTAAGGACTGGATCCAGGTTATCTATTATCTCGGGTCCCCTGCCACCAAATTCCCAGCTTCATTCTTTCCTGGGAATTTCTGGCTTCTGTCAGACCCAGACTAGTAATTTTGGACTAATGGCAAACCCTGTATATGAGGCTGTCAAAGGTCCTGAGTCTGTGCTGCTAGAATGGACAAAAGTGACTGACAGTACCTTTCAAGAGTGCCAGGCTCCACACTAGGAATACCTAACTTAGGAAAATCCTTCTACCTCTACATATCAGAAAAGAGAGAATTGCTTTGTGTGCCTTGAACCAAAGGCTGGTGGTGTAAGAACTATGGCTGCTGAATGGCCACCCTGCTTTAGGGCAATAGTAGCTACGGCTGTGCTAACAGAAGAAGCTATAAAACTAAGCTTGGGGAAAACATTAGAAGTCTTGATTCCCCACCAGTTCATGCATATCTTTGAGACAAAAAGTTACTTGTGGTTGACAGGGGGATAACTTACCGAGTATTAGGCCATGTTTCTAGATATCTCTGGATCTGCCATAAAGACTTGTACTACTCTTAATCCTGCCTCACTGATGCCTACAGGCTCAGAGGTGATTGATTTGACTGGTTTCCAAGTGACTGATTTCCAAGACCTCTGCAAGTTGGCCCTGAAAATGTGTGGTTCGCTGATGGAAGTACCTCTGTCCAAGAAGGACATCAAAAGACAAGTTCTGCAGTTGCAAATTCACAGCAGGATACTGAAGCCAAACTCCTCTCTCCAGGGACCTTTGCTAAAAAAACAGAGCTCATAGCTCTTAATTAGGCATTGATACTAGGAAAAGGCCAAAAGCTGAATATTTACATAGACTCCAGATATGCAGGGAAGCCTATCTACTGCTTCCTGCCTTGGCCACTTGTCCTCCCTGGATAGGAAGAGAACAGCAGGGCGGGCAGACTTACTGGTTCCTTTCTTCAGGATGAGAGTCAAGGAGTCAAGATCCGCAGGGGATTGGGAAGCCAACATTTCTGGATTAAGCTTCACATGGATAGTGTGGCCTGTTGCTCAACATGCCCTGTACATGATGTATTTAGCCATCCATGTATCAAATTTTCTTATTCTCTGGGATTTCTTCACCTCTTGAGAATCATATCCTATGAGAAATATAGCTTGCGTGATGACTGGGCTCAGGTGTTTCAGGAAGGCTCAGGCAGAGAACTGAGGAGTGCTCCTCCCTCAGGTGCAGCCATGGGTTCCCTGTGGTGGTCTCAAGCATGAGCCTCTGACTGGGATCTAGCATGAGAAACTGGCCCAGGAAGCTTCACACATCCTGGGAGAGGTGAGTGGGGAGGCATGCTTTCCTGCCAACAACTGTGCCTGCAGCTCCAGAATGGTGTCCGCACCAGATGGGAGGGCCTCTGTGAAGATGGTGTGCAGGACAACTATGGGCTGCAGATGTCTACCGCAGGGCCCTCATATTTCTGGTGCACAGTAGTGCGCTGTGCCATAGAACATGGCCAAACAGCCTGCCAGAGTTCCTGGCACCCAGCCAGATGTCCCACTTGAACATCTCCATTAGCAACCAGCAAGATGTCCTGGGGTTGCAGGCCCTGTGGACGCCACCGTTGGAGGGCAGCATGCACCACCTGTCTGAAGAATCTCAGGACCTCCTCTAGAGGGCAGCTAGGGTACAGGATGCTCTACCACAGCTGTCCCCTGCCTGCATATGCCTTGACCAGGTCTATGTGATGCGCTGTTTCAGTCACTTGAAAGCGTTAGATCTAGTTGGGGTGACAGGGCCTTCAGTATATCCTCTTGAGAAACAATGAAGGAACGGTTCCAGTGTGTCTTCTGCAGGACTCACATGGCTCCTTTTGTCCCAGGAAGATGTTCAGCCAATGTCACCTGGGCAGATTTCTCCTCCTTAAGACCCAATAGTGGTCTTTGGGACAAAAGACAGAAAAGGGTAGGGCAGGGGAAGAACCCCAGCTGCCTTCTACACCCTTTCATCTCCTGCAGCTGTTTGCGTCTATGCACTGCCAACCCCCACACCATGATGTCAGGATCTACCGAACTCATGGTTCTCTGGCTCTGCGCTTACAGCAGACTCTCAGTTACACTGCCATCTACAAGATATTGTTCTTGGTCACATCGCCAGCTCTGTAACATATCTTCCAGCTGACTCCTTCTGACCCTCTTTCCTGAGACCAGCGACTTACATTCCTCTGTACCTATGACCACCCTTACGGTTATAATTGGTCAATTGAGAGCGATGTGATGAAACATACCTAGCTATAATAACCAGCGGGCCGTGCAGCTGTATCCCCCACCTCTTTGGTTGTATTGCTGCTGCTCCTGTCCACCACACTCACTGGACTGTCACTTTCTGCATCCACCACACTCACTGGACTGTCCGTGGGGCTAGCAGGCAGCACCACACCATGCAAATACAGATGGCAATGCTAATCCCCCACATTTGTCCCTGCCTCTTGTCATAGGTGTAGGTGTGTTTTACCCAGTTTTGGGGATGTTTTCTGTTTCCTCAGGGGAAACTCCTTCTCCTTGTCTCCCCACACTGCTGCTCATGCTGGAGCTGGGGCAGGGACGGAGTGAGAGCTACACAGGGAGAATTGGCCACACGTGCACACTTCCTAATGGCTCTTCCTTCTCAGACAGGTGATGTTCAGAGAGTAAAACAGTGACAATGCAAGGGGCAGTCTCACTGGACCTTCTGCTTGGGAGACGAGCCAAGGGGGAGGATATGCAGGTGCTCCTCAAGGTGTAAGTTCTGGGTCAACAGGCTTCACATATCCGGCACAGCCTGGTGGCAGTGTGTGGGAGTCAGCCACCTTGTATGTTGCCGTCATCTCATCAAACTTTCTGCCTCTAAGTGTCTCATATCCCATGAGGGTCATAGGCACTGTGACACCAATTCTATGAGGACCTGGTCAATGTTTCACCCCGTGGCTGAGCCCAACACGCCCATGATAAAGTGTGCCTGGGCTTCTGCCTTGGTTCAGGCTCCGTAGCTGGGTGATGATACTTTGTACTTTTAACCTCCCGTGCCCCCAGAGTGTAAAGTGAGAAGGGCTGTAGACTGGGCGCTGTGCCCACAGCAGGAAGGTCGCTCCTGCCCAGTCTTGCTTGGTTCCTGTGTCTCCTCAGCCCCCTTGTCGCCGTTTTCCTGCTTCTTTGGCTCATGCTTGTTTGATTTGCTCAGCTGTCTCTTCCAGATGCAGCAGTCACACTGTGGATGGTCACGTGTGCCTCTCAGCCACCCCTGCATTAGCACTGAATGTCAGAGCCGGCCACCGGGTCCCCGTGCTCTGGCAGCCAAGGGTTGGTGCTCCCCTGTACCCAGGGCCAGCTGCCCCCAGACATTCTGCAGCCGCTCTAGAAGATAGACCATCGCCCCTCAGCTCCCCTGAAGACTAAGCAGGCTGGAGCCCCTAGAGGGGCTGGGGAATGGCAGGACTTGGGAGCAGTGCCTGAGAGAAGAGGGGCGGGCAGATGTACCACTGGAGACAAGAGTGGGTGTGAATGAGGCTGCTGGTCACCCATGGTGGCGGCTGTATTCCTGCAGATGAGAAGGTGGGGTGGGGTGGGGAGGCAAACTGGATGAGATGGTGCAAGCAGAGATGCCACGGATCTGACCAAGACAGCCCTAACTTTCCCCTTTCTCTCTAAGGCCTCAGAGCATGACCTTCCACCTTTACACAGGATGACTGTTGGTCCCTAATGGCATCACTGGCATTTAAATGCCAGGGTCCAGATACTGATGTAGCATCTCTTCTATGCTCCACAGCAGTCATTCACCTTTTATGTCCTCCAGCTCTCACGAACATGCACCTCGACTTTGATGCCCATTGCAGTTTTCCAAGGAAAGGACCACACTGAATAAAGGAAGTGCTTCTGTCCAAGCTCTCAATTATCTTTGGGCTCTTCACATTGCCACTTGAGTCCTACTCTGAATAAACTATGGAAGAGCCTTACTTCGTGGGGCAGGCTTGGAATCTGGCAGACTAAACAAGGTCAAAGGTCCTCAGGAGCGACGGGCAAGGATGGTTTCCCTGGGCAGGAATTTGACACATGATTTTAAGGGATATTTGTTTCAATACGCATGCTGCCTCCTCAGCCATCCACCAGCGGAGACCCTCATCTATGTTGACCGTGAAACAGCTTTGGCCAGAATGTTCTGCCATGATGTCCTCACCTCACCCTAGGCCTGGTGGGCTGGCTTCGGCTCTCTGCACTGCAAAGCAAGAGAGGATTTTACCACTTCAGCAAAACACCATTTTCAGTTGAGAGCTGCCTTGGGATTTGCAGGATTCCTAAATAGAAACTGGTTGAGTACAGACAGATGCTGAAGAAAGCCCAGCTTGCTGTTTGTAGGAAAGAGCCCATTGATGACACATCAAAATCATTCCCAAGCAGCTGGCTCTACTCTGCACTGTCTGTAGACCTTTCTGCAACAATATGGATCCGTCAGCTGCACTGTCAAATACAGCAGCCACTGGTCACAGGTGACAGCTGAGCACTGCAAATGTGGCCAGTACAAGTGGTGTTCATTTAGAAATGGAGGTCTCATTTAGCTTAAGTGATTTCAATTATAATAGTCTTATGTAGCTCTGGTATATGATTAGATAATTCTGTCCAAATAACACATTTACCTTCTAGGAAATAAAATTAGCCACAGAATCCCTTTGGGAAATGTAGGGGGCAATGAATCTTAGCATATTATTTTAGATAAAATAGTTTGGTAAAAGCCTGCATGGTGCCTTGGGAAGTCTCCCGGGACAGTGCAAGAGCTAATTCCCCAGATCAACACTGCCCAGGAATGTCTCCCCAAGATAAGGGGGCGCCTAGGCCTAGGTGACCCTCTGTAACCCTGCCTGGACAGTTCCGTCTCCTGGCCCTAGGTAAACATTGTACCCTAAAGGAATGCACAGGTTGTAAAAAAGGAGATAATGGGGGAAAACATCTATCATGGTTAGGCATGTGACCTGCAACTGACCTGGGGTCCAATAAGGTGAGAGAAACACCATATGCCCACTGGGGTCAGAGAATGTAACACCCCAATCTGTTGTCAATGGAAACCAAAATATATATAAGGTGAAACAAAGTTAGCCATGGGCCTGCTTCCAGACTGGCAAAGGAAGTAAGGGTGGCTAGCCTCAAATTAAACTCTAGTTTGTTCTCACTAGACTCGGGTTTCTTGTGGAATACAGCCCATTTGGTGTGAGGGAGAATTTCTGCAGTAACAGAAACTCTGCTCTTGGAGTAAGAAACAGCAAAAAGAACCTGTTCATTAGTGGCTATATTAGCCTGCTTTTGTTACTATAACAAAATACCTGTGGGATCCTATGTTATAAGCAAAGCAGGTTTATGTAGCTCACAGTTTTGAAGGCTGGAAGTCCAAAGAGTAGGGTGCTGGCTCTGGCCAGGATGCGCTTGGCTACCATAGCACAGCAGAAGTGTGTTATCTCTGGTCTCCCTTTCCTCCATAGCCACCAGGATCCAGTCATGAGGCCTCTCCTCTAATAGCCTCATCTAATCTAATCACTTTCAAAAACCCATGTCTGAACACCACATTTAGGATTAAGTTTCCACCCTCTTACTACCATTAACATAGGACATTGGAGATTACATGGAAGAGGGAGAACAAACTATATTGAGATCTCAACAATGACACTGAAAAAATTCCTGCAGTTTGATGAGTGAAAAATACTTTGAGGGTGATTTATCAAGCATGTTCAAAATTGGAGAAACTTACAAAAATCATCTGTTGTTGTCCTCCAGGACAGTAGTCCCCAGCCTTTTTGGCACCTGGGACCTGTTTTGTGGAAGACATTTTTTCAATGGCATGAACACCATCTAATCAGAATAGACATTGTACAGGCACTGACCAACCAGGACGGATACTTTATAAACACCAGCCAATCAGAATGGAACTGTGTAGCAACAGCCAGTCAGAATGGAACTGTGTGGACAGCCACAATTCAGAACAGAAACCCATCCAGAAACAGCCCTTGAGTTAGTCCTTGGTTCAAAGGAGGAGGTCCCTTGAGACTTAAGATCATAAAAATATTCTATAAATCATGGTAGTATAAGACTTGTCTGACATTTACTGGATTAGCAAAAAGGAGTAATGAGTGATGAGAAACATCAGGATGAATTTCATCTTTTATTTTGTAACTCTACAGAAATTGCCGAAATCTTGACACATTTAAAAAGTCAAATTCACCTTAGCAACAGCATGGTTGAGCATGAGGGGCTCAGAGCAGCCACTAATTGCGAACCAGTTTGGAAATCTGTGCCAACCAGTTCAGAACTCTAGCAAGTAACAGCCCGGCCTTCGGCTTACATATGAAGGGGCGAGGTGGCCAGTGAACATCACTGAATGTATCGAGATGAAGGACAGTGTTTGGAACAGGCAGAGATTTCATTCTCAGTATCAGCATTCATGTTGACTTTAAATGGGCCGATGTGCAGGAGTAAGAGACTGTTAGGGACCACTACAAAGTGGCTCTGAGCTGGATCTAATATTAGCCAATCGGCTTTCTGTGTTTACTTGTGAGTTGTCCGAAGCTTAGGCCCCTTGTCTGAAGATGGGCAGTGGACTCATAGTAAGTAAACCTCTGGGAGTCCCTGGTCACCCTGAGGCCTGTGTTGGCCTGTGAAGGACAAGATAAGGCCACAGTTGAGGACGTCTGGCGCCAACCCTGATTAACGACAAGGAGACTGCAGCTGCAGGCTCCACACTCCTGCAATAAATACCAACCTAAAGATAAAGTAGTTCTCCTGACTGACATAATTTACTACTTGTGAAAATTCTCCCAAGGTCCTGCCCAGATTCCCGTGTTTCCTTGAGTATCCTGCTCCTTTGCTTGTAAACCAAATAAATAGGGGCTGCCCAAAGAAGTCTTTGGCTAAACGCAGAGAATATCAAAGCTGTAAGAGAGTTAGTCCCTCCTGAAGCCCTGAAATCATTTCCGTTGTCTCATTTATTTAAGTCTCCGCCATCCACTTGATCAGCCTGCAATAACTAAGGGTTATTTAACCCAATAAGCGACAAACGAAGCTGGGGTCATTATTCACAGAAGTCTCCTGTTTTCCTTCTTGGAAAATACTTCATTTCTAAACACCATGATTCTTTAAACTACTCTCTGGTTAGTAAAGAGTTAAGAAAGGTAATGGACATTTTGGGAGTTTTCATTTTTGTTTATTAAAGGATGCCTTGTCCCTTTCCATTTTTAAAAAATGATGTCTGGAGTATGTGAACTTTACCCCTATGCCAGGTAGAATCCACATCTAGTGCATCTGAGGAGCTGAGCGCAGTCCTGACACAGGAGCAGATGGAAATGACTGTCTTCCTGTAGATACCAACCATGAGCTATTTAGGAATGTGCTCCTCATGTTCAACTGCAGCTTATTTTTAACCCATTGAGTTCCAGTTGGCCAGTGAGCTTTGGAGTTCTGACTGCTCATGATTTTTATTCTCTTACGTGACTGATAATATGCAATTATGCCTCTACCTATTAAACACACATAAATATTAAATTAATATGCTTATAAAAATATTTTACAAGCCATGGCAGAATACAGGCTTTTCTACCATTTATTGAATTAGCAAGCAGGAGTGTTGGGTGATGAGAAACATCACCATGAGAAACGAGCAGATTTTACTTTTAAGGAATTCTCTAAAACCATGACACATCTCAGAAGTCGAATTCAACTTGGAATTTGGGAAAAGTGATTCCCCTGTGGCTCTGCAGCGTCAGTTCCAACGTGCAACTCCGATCAGGAATGCTGACCAAGCTGTCACCAGGCTCAGCACAGAGAGTGACGCTGGCATCACGGTACGAGTCGTCCACGGAGTCCTTACTACACTAAAGTTACATTCCTGACCTTCGGAGGACTGGCGATGTTGAAAGAAACCTGTGGACGACTTGCCTGGGTGGGCCGATGTCTCTCCGGTTCCTGGCAGCAAAGAGAAAAGGATCCATTTAATTGGTTGAGCTCACTGTAAAGTATACCCTTAAGAATCCTCTCCCGGGGCTGGGGATTTAGCTCAGCGGCAAAAGCGCCTACCTGGCAAGCGCAAGGTCATGAGTTCGGTTCCCGGTACCGGAGAAAAACCAATAAAAAAAAAAAAAAAAAAAAAAAAAAAAAAAAAAAAAGAAGCCTCTCCCATCAGTGAAAACAAAATTGGGGTTCAGAGAGGAAAAAATGTTCAACACGTTCTTCCTTTACTTTGTCATTTTCAACAGCACACACTGTAGGTGTTTTCCAAGTCAGGGCCCAAAGAACAATCCAATTCCAAGACTCCCCAGTTCCCTCCTACGGAGACAATTTACAAATGCAGATTCCCTGGTTTGTTCTGTCAATCTTCCTATGGAAGTTCTTGTTTTTTTAATTTTTTCATTACTATATGTTTGCAATACATAATGAATATATACCTCAGGGGGTATTGATACACATGTGTCACATCTTGATCCTTTTAGCTCTTGTTTTACTAGATAGTTTCTATGAAAAGAGAAAATATTTCCAAGCTTCTTCGAATACCATGCATTCATTCTAAAAGTGGGGGTGGAAGGATTGAAGAACTGACTCAAACTATGCCCTGTCTGTCTCCTTGGACAGCGTGAGGCTGGCTGCTGTCAGGAAGGAGCCAGTCTCTCATCACGTCCAGAAATAGCTCCCAGACAAACCATGGAACACTCCAGGAAGGCCTGCACCTGCTTAATAGTTGCCCAACTAAAATGTGTTCTCACTTATTTCTCCTGACAGCCCTGAGGACTACGCTAGCTCAGATTCCAAGGCATAGCGGCCTCTCCTGCCACCTAAATGATGTTACCAGCCAGGAGGAGTGACTCTCCGTGCAGTGGAATGCGAGGGAGTTCTGAGGACAGAATCACCTGCCTCCAGCTGGGATGAATTGAGCCCCAAGAATCTGGCCGTGGATGGTACTATTTCAGCCTTCTGCTGTGAACCATGCCGACTGCAGAGTTGTGCTGTCATTTGCTTTTGGTCCCACTGCTAGGGTGTACACATGGGCTGCTGCTTCCCAAATTTACCCCTAACTGACTCCTCTTTTCCTAGCAGGACATGAGGTGAGTAGGGATGGCGCACGCCTGTAATTCTAGCACTCAGGAGGCTGAGGCAGGAGGATTGTTATGAGTTTGAGATCAGCCTGCGCTGCAAAGTGAGCTCAAGGCCAGCCTGAACTGCACCCTGTCTCAAAAAGACAAAAAACAAAAAACAAACAACAACAACGACAAAAAAAAAACCAAACAAAAGGTGAACAGGGAGGCTCAAGGCAGGTTTTGAGACACTTATAACCTCATCCTGTAAAGCTAACAGAGAAAGAGACAAATCTAAAACAACCAGAAAGACTGAGGGCACAGAAAAAAAGCAAAGGATGTTTATGTGTTTTAAATATTCATCAAGAAACAGCATTTGCAAATAGCATGGCTACGTATCAAAATAGGAACGCACCTTTCCCATTAGCTGACTGTAACTTCTGGTAAATATTTCCAATTTTATGTGTAGTGAGTCCCTGACTTATGAACAAGTTCCATTCTGGGAGAATGCACATAAGTTGGATTTAGGATTTATTTTTTGTTTGTTTTTGAGACAGGGGCTTGCCATATAGTCCAGGCTGGCTTTGAACTCACTTATGTAGCCCAGGCTGGCCTTGAACTCATGATGATCCTCCTGTCTCAGCCTCCCAAATACTGGGATCCCAGGCGTGCGCCACCACACCTGGCAAGTCGGATTTGTTTGTAATCTGACAAAGTGAGTCACATAGTCCTCCTGTGAAAGTCGCAGCTCGAGGGTTTGTGTGTTTCAGCTGCTGTCACACTGAGCTAATTCTGTTTCAGCCACACCTCTTATCTTCAAAATAATGTCAGTATCAAAACTGTAACTGCAGTAGAAACTACTCCATTGTAGTAGAAATCAACAGTTGTGAAAATCAACCTCTTTTTTTTTCCTTCCGATTCTTCCTACCACTTAATGTGTGATCTGGGGTCTCTGCAGCCTAAAACCATGTGTCTTTTACTCACATTGTGTGTCCCGTGCCTAGACTCATATAAAACATGGGAGGAAAAAATAAATAAATAAATAAATAAACCATGGGAGGCTTTAGAAGGTGCACGGCAGTGTGGATGGTGGAACATTTCAGCACCGTGACCCATAAGCCTCTCAAACCTTTCTGAGTGTTTCAGAAAGCTCATCAGTGATTCCAAATGCAGTTTTAAGAAAACCCCTAGGACTCAGAACACTCTTTCTTAGAAAGAATGATGCCCATGTCAGCAAACATATCCTCCTCAAAGCAGATTACCCAGGAAAGACGGGGAAACTACCAGGTTTGGACTCTGTCCTCTGGATGTTCCGGTCCAGAAAGTCTGGAAGAGCCCTGAGAGTCCACGTGTAACGCATCCCTGTGTTCCGGTGCTGCGCTGCTGGGAACTCTGCCAGGCCAGCTGGCAGCTGCGACGCAGGCTGTGATGTGGTGGGGTGCAGCTCAGTAGCAGAGGGCTTTTCGGCGCTCACAAGGCTTTAGATTTGATCCCCAGTCCCGGGAGCTCCCGGTTCTTTTGTACATACTTTGTCCCCCAGGACAGATGAAAGGAGCCCCGCGGTGGTACTGGGGCTGGGATCCATGCCGGCTGCCGGCTGGCTCAGGCTTTATAGCCCCGAGCTTAGGGAGGGTTTTCCTGCAGAACAGTGCAGTGTGCGGCCAGCAATCCCAGGCTCAGATAAACCAGCTCCTCTGGCGGCAGTCAGGCCTGCCTTGTGCAGGGCTGGGCCCCAGAGGATGTGAGAGGTGTGCGCAGGGACACACCCTGCAGCAGAGCAGGCCCTGCGAAAAACGGGTCACAGAGGCTTGCGGACAGGAGGCAGGGAGGTCCAGTGAGAGGTGCTCCGAACCCTCTCGGCTGCCTCTCCTGGGCCTCCAGGGAGCGAGGCTCTGCAGAATCAGGGAGGGCTGAGGGAAGAAGACAGACCATGCTGTTCTTACAGCCTCCTGAGAAGCTCTGAGCTCTGTCCTGCTCTGCGCCCCGCAGAGTAACCACTCAGACACACTGCCCAGGTGGGGCTGAGGAAGATTTTAAAGGAAGGAAACCCTGTGCCAAGCATTACCCTGACCCGCTCTGCAAGCTGTGATTTGTCACGCCGGCCGCTCCCACAGACCAGCTGACTACACAGAAGGCCTTGGGACAAGAACCATCAGGCTCCTTTGCTCCTCCAGTGCCTCTCCGCAGGCAGAGCCCACGGCACCCCCTGCAGCCGGGCTCCCCACACGGCCATCTGGACACGACGCCGGATCCCTGCCTGTGAAGGTGCCCTTGGGGGCAGCTCAAAGACTGACCTCATCTAGAGCTGTGCTTGTTCTCCAGTTCCTTGCTGTAAGGAGAAGATGCAGCTAGCTGCTCTATACCCCTCCCCAACGCCCAGCCCAGACAAAGGCGACCCCTCCTTCCCGGGTCTTGATTTGTTTCTTTCTTTTTTTCTCTTTTTGAGACAGGGTCTGGCTATGCAGTTCAGGCTGGCCTTGAGGAGCTCACTTTGTAGCCCAGGCTGGCCTTGAACTCATGATGATCCTCCTGCCTCAGTCTCCTGAGTGCTTGGACGACAGGTGTGCATCACCACGCCCGGCCTTTGATTTGTTTCTTAGGGACCCTGACTCTGCAGACACACAGCTCTCTTGAGGTCTTGTAAACATTCCGGGAACAGGGTATGGTTTAGGTCTAGATGTCCCCCAAAGCCTCATGTGCTCAAGGGCGGGGCTCTGGATCGCGGGCGCATGGTACTCCATGGATTTGTCCGCAGATGAGTTTACAGCTAAATGTGATGCTGGGGGTGGAACCTGGTTGGAGGAGGTGGACCACTGGGGCGTGGCTGGGGAGGGTCTAGCTCCCTCCCTCACTTCTCCCTTGATCTTGCTCTCTACTTCCTGTCTGCCATGCCAGGGACAGCTCCCCTCTGAGAGGCACCTCTGCCATGCTGCCCTGTCTTGGAGCAGTCCATGGACTGAAACTTCTACAGATTTGAGGAAAAATAAACCTCTCTTCCTATAAGTTGTGGGTGTCCGGTAGAGAGGAAGATTGGGATGGGACACAAGCTTGTGTTGCCGCCCACAGATCTTAGCAGCTCCATGGCCGCTGCTTTTCCGTCACCAGTAGATTATTCAGCTGGTGACAGGTTTCAGTAATCTGTAAGGCAATCTCTTACATTTCTCTCCCTGTTTTCAAAACAGCCCTTCACGCGTCAAGAAGGACGCTGAGAGCTTGGCAACGTCATCCTCAGCTGTTTGCGGACACACGTAGGTTCTCCTTCCTCATCTGTAGTGGATGTGTTTCGAGGGGGTTATCTGACCACAGTGTGTTCTGGATCTCCGCCCAGTCAAACCTCTGGCTTATTCTAGTTGATGGCAGAGGTAACGCAGAAAGGCTGGGGTAACAGCAGCTGGCTGGATCGGGTTCTTGGCCTGTCTGTGTTTGGTGCCAGGTGGCAGAGAGCCCACCACACCCCGGCGTGGGGTCTTGACAAGCAACAGCCCCCGCAGGGTGATCATCACTCCTCTTCAACTGCCACCTCTTAGTCTCTGTGCTTCTGAAGGAAACCTGTCGCTTTTCTAGAGTTGTCCCTCCCTCCCAGCCCGGAGGAGAGCCATCAGAAGACGGGTGTGCCTAAGAGGTCTCCCCGACGGAAAGAGTTTACCTCTCCAAAGTCCTGACAGCCATCTGAGAAAGCAGCTGGAACTCACCCCAGAGGCCAGTCATCTGCCACTTGGCCCCGCCTTCTTCTGTGCACCCTCTACTCACAGGCCTTCCCACCTGGCCACTCTGCGACCACGTGGCAGGTCCACCTGCCCCCTCAGGGAACACCGGCCACGGCTCCCCACTCTCCCTCAGGGCCAGAAAGGCTCCCATCACTGGCAGGATGGATGGACAGCCGTGCTGCATCCAGACTGCAGGAGGGACGTTACAGCCTGCAGCTGCCTGGAGATAAGAGTAAACAGCTGTGGCAAAGCAGAATGATCCGGGCTGCCAAGGCATATGCAGGGCACCATTGCCGCAGGCTAACAGCCACTCCTGTGCGGAAAAACCCAAGGCCATCTGATCCACTGTGCCTCAGAAGTCCAGCCCGTGAGGTGCTCCCCCAAGCTGAAAGGAGCACCCACGCTTACTGGGGACCCTGTTGCAGAATCGCCCTGAAATACTTCTCGCCTGAGGTTGCATCTGTACAGGTCAGAGAGGGTGCTGGTTATGTTTGTTTCACCCAATATGATTTTTGGAGATGAGAAATCTTATTTTCTGCCCACTAGCTCTAGCTCATTTATGTGTGATAGCCAGGGGGAACCCCATATCAGAGATGAACCCAGTATGTCCTCAAGGTTCCCCTCTGTTTTCGGTCATGTCCAACAACACAGTGCTTGACAACCAAGATCCACAGCACGCGCTTCTCCAGAGCTGCACACCTGAGCATCCAGCTGCTGCACATGTCCCCATGTGGGCATCTAAGACACCTCAAAGTCTACAAGCTCCACATTCTGTGCCTGCCTGTTCCCCAAATCCACTCGGCCCTCAACTTTCATAGTAACTCCAGCCTCTTTGGCTATAACCCTAAATCATCAGGGACTTCTCCTTTGCCCCAGAGATTCTAATCCCAATAGGATCTTTCAGGCTCTGAAGCCGACGGGCGCAGACCTCTCCTGAGTAGCGAACCACACTCTTTCTGTGTGCTTCTCAGCCCCAGCCCCAGCGTCCTCCCCTGAGTCACAGTGCCCAAGGGTCAAGGGCAGGCATGCATCTGGTGAGTGCCAGGGAACCAGGGGAGCACGGCTGACTCAAGTCCTGGGAGAACCTGGCTCAGCAGAACAAATGGCAAATGGCGTAGGCTGCTCACAGCTTTGCTGCCTTGGATGACACGTCCCCGACAAGCCTCCCAAACATGCATAGACAGTTACCCGCATCAGCTGTGGTCTTGGAGCCGCTGCCACAAGGACAAGAGAGTCTCACTGCCCCACCCTACTCCCCCAGCCCGACCCATGGACATGGAGCTGGGAACGGAGGCCTTCTTCCATGCAGAATATGCAACACTCACCTACCACATGCTGATGATTTTTAAATAGCAAAAGAAAAGTTAAAAAAAAAAAAAAAGATTTGGATCACCTGCTGAGGAGGGCTGCTGCCACGCTGGGCTGGAACACTCAGTTCACTGGACTTAGGAGGGGAAGGAGTGGAGTCTGCAACAGAAGAATGGTTTTAGTGTAAGAAGTGATAAAAACCAAGCATATCCTAGCAGCATGATTTATAACTCCCTTTTATGTGGTAACTCTGGTATGAGATAATCCCTAATCATTGCTACAGTTTGGATCTCAAATGTCCTCCAATGGCCCACGCGTTGAAGGCTTGGTCCTCAGCTTGACGGAAGTGGTAGAATCTTTAAGAGGTGGAGCCTGGTGAGAGGAAATGAGGTCACTGGGGCGTGGCCTCAGAGGGGCTATTGAGACCCTATCCCTCCTGTTTCTCTTTGCTTCCTGGCTCCCAAGGTGCAAATCTTTGCTCTGCCACACTCTCCCTACAGTGATATTTTGCTTTGCCACAGGGCCCAAAACAATGGGGCCAATCAGTCTGGGATGGGAACCTGTGACATTATGAACTAAAACAAATCTTTCTGCTTTATAAGTTGTTTATCTCAGGTATTTCATCACAGTGACAAAAAGCTAACACAAGCATAAATAGGTTTTTTTAAAAATCCCCTTGAACCTGAAAGAGTAAATAAAATCCAAAAGGTACAGTAGATATTGTGAAGGGGAAAGAAACTGCTCAAGAGGAAAGAAAAAAAGAAAGAAGGGAAAAATATGTATGTATACATACATATACACAAGATAGCTAAGATAATTCTACTACTAATTTCTATTGGTTTATTGAAAGGAACAGTTAATGTGTAATTGTTTGATCAATCTTATATACCTATATCTGGTTATCTGAGTAACCACTTTGAAGACAACAATATATAATATAACCACCATTGTAGAATTTCCTATCATACTGTTTTGAAATTCTGTATCATTTTTATTGTTTTATGTTGTTTTGTTTATATCTTTGTTTTTGTTAATTTCTCTTTAAAATAGAAAGAAATATATATGTATATACAAAGATAGCTGGGATAATTGTATTGCTGATGTCTATTGGTTTATTGAAAGGAACAGTTAATGCTTAAATTTTTTTCTCGATTAATATTGCTTACTTATATCTGGTAATCTGAACTAATTTGGAGGCAACAATATGCAATATACACAACCATTGTTAAATTCCTACCATCTTGTTTAACAAATTTCTGTAGCATTCTCATTTTTTAACTACTTTTTATTGTCTTTAACTGTTTGATCAATCTTCCATTCTTACATCTGGTAGTCTCAGCAACTTCATTGAAGATAACAATATGTAATATAACAACCACTGCTAATTCCTATCATCTTGTCTTGAAATCCTGTATCATTTTTATTGTTTTTGTGTTGTCTTGTTTTTGTCTTCATTGTCATTTTGTTATTTTTTCTCCTTGTAATTAAAAAAAAGAATCACAGCCAAAATAAGACATTAACTGCAAAATCTGAAATGGCTGTGCTTATCCTTTTACAAAAATGCACCAGAGTCCGCTAGACCTTCCTGAGGATGTTGGCCTGTTTTGCTTGTGTGTGTTGCCTAAGGAGCTCCTCCCATTACCACAGGGTGCTAAAGCCTTGGACAGGGCAACAGCTGTCACTGTCTGTCTTTCTGGGGCCACCAGGGGCCTGGAGTTCTGGCCCTCTGCCGCTCTGGCTTGGAGGAGCCCAGTCTCCTGCCTGACTTCCAGTCCCAGCAACCTGGGAGCAGGGCAGGATGAGACTACCGTCCACCACACAGGCCAGCAGGGGGACAGTACCCCACACCAGGAGTCTAGTTCAGGTGTTAAGTTGGCCCAACAGCCCGTGAGTGTGCTACCACTGAGCTACACTCCCAACCCTCTTTTGTGAGACAGGGTCTCGCTATGCAGTTCAGGCTGGCCTTGAACTCACAGCAGTCCTCCTGCCTCAGCATCCTGAGTGCTGGGATTTCACTTCACTTTATTTTAAACTTTTGACAATCTTGTTTTTTGTTTTTTGTGTTTTTTTTTTTTTACCATGAACTTACTCCTAGGTGTTCCTAATTCTAGAATTTCTCCTTTTAAAATTGATGCAAAAAATAATTTCCACCAATGCCAAGTGATCTTCCCTAGGAAGATGGCGTCTGGTCAGCCACCCCGACTTCTGCACGTTCATCCAGCTCTTTCCACTGCTCCACCTGCTACTCACGGGCACTCCTTGGTTCATCTGAGCTGTAGGCATAGTTTTCGTTTCCGCTTTTTGGCTTTGTCTCAAGAGCTCCTGTGTTTGTCTTCATGTTTGCAGATTTCCTAGAATTAGAGCATTTTATGAAGTCAAGTATTAATCATCAGTGGAGAACAGATCTCCATGGTTACATGTAAAGCATTCTTTTTGTTCTGTTTTGATTTTTCTGGTACTAGGGATTGAACCTAGGGCCTTTGCACTGAGCTATATCCCCAGCCCTTTCTTTTTTTCTTTTTTTCTTTCTTTCTTTCTTTCTTTCTTTTTTTTTGACAGTGTTTCACTAAGTCACAGGACGCCCACTCTGGGCTTGAGCTAACAATCCTCCTGCCTCAGCTTCCCAGAGAGATTACAGGTGTATGATACCATCCCTAGCTGGAATAAACCGAAAATGTTTACCATGTAGCCCTTTATAGACCAAGTGTGCCAACCCTTGAAACAGAGCAAAGATTGATGCTTCTTCCTCAGGGAAGGAAGTTTGTCCATGAGAAGTTTGTCCAGAGGGTTAAAAATATTCTAAGACTTCTAAATATTTAAAAAATTCTGAAACCTTTTAGGAGTTTCTTCTTGGAAAATAATCCCAGATATAGGCAAAGATTGACTTGAAAGAATCTTCACTTGTGAACCACAAAGAGAGAGAGAGAACTGAAAATGATTCAGAGGACTGGAAAACAAATGGCCACGTGTCTCTGGGACGGGTCTCCAGGCTGTCAGACTGGAGACGGTGAGATCTCACACACAGCCTGGGCGCGGGTACACTGGAAGTGCTCCTTTGGGACCCTGAGGCAGGCTCGTCCCACGCTGAACACATGCCAGTCCTGTGCCCTGCTCTCACCACTAAAGATGCACAGACAGAAGGCCAAACAGGTGTGGGTGCTCAGGTACCAAAGGCAGGCCTGGGAATGTGTGGAGCCAGGCTCCATGCCATTTGTCACGGCCCCAACCTGAAAACTACCTAGATGCACACGAAAGCAAAAGGAAGAGTGAGTTGCACGCATGTCCTGAATGCAGCACTCTGCAATCACAGCCACCCACGCCTGCGGGCCACAGTGCGGCTCGGCTTCCAGCTGGAAGCTCAGGAAGGCAGGTGTGAATGAGTCTCCTTGATGCAACTCTATCTCCATGACCTCTGGGGATGTGGCAGAAGATGCCGGGAGAGTGTGGCTCTTGGGGCAAAGGAGCAGAGAATGATTTAACGGGGGTCCGAGAGAGCCGCTGTGGTTTTTTTTTTTTTTTTTTTTTTTTTGGTTTTTTTTTTTGGTTTTTCTCCGGTACCGGGAACCGAACTCTCGACCTTGTGCTTGCCAGGCAGGCGCTTTGCTGCTGAGCTAAATCCCCAGCCCAGCAGCTGTGGTTTTGAATCCTACCGTCCCATACCCTGCCACATGTGCTTGTGAACATCCAGCCAGCCACACACCGATGATTTGTGAAATGTTCTGTTCCTACACTTCCGTTAAAAACTTTACCAAGCGAAATAGTGTTGTGCATAAATATTCATTCGCAGAAATCACCTTTAGAATCATGTCGAGCAAAGCTGGGCATCGTGGCACGTGGCTGTTGCCCCAGCTTTTTGGGAGACAGAGGCAGGAAGATTACAAGTTCAAGCCCAGCCTGGGCAACTTAGCGACTTAACGAGACCCTGTCTCACAAAGGGCTGAGGAAGAGGCTAAGTGAGAAGACCCTGTGTTCAAGTTCCGGTATCAAGAAAAAAACAGCATCAAGTGAGAAGAACAAGCTATAAAATTACTTTATGGTCCAAATTGTACAGAATGCCTGCTTACATGTGCTTGTCTCTGTGTACACACATGAACACACACCTGTAAGTACTGCCTACATACTTAAATCATTACTTCCGGGCAGCAAGACTGAGGGTGGTTTTAGTCCTACTTCTTATCTTTATGTTTAATTTTTTTCACTAATAGACACGAGCTGATCCTCTAAGAGAAACATGTAAGTTATTTTATGCAAGTGGTGCCTGTGGTATCTGGCGCCAGCGCTGGGGACACACAGGAAGGGAAAGGCTGCTGCAAGTGGTCAGCCTGTGAGAGCCATCTTCCTCCAGGGCAGGGAGGGTCCAGTGCTACAGCTATACCCGGACAAGGGGCCCGGTCACATTCTGACCCTCCACTGTCCACGGGGCAATGCTGGGCATACTTAACCTCCCTGGACCTCAGTGTCCTCAGGTACAAAATGGAAAAACAGCCTTATAAAATGGCTATAAGAATTAAGTAAGGGCTGGAGATATAGCTCAGTGACACAAGTGCTTGTCTGGCAAATGCAAGGACTTGAGTTCAATTCCTGGTACCAAAAAAAAAAAAAAAAAAAAAAAAAAAAGAGAAAGAATTAAGTAAGATTAAAGACCTCTGCAGAGCTTAGAGCAAGTCCTCAGGATACAGCATAAGTATATTAGCTGTTATTGTGGTTATCATCCTCACTATACTGTCGCTGTTTTATTCTCAGCTGTCATCCTAAATAGCTTGTGATTGCTTTACTGAGCTTTGAACTACCTACCTACCTAAACACACACACACACACACACACACCAGAAACAGAGATAATAGCACAGTCAATAATGGTGAACCAAAGAATTCAGGCTGTGGTCCTGCGTGACCACCATCAAGAGAAATGCCAGGTAAATACCCGAGTGGGCTTCCCTCCCTCTTCCTGTTCTTGGGTCGGGTCCCAGGGCTGCTGAGGGATCCTCATTCTTCCTATATGTGCGGCTGACGCAAGCCTTGCTGGGGGAACCTCAGAACACAGCCACCTTTCTGAGATGCGCATCATTTTGTCACTCGAGGATTACACATTTGGCCACTGTATTGCATGCAGCCCAAAAGTGTTTTAAAACCTCATCATTCAGACAGTTTAAACTGATGCACACAGCTAGATGTGGCTGTTAGGACACCCCCAGTGAGCAGCTGTCTAACACCCTCCCCTCTATGCACCTGTGACTACGGAAAGACTGTGGTCACTTACACTGGTTCCTGTAGAGTAGTGTAAGCCCAGGTTCTGCTACCTTCACAGAGCCCACAGCTATTGCTGGACAGAGTGGAACTGCAAGGATGGTTTAACCCTGCCCCCTTATCAGCAGAACAGGCAGCAAACACCGCCTAACCTGTCTGCCTGAACGGTGCCTTGTGCTTTACAGGCATCTCTCCGACTCAGCTTACTGCTGTCTGCTGCCACCAAAATCCCAACAAAACCTCTGCCAGTGTCCCCAGCCCCAACCTGACGCAAAGCAGGAGCACAATCACAGGGCACAGTGCCCTCTGGTGGGAAGAACTGCAAATGGCTGATGTTAAGAAAATCCTATTCACCCTAAGTGACTAGAGCGGGTCAACCCAAGGAGTCCACCTACCTACATTGTTCTACAGTTAATGCTACCCTGTGAGTCCATGAACTGTATACAAGGTTTTTCACAGTTGTCTATCTTCAGAACTTAATTTTGAATTCCATAAATCCTAAAGTTCCACAGTTACGTGTGTAGATATATTAGTGGCAGTGGTGGTTTGAATTTCAAAAAGTGATGTCACTTCAGACTTACCTTATTTCACTTTGATAACTTGATTCTGCAAGAAAAGAACAAAATTCCATTAGAAAAATCAGGACAGTGATTCTAAAAATAAAATCTCACTGGCTTTACAGATTTCCTGATTTTAACAGATCTCCCATTAGTCTTTTGACTCAGTATGTATTTTTAAGTGGCCAGGCACCTGAAAGACAGTGAGTGTGCAGTAAGTGCTTAGTGAATACTGAATTTGATTAAAAGATTATCAAGACTCCACTCGACAAGCAGTGCTTGGTGTCACCAATCACCACTGCCATTCACTCAGGTCTCACTGAATATCACCACCTCCCAAAACTACACAATGCGGCCTCACTTAATTGTCACAAAACCCAAAAGGTTGGCATTAGTGTCATCATATTTTAACAGACTAGATGCTATTATATATTACCCTATTTCTTAATCCTAAGATAAATTTTCATTCAATTTCTTAAACACCAACAGCATCACTTCATGTAGTTGTGCTATACACACCCCTCCCCCTTAAAAACCCTATCGTTAAATTGCTAACGTTTCTAATCAGTGAAGTCTTAGACTACAGGGAGCCTAGAATTTGAAGACAGGGAGTAGCAGGCCATAGACCAAGTGTCCATGTGATATCTTAGATTTAAAATATTCCCCTAAAGTCTCATGTGTTCAAAGGACTTGGTCCCCTTCTGAAAGGAGACTGGATCATGAGGATCACTGGATCACTGATAAGATTGTAATTCCATGGCATGGAAGGTGACAGGAACAGGTAGGGTCTAGTTGAAGTGAGTGGGTCATACGGCAAGATCTTGGGGACTGTCTCTGGTTCCCACTCCCTTCCTTTTTGGGTCCTTTTCTCTCTTCTTCTTGGTTGGCATAAGGTGAAAAACTTTCCTTTCCCACGTCCTTCTGCCATGATGTTCTGCCTTCCCTGAGGCCCGGAGTAATGGAACCAGCCAGCCATGGACCAAAACCTCTGAAGCCATGAGCCAAGACAAACTTCCCCCCTTTAAATCCTTCTTTCCGTCCACTGCCATCCTGAGTTCCCCAAGCCAGGCCGAGCGGTCCTCTCAGCCATCCTTGCCCACTCCTCAGTTCACCAACTGGCGCACAAAGAGTTCTCCAGAGACCAGCAGAGCAGCAGAAGGTACTTTTTGAAAACAAGTATGCTTAATATTTGTAAGCGCTAAAATAGTCATCACAGGAAAATCCAGAGCCCCAGGGCTGTGTGCATTTATGCTAGTGTGCTGCATGGTTGCCGCTGTGAGTCACAGCTGGTGGTGCAGGGTGGGTATTCTGAGTGGGTCGTGGCAGGTCCCTCTCTGTTCACGTCCTCACCCGCACCTGCTGCACACAAAGGGAAAAGCACAGCTCTCCCTTCCATCATTTCAAAGTTAAAGGATAAATTTGAGGACAGATCACAGAAATTTTTAATGTATTAATTCATTTAATTCCCACAACTTCTCTACAGGATAATCGTTTTTCCCATGTTGTGGATTAGGAAACTAAAAATCGTCCTGTGCACCGCTTGTGTAGGTCAACAGCCATCAGGTAACGTCCTTCAAGGCCAGTACAGAGCAGACGAAAGCCTCAGGGCAGCAAAAAGTCCAGAGAACCGGACTTCTCCAACTGTTCTGCCAGAGCTGATGTGGAAAATCACCACCCCCAGGCACTGACCAATCCATCCACTTCTCAGCTCACACTGTAGTTCTTTCAATAGCTGAAATCCAGCACATTTCAAGTAACCCATCTGTGGCATGCAGGGCAATTCCCAGGTAAAAACAAATGCGCATCTAACTTAAATCAACAGGAGTTTACTGCCTTTTGATTTCTACTTCCCAAGGAATAAAACTGTGCCACAGAATTAATCCCCCAATGCCAAACTAAATCCACGAAGGAAGTAAGGCTAGATTGTCACCCTAGTTAAGGATAAACCATATGTTTTATCTAGAATGTCTCACTAAGAGAGATACTCCATGAAGAAGAGTTAGCATTGTGCCTGGCACACAGGCACTCTCTCTCTCCCTCCTAGTCTTCATTGGATGGCAGTTAAGCTAATAAATTAAAAATGCAAACCACCTGATATATACTCAAACCTCAAACCTCCACTTTTAAGAAAAATAACTATAGAAAATACTCAAATAAGAGTAGGTATAAGAAAGACAGGGATACACAGGCATCCAACACTTAGGAAGTTCTGGGCCATCCACGTGACAAAGCATCCCTTGGCTTTGAGGTCATGTGACCAGCCCATCTTGATGCCGATGAGACCAAATCACTGCTGATCCTGACCTGAGCCAAGGCCATTGCTCTCACAGAGCACGGTGTGTTCAGGCATCCTCATTCAAAGGAAATGTGGGATTAATTTTATTCTTTTATTTTGTACTATTTTTTATGAACAGAAAATCTTATTTTTCTTTCTACCACTCCATGAGCATTCATTTGCAAAAGGAAACTTAAAACTCCACAAAACAGAAACAACCTTCTGATGTGTTCAAATAGGTATTATTCTAGGAAAAACAACTGCATTTAAACGACACAGTACAATAGTCATCCCTCCTTGCAAAGAAGCACACCAGCCAAGCGAGGAAGATGCCACCTCGTCACCTTCTCAAAAGCGGGGCGGCCTCGGTGCCTGGAGACGGTACAGCAGGTCCGAAGGGAATAGCTTCCTCCCTCAGACACCTCCTTCCTTCGCCATAAATTTGACCATAGCTGCTTTCAAATACTGTGAAAGCCAGTACCTCCTTTGTTTTCAGTTTTGTTTTGTTCCTGTTGTCATATTCCCAGCTTAATCAAGGTATAACCAGCAAATCAAAGTTACATCTATTTACAGTGCATAATGCAATGCTTTGATACATGTATGCATTATGGAATGATTAAATCCATCTCACACCTGTATCCTTCACATGTTTAATTTCCTTTTATGGTGAGAACATTTAGCAAGTTAAAGGGCACAGTGCATCATGACTACAGTCCCCAGGGTTACAATGAATCTCCAGAGCTTGTTTATTCATCCTGCCTAAGCTCATCTTTTGACCAATAGGTCTCCAACTCCTGGAACCCACCCCTGACAACCACCATACTACCCTGTTTCAGTAAGTTCGACTTTTATGGATTTCACATATGAGTGAGACTGTGCCATACCTGTGCCTGACTTATTCTACTTACATGGTATCTTCTGAGTTCATCCATGTTGTCCCAGCTGACAGTTTCCCCACATTAGAAGGCTGAACACCATCCCATTATATATATATATATTTCACATTTTCTTTATCCATTCATTGGTTGATGGCCACTTAGATTGTTTCTATTCCTTGGCTCTTGTGAATAATGCTTCAAGAGACATGGGCATCCAGACATCTCTTTGATGCACTGATTTCATTTTATTGGAACATATACCCAATAGTGGATCGCTGGTCACATGCTAGTACTATTTTAAATTTTTAAAACCACCACCCTGCTTTTCCATAACGGCTGCTGCTGTTTACACTCCTAGCAGCGGTGTGCAAGAGTTCTCCTTTCTTTACCCCCTTGCCAACACTTATCTTTGTCTTTTTGATAACCATTCTGACAGGTGTGAGGTGATATCTCATTATGGGTAAAGTAACTTTTGAAAGGGTCAGTGAGCTCCATAACTTCAGCTGCTTGTACCCAAAGTTTACAACCGCATATGAATTTACATGGAAAAAATTACCTTTTTTCTCTTTTCCGGAGACACAACAGCAGCAGAATATTATAATCAGAACAATGATCAGGATCAAGAGCAATGAAAGTGACACTGCAAGCAGAACTATGGCCCAGGTAGGCAATGATGCACCTGGCTTATCAATACTGTCTATAAGATTAAAAGGAGAAAAAAAATTAGTGATATTTGTATCATCTAGGGTCATGGATTCTGCCACTTTAAATTGCATTTGTTTTCCAATAATAATATAACTATTCAGCCTGCTATAGTTAGAAGCCATAGGCCAACTTCCCTTTGGTGTGTTTAATTATTCAATATTCTACAATAACTGCCATCATAATATTTACTGCTGCCAATATATAGTTGCTTAGCAACTCAATTCAAGCAGTCATCAGTGATTGACTCCAGCATTCCTGAGAAGTAGATAAAGTTGGGCCATGATGGCAACTCCCTAGGGTTGGAGAAGTGATTATCATGATAGGACGTCCTGCATTCAGTCAAGAAATAACTATGAATTGGCTACTGCTGAACAAAACCAGAGAATGACATTTGGTTCTGTCTTCCGCATTCCCACCCTTTGAGATTCCAGAGCTCAAAGGAAATTCAGCACACTGAGGGAAGGTCACATCCCAAGGAACTTGGGAGCATGACTTTTCACAGCAATATCAGTCCTATTCCACTGGAGAATTTATTTCTCACACAGTAGTTGCTCATAGCTCTTCAGGAACCACCCTCTTTAGTGTCAACTTTACCTTTTTGTTTTATGCAGTAGTCATGGGGTTGGGAGCAGAAAAAGATAAGATGAGGCACAGCAGGGAGGAAATTAAGGGAAGCGAGAGGAGAAAAAATAGAGAAGAAAAAGCCATTTTGATTTTTTTTGCTGTCATATCGTAGAGCTCTCCAATACTGTTTTTTTTTAATTTTTATTTTAAAGAAAAAGAAACAAAATACAAAATTCCAAAACAATGTGAAAAGAGGGTAACAACAGTTAATACATTGCATTCCAATGCTGGTTTTGTATGATTATCTAGTTCAAACTTAATTAAAATAATGTGCAATGAAGTGTTCAATGCCTCAGTTACACTGCCAGCATTTTAAGTATTCAGTCACCACAGCAGAACATTTCTGTCACCACAGAAAGTCCTGCCGCACAGCTCAGCCCAGCCATCAGCTTGTGGGAACCGTGTGGATGGCCCTAAAGATGACTCACCTGTGTTTCATTTTTCCCTTCTCAGCCATACGGAAGCCTAATCACAGCATAAAAGTTGAGCGTTTAAACTGAAAATCGCTATTTAACCGAAGTCTGCCACTCACCTCTCAGTGCGCAGGCAACATCTCAGTGTTCAGGCCTGCTATTTTGCTGGATTCTATTCATTAGAAAATATGAAAACAACGGGCCTCCTCTGAAGGAGCACAGGTTTATCATCAATATATGGAGCACCCAGCACTTCAGAGCCAGGGGTTGGTGCTGAAAGGTCACCTTGGGTGCTCCTTACAGTTCTCCTAGGAATTGACCTTTTGATTACTCCTATG
Organism: Chinchilla lanigera; assembly: GCF_000276665.1. NCBI lineage: Eukaryota > Metazoa > Chordata > Mammalia > Rodentia > Chinchillidae > Chinchilla > Chinchilla lanigera. The sequence continues at coordinate 38,492,506 of NW_004955407.1, read as the reverse complement.
TTAAAGTTAAAAGCTCAGAATCAGTGGTAGGAGTGGTTTCAGATGCTCACTTATGCCCTGGTGTTTATGATCATCAACCACCTGGAAACTGACTTTTGGGCAGGAAAGGGTCCAACAGCAGACTTGCTTAAAAAGGCATGTGGAAATTCAGGAAACTGTGCTTTACTTATTTATTCATTCTTTTGGTACCAGGACTCGAACTCAGGACCTTGCATTTGCCAGGCAGGCACTTGTACCACTGAGCTATATCCCAAGCCCGAAACTGTGCTTTAGAGAGCTATACAATATAAAAGATATTTGTCTTTTGCCTTTTGTGCAAAGTTTGCCTGCAGTAGCTTTTTTTTTTTTTAAATTTCCTTCTAGGGAATTAAGAAATGTTAAATAATTTTGATAGTATCTCTTTTTATTTATTTATTTATTTATTTATTTTTGGTTTTTCTCCAGTACCAGGAACTGAACTCACGACCTTGCGCTTGCCAGGCAGGCGCTTTTGCCGCTGAGCTAAA
>NW_004955407.1:38412263-38491625 GCF_000276665.1 Chinchilla lanigera | reverse complement strand
GGATGGATAGATAGATGGATGGATGGATAGATGGATGGATGGATGGATGGGTGGATGGATGGATGGGTGGGTGGATGGATAGATAGATGGGTGGATGGATAGATGGATGGATGGATGGATGGATGGATGGATGGATGGATGGATGGATGGACAGCTGAATGAATGGATTGATGGATGGGTAGACTGATGGATGGGTGGGTAGATGGATGGATGGATGCATGCATGGTGGGTGGATGGACAGGTGAATGAATGTATTGATGGATGGGTGGATTGATGGATGGGTGGGTGGACTGATGGATGGGTAGGTGGGTGGATGGAAGTGTGAGTGGGTGGATGGAGAGACTGACTGAGAGGCTGAGTTCCCCTCTGCCTTTACATAGAAAAGAGAAATCCATACACCAGGCAGTGAGCTACCGCTAAGGCAAGCCTAGAACTCACTTCCCTTACCATATTAAGATACCTAGAGCAGAAGTGAAAGATTGACATCAAGGCAAACTCCTCTCCTAATACCATCTGTCTCTACCTCTCTTACCATCTTTCTGAGATGAGCTGGGACAGATAGACAGGAAAAGCGTTCCTCTAGAAAAGGTGATAGGGAGAGTATTATGGTTTAGATCTGGGTTGTCTCCCAAAGGCCTGATGGGTGCAGAGGTAGGGTGGAAGGTGATTGTGTTGTGGGAGTGCTGTATCATCAGTGGATTCATCTCTGATGAGTTCAGTAGCTGACTTCCTGCTTGGAGGTGGGCCCTGGGGATGTGGCCTGGAAGGGTGTGTCTCCTCCCCAGCTCCTTCTTTCTGTTTCCTGACCACTCTGATGTAAGCAGCTCTCCTCCACAACAGACTCTCCTAACACACTATTTCTGCCTTGGAGCCAGCGGACCATGGATGGAAAATGTAAGCCAAAATACACCTCTCCTTTAAGTTGTGGGTGCTGAATATTGTGCCCTAGTGACAAGGACACTGACTGAGACAGAGCCGACAGAATTATATCCTTCCCATGGGGCACCTCCCCAGCCCCAGACATGGACACCAGCACGGTTCTTCACACTGAGAAAGCAAGCCTGTCACCTTGCTCCACGGCCAGCAGAATCTCAAGCATCCCCTGGAATGCTCATGGCACAGGCAAATTCAAAGCCCACCTCCAGGGATGCAAAGTGGAGGTGTGTGGAGCAGCACCCAAGAGACCCACACTTGGAGAATGCCCAGTGTGCAGGGGGACACATCACTGCCAAGCAAGTGCCCCAATTACAAGATCCCCTCCCACAGATGCGATCATAAAACCGTTAAATCCAGAACTGCACCAAGGGATTCACAAACTGGAGCTGCAATGAGACCGCTGCGTGGAAGCCTTGAGAGCCAGAGGAGCTATGGGCTTCCTGTCAAGGAACCAGTCACTGTCCTGGCGCTGTGCAGCTTCCTCATTACCTTTGGCCTGCAGATCACTCCAGTACCAATTCTCGCTCCACCAGGCTGTGCAGATGCAAGAGATGTGTGTGAAAGTGCGCCCGGGAGACTGCACACAGCATTCAAGAGGGCATGGTCACTCTGTATCCACTCCGATGGACTCGCACGGGGTGAAGTTGGTAAACATTACACATTCCATGATAAGGGAGCCAGCTGGGGCTAAACCCCAAGGCCTGGCCCAGGGGGGGACACAGGCTTGACCGCCTGTGGCACTTGCTGACTGGCTCAAACACTCCCTGCCGGTGGCCTTTCCTTCCCTGTGCTCCAGCCTCTGTCCCCCAGTCTGGACCTCACCGCCTTTCCGTAGTCAAGCAGGCCAGCTGCTTTCCCTGCGGGGGCGCCCCCTGCAGGAGGGAAGCCACCTGGCTGGGCGGTGACTGAGGCGTGGAGGGAGAGTCGCCATACTGTTGCAGAATTTCCCACTCTCGCCTTCCTCAATTTGCCCACCACGTCCAGCAGTGATGACTGCCTTCACCTAACAGCCTTTGCCCCCTGCTCAAAGAGGCAACTGGAGTCAGGAACATGTTGTCTGCTCTTTTTGCTTCCCATCTGCTGTGCTCTTGCTGTGCCCCCACTGCGCTTGCAGTCCAGCTTTCCACCAAGCTTCACGCCAGCACAGCCAGGCTCCAGAGCCGGGAGACAGCACAGGGTCTGCGGTCCTGCGTGACAGTCGCCCCTCTCCAAGTGCCTGCTCTAACGGTGGATGGAGCGGATGGGGAAGTAGATCCTGGCATCCACCATCTCTCCAGGGCAAGTCCAGTCAACACTGTCCCCATGAGTTTGCCTTCCAGGGATAACACCTACTCCTGGGTGCTGTGCAGGTTAATTTGGTTAATATTTCAGCAGTGCTTAAAACAATGCCTTGGGCTGGGAATATAGCTCAGTGGCATAAGCACTTGCCTGGCAAGCCTGAGGTCATGAATTCGATTCCCAGTACCAAAAATAAATAAATAAATTAAACAGTGCCTCCTACTTGGCAAATGCTGCTTACTGTTATTATTTTGCCTTGTTGTATAGCTTTGTTCTGAACTTCAGAAGAGCTCAGGTAGTGGTCATTTCATGACAGGACAAGTTTGGTTCAAGAGAAAAGTTCTTCTTAGCCTCCAGGCCCCACTCTCCCATCCAGCTGCAGGAGGGAAGGCATGACACCCTTCCACACCTCCCTTCTTCTTTTATAAAATTTCTTTACAAAAGTAAACCAGGCCTGCCACACCCATGCAGCTCGCCATCTCACCCCTGTACCGCTCTCCTTGTAAACACAGAGCCTATGGCTCTGCAGAGTGCCCCAAAGGGAGTGGCTGGAGCTTCTGAGATGTCAAACCCCGCGGTAGATCTTCTGGAGGCTCTAAGCTTTAAAATGATGTCCCTTAGTCCAGTGAAACGATAGAAAGAATGTGCACTATGGATTTTCTGGATATAATATGAAACACCAAGCTGGATGCAGTGGTACACACATGTCTGTCATCCCAGAACTCTGCGAGGCTGAGGCAGGGAGATCAAAAGCTCAAGCCAAGTCTTGGTAACTCAGCCACTGAGCAAATTTTGTCTCAAAATAAAAAATCAAAATGGATCAAGGGTGTGGCTCAGTGTAAAGGCCCTGCGTTTAATCCCCAGTACCAAAGACAAAGAAGCAGGAAAGGAGAGAAGGAAAGGGGAAGGAAAAACTGGAGCTCAATGCAAAGGCCCTGGATTCAATCCCCAGTACAAAGAGGCAGGGGAGCGAGCAGGCCCATAACTCTCCTAAGAGGGGAAGAAATCTATAACAAGTCTAAGAGGAACCGAATCCCCTCCCCAAATGTTAAGAAGTTTACTAGGGGTGGGGTCAATCTGGAACAGTAGTAGGTAAAAGCTAGAGAAAAAAAGTTTTCTTTGAATATTTGATCTGAACTTGCTCTTTATGAAAAATAATTGCAGAGACTTCTAAATGGTTTTCATATGTACTTAAGAAAAAGAAGAAAACTTTTAGATGGAAGCTTAAAAGCAGTTGGGATCACAGGAGCAGTAAGGCAACACCATGTCATTGGCCTTCATGACATCCCTACTCCAAGTCTTCATATGATTTTCTCAGGCCCCACTGATAAAATAGCACAATTTAGAAAATATAAGCCTGAAGGGCTGGGGCTGTAGCTCGATGGTAGAATGTTTGCTTAGCATGCACCAGGCCCTAGTTTCTATCCCCAGCACCACAATTAATCAATTAATCAATCAATCAACAGAAATAAGCCTGAAGTACTAATTGTTTTGATCAAAAGCAGAAAGTCTTCACTTACCTGGTGGAGGCTGAACCACAGTAAGGGCTACAGTTGCAGACTTGCTGGCCTGCAGACTCCTCAGCTCGGCCACACAAGTCAGCGTCCCGTTGCCCTGCGGCGTGAGAGCCAGGACACTCACTGCACGTGGAAGGTCGCCAGGCTCCAGAAAGGAGGAGTAGCTGGAATGGCTCACGGGGACACCGACCTCCCAGGTAATATCCGGGGGCGGGATCCAGCCCGAGGCTTGACAAGTGACATTACAAAGTTCATCCTCAATAACTACAAGGCTATCATTGAGGATGTGCAAGGTGCCCATAACTAAAGAAGAAAAGAGAGAAATGACCGAGGAATGACAGGGCCTCCAGGTGCTACAGTTTCTTTTTTCAATTTTTGCTTCAAATCACATTTCATGAGACTTTCTTCCCAACCCCCAAAGGCTGTGTCTGTCCCAGAAATCCTCAGCTTGGGCTTTGTTTGTGTCCTTTTCATGCACACTTGGCCCTTGGAAGAAGATGAGGCTTCTCCTAAGAAAATATCTAATTACGGAGACAATGAATAAATAAAAATAAGGAACCAGGAGTAAAAATCACATGGGAAAGAAAAGGCAGATGCATGTGCATAAGGAGCTGCACAGTCACTGAAGTGGAACCAAAAAAATTGTCAGGCTGTCCTGGAAGCAAAAGTGAAAAGGGAAACGATCTTTACATTCCTTTCAAAGTAAGGAGAACATAACCCAGGATGTCCTGGGGAGAAGTCTCTCCTGTAGTTTGGCTGCATCATTTATTTTATTTATTTTTGAGGTCACAAATATTTAAACATAACTTTTTTGACATTGTCTTAAAAATGTGTTTCAATTTATAAATAACACCGAAATCAAATATAACACAGAAGTAGCTAACCCAAACATGCAGGAGAATAATTTACTCAGATAAATTATTTTTAAAGTTTTGATAAGAACAGACTTGCCTGTGACATATGGTAATAATCCATACCATGTACATATTATTGGTTTTGCTGATATTGCTAAAATAACCTGAGGATTGGCTCTGGCAAAGACACAGCCTTAGTGAAATGTATAAGCATTGAAATATTCCAATTAACACATGCTAAAAACTGCCAGCTATATAATATAATGAGAAGAACACTGGAATAGGAATCAAAAAATCTGTTCTCAATCCTGATTCTGCCTCCAAATTGTCACCACCCTGGGCAAGAACTAGAATTTTGTAGTTCTCCATTTTGCATTTATCAGTGAGAGAATTTGACTTGATCAGTGTTTCTCAAATATTTTGGTTTTAGTATCTTTTACACTCTCTAAAGTTACTGAAGACTCCAAAGACCTTTCATTTGTATAGCTGCTGCTATTAATACTTACCATATCTTAACTTACAATTGCATATTTATTTTGAAATATTTATCTAAAAGTAATGAACTATTACATGTTAATATAGATCAACATGTTTTTATAAAAATCATACACTGTAAAGCCAAGAAAAATTAAGAGTGACATTGTTTTTTATGTGTGCTAAGTCCCTGTGATATCTGCCTAGATTCTTGTGTCTGTTCCTTCATTCAGTCTTTTGCAACAGATTTCTTTGTGTGAATGATATAAAGAAACACTGACTCCACACAGAAAGAGTTGGAGCTGTGAAGTATATTTAACAGCCTTTTAAATAAATGGTAGGTAGTCCTCAACACTATACCAAAACTCAACAAGTAGTGGCTTCTTTCTTTCTTTTTCTAAGTAATGGTTTCTTAAAGGCCACTGGCATTGTGGAATCTGAAACTAGATTAAGAAAGTTTCATCTACTCTTACATTAAAATTTACTTTTAGTTATATAACCTAAACCTAAGAATAACTTGTTTGTTTTTGTTATTTAACCACAAATATTGTTCATATGGCTAAAGGTGGCAAATTAATACCACAGTTTATAATTTTCTAGGCTGTTTATAATTCTATTATTAATGCCGGTTATACTACTTTTGCCAAATTGACATGATTGTTCTAATCAGTTGTTCTTCCTGATATGCCGAGACTGAAATTGCTTAAGGGTCATAAACAATACTATAAGCCAGTGCCAAAGAACCAGAGGTTAGGCCAAGTAGGCAGCAACTTTTCATCCCTAATTAAATGAAGAGGTAGGATCTTGCAACAGACTCAAGACCCAAAAGCCAGCTGCACCTGGAAGACATCTCTGAGAAGTAGTAATTTCCTAAGTGCTCTAAATACAGTCAATAAAGCTACCTGCCATAAGCAATTTACAAGCATCAACATAGGAATGAAACTAAAACAAAAATAAAAAGAAAATGAGAAGGCACTTAAACAAGATGCAACCCTAGAGTTCCAGCTCAACAAACGCAAACCCAGAGCGCAATGAGGTGGAACAATTTGACATCCACCCACTTGGACTCTGAACTGGCACCAATGATACTAACAAAGCGGATGAATGAGAGTCTAGAAAAAAATCTGATCAGAAGTAACCTCTCAGAAAACTACAGAGATAATGACCATAATGACAGACTTGGTTAGTGACTAGAGCAGACACAGATAAAAAAATAGAGGAGCTTAGGAAAATGATGGGAATCATGAATGTCCAACATAGGAAAGAAATGGAATCCATGAAACAAACACAAACGGATATCCATGAGACTAAAATTTCCATTGAAAGTATACGCAGCAGAACAAGCCAAGGTGAAGACAGAATATCAGAGATAGAAGACAGAATTGCAGTTAGCAATCATGAAAGGAAAGATTTCTTAAAAATAGCAAGGGACCATAAAAAATTTCAACAGCTGCTAAATGATGCAAAGAAGAATAACACAAGACTGATTAGAGCCAAGGAAAAAGCAGGAGATAGACCAAGTGACATAAAAAAACCTGCTTACAGAAGTAATGGCAGAAAACTTCCCAAGCATGGAAAAAGAATTTAACATATAAATGAGGCATACAGAACTACAATTAGCCATGATAAAAACTACATTAAGGCATATAATAGTCAAGATTCCAGAATGCAAAAACAGGATGTTAAAAGATGTTAGAAAAAAGAAACAAATTATGTACAAAAGAAAGCCCATCAGAATCACAGCAGACGTCTCAACAAAAATTCTCAAGTCAGGGAGAGCTTGGAGTGAAGTATTTCAAGCCCTAAAGAAAACAACCTCCAACCCATATTGATGTACCCCACAAAACTGTCTTTTAAATTTGATAGAAAGATAAGATACTTCCATGACAAAGAACACCCGTGACTAAAAATTATCATCACAAAAGATGTTCTGAAAGACATTACAGAAAGAGATACAAAGACTACAACTCCATGAACCTCAACAAAATGAATCCACAAGGCAAGACAAGTAATTATACAGAGGGGGAAAAAAGAGAAACAACAACAGGAAAATAACATTACAAGGGTAAGTCCATATATGTCAGTTATAACTATCAATGTAAATGGCCTCAGTTTACCAGTCAGAAGAAACAGACTGCCAGAGTGATTAAGAAAGCAAGATCCAACAATATGCTGCATACAAGAAACACATTCAGTTGAAAAAGAAATTCATACACTGAAAGTCAAAAGATGGAAAACAATACTCCATGAAACAGGAACCCAGAAAAAAACAGGGACAGCTATTCTATATGCAGGCAAAGTGGACTTTGAGCCAAGACTAATTAACAGAGATAAAGAAGATCACTATATCCTTGTAAAAGGAATAATCCAAGAGGAAAAGAAAACAACCATAAATGTGTATGCACCAAAACCCAATGCATCCAACTACATAAAACAAACATGAATGTCTTGAAAAATCAAATAAGCACTAATACATTTGTAACGGTGGGCATCAATATCCCAAATAGACAGATCAACTAGACAAAAATATCAACAAAGAAATATCAGAACTGATCCAAACCTGTGAACAAATGGAATTAGCTGATGTCTACAGAGTGTTCCACCCCACAACATCAGAATACACATTCTTCTTAGCTGCACATAGTATGTTTTTCCATAATAGACTACATTCTAGCTCATAGAACATGCTTAAGTAAATGTAAATGAATTTAAATTATCCTATGCATATTACTGGAACATAATGGAATGATATTGGAAATCAATGGTAAAAGAAGCCATAAAAACTTCAGGGGCTGGGGATTTAGCTCAGTGGCACAGCACCTGCCTGGCAAGCATGAGGTTGTGAGTTTGATTCCCGGTATCGGGAAAAAACAAAACAAAAAAACCACTTCTAAATAAATGGAAATTAAATAACAGTCTCTTAAACAACAAACAGGTCACAGATGAAATCAAAGATGAAATTAGACAGTTTCTACAATTACACAATAATGCAAATACAATATACTAATGGGATGCAAAGAAAGCAGTCTTATGAGGGAAATTTATAGTAATGAATTCTCATATCAGAAAAACAGAGCAAGCTCAAATAAATGACCTAATTTTGAACCTCAAGCTTGTAGAAAAAGAAGAGCAAGTCAAGTCCAAAGTTCATAAAAGGGAGGAAATTAAAAAGATAAGAGCAGAAATGAATTCAGTGGAGACTAAGAAAACAATATGAAGAATCAACAAATCAAAGAGTTTGTTCTTTAAAAGAGTAAATAAAATTGACAAACTCTTACCAACTCTATCAAAAAAAGGAAAGTAAAAACTCAAATCCATGCAATTAGGAACGAAAAGCGGGGAATCACAACAGATCCTGCAGAAATCCTGAAGATCATCTATACTTACTATGGGAATTTATACTGTAATAAAATGGAAAATGCAGAAGAAATGGACAGATTCCTAGATACATATGAATTACCAAAGCTGAATCAAGAAGATATAAAAATTTCAAATAAACCAATATCAGTCAATGAAATTGAAGATGTAATGAAAAACTTATCCATAAAGAAAAGTCCAGGCCCTGCTAGAATTCACTGCTGAATTCTACAAGAACTTTACAGAAGACCTAATGCTACTACTCTTCAAACTTTTAATGAAATTGAAAGGGAAGCAGTACTCCCAAATTCATTCATGTATTACCCTGATACCAAAACCAGAGAAGGATTTAACCAAAAAAGAGAATTATAGGTTAATCTCCCTAATGCACATAGATACAGTAATCCTCAGTACGATACTGGCAAATAATATAGCAAATCATCCAGAAGACTGTACACCATGACCAAGTAGGATTCATCCCAGGGATGCAGGAATGGTTCAACATACACAAATCAATAAATATAGCAGACTGTTGTAGTTTGGAGTTTTTCAAGGGGAACAATATAATGTAGGACACACATTTTATAAGATTATTTATAATAGTCACCCAAAGAATCATACACAAAAAGAGAAGGCAGGAAATCTGTCCACACACTGAAGACCAAAGAATCCAGCTGAGGGTCTGGATCTCACGAGAATGTCCTGCATGAATCCAGCTGAAGACCTACAGCCCATAACAATGCCTCCCATGAGTCCAACTAGAGGCTTAGAGCCCATGACAATATCTCATGCAGGCCTGTTTCACCGATCTGTGCTGAGAAGGCCCAAAGGACAGTGGTGGATACTAGCAAGTCTATGCCAGCAGGGTGAAGGATCTATGCTAGCAGGTTGAGGGATCTGAACTGGAATCAGGAAGCAATGCTTAAAGTAAGAACTCAAGCTCCCCTGAAAAGTATAACAGCCATGCTCAGCAACAGTGAGGTCCTGAGCTCCTCTGATGATAAGGATAGCCAAGTTCCCAACAAAAAGGCCAAGGTGACAAGCTTCTCCAGGAGACTGAGTAGTGCAACATCTTCCCCTCTGGAGCCAGGAAATGATGCTCAAAGTGAGGACCAGAGCTCCCCCAAAGTGAACTATAGCTGTTCTCAGTGACAATTAGGTTCTGAGCTCCTCCTCCAATGAGAACAGCTGAGTTCATCAGGAAAGCCAGCATGACAAGGTCCTCCAGCACAATAGCCCAAGAGAAGCAGTAGCTTCTTATTGCTTCCAATAGCGTCCAACAGCTTCTCCTCTTCTTCTCCAGTTCTGCCTCTTATGCTACCTGCAACAGTCCACAGGCGGGCCTCCCACACCCAGCACCATGCTGGTGCAGTTCAGCTGGGTGTTACAAGTTGACCACCAGTTGTCAATCCACTACCTACACCACATGCACAGAGCCAAGGATAAAAACCATATGATCATCTCAATAGGTGATCAAAGAATGAATAGAAAAAGAATTTGACAAAGTCAACACCCACTCATGATTTATAACCCTACAGAAATTGGGATAGGTAGTCTTTATCTCAATCTGATGAAAGGTATCTATGATAAACCAATAGCCAACATAATACTAAGTGGACAAAAACTGAAAGCTTTTACTCTAAAATCAGGAACAAGACAGGATGTCACTACCACCATTCTTATTCATCATAGTTCTAGAAACATCAGTCGGAGCAATTAGACAAGGGAAATAAGGATAAGAAAGGAAGAAGTTAAATTATCATTATTTTCAGATGACATAGAAGACCCACAAAACTACATCAAAAGACGTCTAGAATTAATAACCAAATTCAGTAGCATAGCTGGACACAAAGTCAATACTCAAAGATCAATAGCATTCCTGTACACAAATAACAAACACACAGACAGAGAAATTAGAGAAACAACACCTTTCACAGTAGCGCTGAAAAAAATGAAATACTTAGGAATCAATCTAACAAAGGAAGTGTAAAGATCTTTACATTGAAAACTACAGTACTCTGAAACAGGAGATGAAAGAGAATATCAGAAAATGGAAAGATATTACTTGCTCTTGGGTAGGAAGAACCAGCATAATGAAAATGGTCATACTTCTAAAAGTGTCATACAGATTTAATACAATCCTAATCAAAATACCATTAGCATATCTCACATAACTAGAGAAAACAATCCTAAAGCTCGCTTGGAACCAAAAGGGACCTAAAACAGCAGAAGCAATTCTGGGCAACATAACCAAGGCAGAGGGCATCAAAGTCCCTGACTTGAAATTATACTACAGAGCTACTGTGATAAAAACAGCACGATGTTGCTGAAAAAACCAAAAACAAAACAAAGCAAAAAAAAAAAAAACAAAAAAAACCCCAAACCACCAGACTTGAGGATCAATGGAACAGATTAGAAATGCAGACACAACTCCAAACACAACCAGGCACCTTATCTTTGACAAAGGGGCCAAACACCTTCATTGGAAGAAAGAAAGCCTTTTTAATAAGTGGTGCTGGAAAAACTAGTATTCCAAATGCTGAAGATTAAAATTAGACCCATATCTTTCACCATACACTAAACTAAAATTGAAATAGATCAAAGATTTAAATATTGACAGAAAAACTAACTCTTTTGGAAGAGAGAATAGGTAAAACTCTTGAAGACACTGGTGTAGGCATAGACTTTATGAACAAAACTCCAATCACATAGGAAATATCACAAAGAATCAACAACTGGGATCTAATCTTATTAACAAGCTTTTGCACAGCAAACAAAACCACCAACACAGTGAAGAGGCAACCCACAGAATGGGAAGAATTTTACCAGCTGTTCCTCAGACAAAGGACTAATATCTAGAATATATAAAGAACTAAAAACTAAATATATAAGAACTAAAAAAAAACAAATTCTCACAAATTTAAAGATCCAGTTCAAAAATGGCATCTGAAATGAATAGACACTTCTCAGATGAATAAGTAGAAATGGAAATAAATATATGAAAAAAATGTTCAACATCACCAATTATTTGAGGGATGCAAATTAAAACAACGTTAAGGTTTTCATCTCACTCCAGAAAAAAAAGGCTATTATCAGGAAATCAAGCAAGAACAAATGCTGAAGAGGCTGTGGGGAAAAAGGAACCCTTCTCCACTGTTGGTGGGAGTGTAGACTGGTGCAAGCACTGTGGAAATCAGTATGGAGATTCCTCAAAAAACTAAAACTAGAGATTCCTTTTGACCTAGCTATTTCCTTTCTTGGTATCTTCCTGAAATTTTTAGAAGTGTTATACCACAGCAATATATGTACATCCATGCTTATAGCAGCAGTTTGTAATAGCTAAATCTTGGAAACAACTCAGATGCCCATCAACTGATGAATGGATAAAGAAGATGTGGGTTTTTTTTTTTTTATACAATGGAGTACTATTCTGCCAAAAAAAACGATACACTTGAGACATTTCTAGATAAATGGATACACCTTGGAACCACACTCTTAAGTGAAATAAATTAGACACACATGTTTAGATAGAGCATGTTTCTCTGATGTGAGAAAGAGAAAGCATGCATAAATACCAAAATATGTAATAGATATTGGGAAATAGGAAAAAAATCTTCAAATAGGAAGGAAACAAGAGGAGGGAGGAAGGAAGGGATAGAAAAAAAGAGAATAGAAGGACAATTGGAAACAAAGCTTTTGTAAATAAGGAGGGGAAGAGAGGCTGAAAGGAGAGCAGGAGACTGTGGGAAAAAAAGAATTGAGATCTATCATGTGCGGTACAAATTCCCTGTGATGAATGGATCATTTTGTATATCTAAAATGCACCAATAAAATTAATTTTAAAAACTCATAGTCTTGTACATCAGAAAAAAAGAAAACATTTGTTTCTCTAGTGACACAGCTTTCAGATCGACGGAATCAGTGTAACCTCCATCCCAGCTCTGCGGGTACCTACCCTCGAAGAAAAGTCTGACCTCCTTAGATGCATTCAAACCAAAACCCACAGCGATTATCAACACATAAAAGTGCACACGAGAGGCACTGAGACAAATCTGCAGATTTATGGCTTTGGGGAAAGATACTAGAAAACCACATGGACATGTGAATTAGTTCTGCCCTGAGTACTGCAACAGTAAGCCTTGCCTTTCATCCTGTTTCACTGGTCCATGCTCACCTCCTCTCTCAGGCCCCCAATTCTGCTGGATCTACAGATCTTCGAGGCACATCTCTAATGCCTTCTCCAAGGAGGCATCCTGAGGCATGGCTGACCGTCATCGCCCTTCCCTATTGGAACTAGAGCCTATCTCCCCGCCCTTGCACCTGCCAACATCTGTGCTGCACCTCTATCACCTGGCAACTTGCAGTATCTGTTCTTCTTGTTAGGTTCTTGAGAGCAGGAACATCTTCCTCTAGGCATCTCTGAAGCCCACATAAATGCCTTTTGCTGGGACACAATAAATAGCAAATGAGCATATGATAACGGCTACAAACCAGGCAGACCCTAAAAGGCTTTACATAGACCTCCGCATTTGATGCCACAACAGCCCTGTGATGAGGGAACCTGACTCAAAGTCTTTAAGTACCGTGCCCAAGGTCATGCCATTTGTGAGGAGTAAGGCTGGAGCATGAGCCCCAGTCGCAGGACCCCGCATGTGCACTGCTAAGCCCTCGGCCAGTCTGGTTCCCCAGCTCTATGTGCAGCAAGCAGAAGGAGACAGAACCTTGGAGTCTTCAAGTCAAAGACCTCAGTCGTTTTTCCATCCGATCTTCACAATGAGCCTGTGAGGTGGCCAGGGAAGCTTTCGCCATTTTAAAGATGAGGAAATTGAGCCCTTAGGGGGATCTTGGTAGAAAATAACTGGTGACAGCAAAACCAGAATTGATGTCTTTGATTTCTTTTCCTGTGTTCTTTCCCTTACACCCCACATCATCATCACAAGAATCTGGCCATGCAAACCAAGGCAACAGCCCCAGGCAGCCTCGTAAAATCACTTACTTAAAATATATCACTATACCCTTAATTAAACCACACAAAATTAAAGACACAAAAGGAAAAGACCTGCCATTTCATTAAATTTTTGTAGTAAAAATTATTTTAAAATGCTGATAGAAAAAGACATGTCTTTCCACCAAAGTTATCAAATTTGATTTGACAGTAATAGGAGTATAGTCATAATCTTTGAGAATTTCTCGAAGGTAAGTAAATGAACAAATATTGTGGTTTTCATAAGAAACCCTTTCATAGAAACCTAGAACTGTAATAGTCATAATGCTTCTATAAATAGTGCATAAATACACATTTAAAGAGTGCAGAGTGGTTAAATTTTGATAACAATATTCTAGGTCCTTGTAAAGCATCACTTATTTTACTATATAACACGATGTTTAGCACCTCAGAATTACCTTTAAGAATGAAAAAATATGTTTTCTACTGTACATTTTGTTTACTATTTTTCTTTTCTTGTAAAGACTTGGTCTATTTGGTGAACACACATCTTTGATTATAATAGTCACTATGCCCCGGAATGGAGAGAGAGACTGAGAGAACTTCAGCAAAGAAGAGAAAAAATGTTAAAGCATGCTTCTGAGTTGATAAATAACGTGTGCAAAGAAATATAGTCAAGTGTATAAAAGAACTAGAGAAGGACAGTAACTGTCCCCTATCTCCAAGTCAGAGACTAGTGACTCCAACTGGACCAGAAGAATTGCAGGGCGTATTTCTGGACAGCTACTCACTGCTGAAATGGATTAGATGCGGGAGTGATGAAAACCATCTTTAAAAGTCTTAACAAGAAAACAAAGGTAAGCAAAGGTAGAAGGACAAAGGGAACGGAGCGTGATGAAAAGAAGGAAGAAGGGGAGGGAGGGAGGTTAGAAACAATGACATTGTTCAGAATAAACCTAAACACACCGCAAACAGAAGGCTAGAGCACACGTGGAGGGGAGAGGGAGGGGGAAAGGGCGGAAAGGAAGGGAGGAGGGAAACCGAGCAAGGAGGTGACAAACACTAAAGCAGTTGTCAGTTCAGTGATCATCAGCGTAACCCCAACACATGCGCCGCCGTCGTACATAGCATGAACCTCAGGAGGCGCCTTCCAGCCCTCTGGCACTTCACCCGTCAGACTCCAGATTCTCGCTCTGGAGCCTGCTGCATACACACCTTCGACCGAGAGGAAAGCGTATCCAGCCAGGTCGCTGTTCTGGAGGCTGCATCTTACAAGCCCCGAATCACTGGGCTGCACGTTGTGGATGATCATCTCGGAGACGAAGTTCCCGTCCAGGTCATAACTGGCAGAGGTGAAGCGGTCGTTGGTGATGATGGGCTCCCGCGGGGTGACGCTCAGGACCACCGTGCCTTTGAGGGCCCACATGATGAGCTTCCAGCCTGGGGACACAGTGCAGTTGAAGCGAGCCTCTGAGCCCCTCAGCACTGTTGCATTCTGGGGCCCTTCTAGGATTTGATAGCTGGATCCAGATGCTGGAAGGAAACCGGGTTTTCAAAGGGTGAGTGTTAATCTACATACATCCACTATGTAGTTCATCTCTATTTACCTGTTGTTACCACCTGGGTGTCCTCGGCATAGCTCGGACTCCACGTCTTACTGGTCTTAATACAGGGCTCCTCCAGGAGTCCAGGAGCTGCCAGTGGACATCAAGCCATGGCCCTACCCTCCTTTTCACTCTCCTCCCTTAGCTGGGGTGTGCTGGTTGAATAGTGTTTCCCATCAGTTTACATCCACCAGATCTTCAGGAGGTGACCTTTGGAAGTAGAGTTCTTGTAGACGTAACTAGTTAAAGATATCAAAATGAAATCAACCTGGACTTAGGATGGGCCCAGAATCCAATTCTAGTGAGAGACCTGCAATACAGAAGTGCCCCGAGGGGAGCACCATGTGGGGGTGAAGGCAGAGAGTGGACAGACATGTCTACAAGCCGAGGATGGCCGGGATTGTGAGCAAGCACCGGAAGCTGAGAAAGGCATGAACAGATTCTGCCCTGGAGCCTCCAGAACGAGCCAGCCTTGCCCACCAGTGATGTCACAGAAATGGTGGGAACTGGGACCCAAGCTCAGGCGTTTCCACTCAGAATTCCATGCTCTTTACCCCTTGGGGTCTTTCAGAAGACAAATCACAGAATACTGCAGACCTAGGTTTCCTCTCAGCCGTGCCTTCCTCCTTATCCAGGCATTCTGGTTTTGGTTTTTTTTTTTTTTGGTTTTGGTTTTTCTCCGGTACCAGGAACCGAACTCACGACCTTGCGCTTGCCAGGTAGGCGCTTTTGCCGCTGAGCTAAATCCCCAGCCCCTATCCAGGCATTCTTATTACCTGTGGATTGTGTGTGGTCCCTGTGGGGCAACCAGGCAGCCCACCATGTGCACTGGGGGCTTCAAATAAGGGCAGCTCCCCTCTTTCCTTCCATCCTTGGACAATCAGAGTAGTGCGGCTCTAAAGCAATGTCATTGCCTAGGTCCCCGTGGAAAGGCTGGGTGGAAAACGCTCAACAACGGGAGCTCATCTCTGCTCCCAGAATGCACTGTGACCTGGAACTGCCTCCCACAGGACCCAAGCGCAGGGTCACATGCACATGGGACCGCCACGTGCCCAGGACAGGGCCCAGTGCAAGCAGAACTGCAGCGAGGGGGCCAAGGGGGCTGCTGGCCCAGAAGAGGGAGCGCTAAGGAAAGGGCCAAACGCACTGAGCCGACCCACTGTCTGAGTAAACATGATCACGTTAGTCTTTGTTTTGTCCCAGGGTGTGACAGAAAAAGAAAGTGTGACTCTTAAAACCACAACTTAGGTGGGATGCTAACCCTGGCTGGCGGGCATCTCTCTAACCCAGGATCCCTCTGATCCTCAAGTGAAGAAACAAAAGCCTCCAGAGGGAAGGTCCAGATGACACATCAAGGGCCCACAGACACTGTCCAGGTGGCCCCTTCTGTGAGTCTGAATCATAGTTTAAGAAGAAAGAGAAAAGAAAAGACAGAGATCTACACCCGAGGAAAGAAAGGCAAGCCAAGCCCTTATCCCCCACACCGGGGCCTGGTGGGGGAAGGCAAGGGCACAGTGCCCGGCCAGGCTGGGGGAAGGAGGGTGGGGCAGCTGAGGCCCAGGTCTGCCCCTGAGGAGCCCACCCTGGGCAACTCCATGAGAATGAGAAACCCTTCTGGAGCCAGACTTCTCCCACGGCCCTGCGTGAAGTGCTGCAATCATCTCACTCTAAAGCCAGCCTTGAAGCATCTCCACCTTCACGTGCAGCTGAGGAACCACAGAACACGTGCAGGCCGCAGGCCTCACTCTGCAGCTGGGCAGCTGGGAGGAAACTCCCGGCGTCTGACTCAAACTTCAAGGTAAACGAAGGAGCCAAATTCCCCCGACACTGTTACCGGCAGCCCATGCTCAAACCCCAGTGGCCACCCTCTGGCTCTGCCCTGTGACCTGGGGACTGCTTTTCTGGCCATTCAAGGTCTTGGTATCTCCTTTCTTTATTGTGCATGTCTTATCGGTGGCCATGTGTGACCCTGCCCTACACAGAACAAACATGAGAATACTGTAGATAAGAATTATAATCAGTCACATACCTCACTTGCGACCTCCCTTCCCCTTTGCCTTTCCTTTGATTTGTGGAGCAAAGGGACAAATGGGTGGCAGAGCACGGGAGGCATCCGTGTCCCCGCCCTGGAGTGTCTGCGTGGCCCCAACTGCGCTGTCTACAAGATTCCTTGCAGGGGTTTATCCATTCACAAGATTCTCGTTCCCGCCAATGCTCTCCACATCTCAATCCACGTCCACAGCCCAGCCCTCTTGCCCTCTTCTCCTGCCCCGCCGGGCATCGCTGAGGAAATGACGGGTGGCCACCCGAGATGGAGAGGATCCCTTCTCTGAATCCCAGCAACCTCTAACTTACATCAGTCCCAGGGCAGCACACTTGCCAGGACTCCCGTCGGTCCTGCAGAAATCGATCTAAACACAGCGTTCCTCTGCGATGGCCTCTTCACAGCTCCCCGGGGCGGCCATCAGGCATCTCCCCAGCACTGGTTTGAGGGTCTACGCTGAAACCCTCTGTCTTCCCACTTCCCTCTCCCCACTCCCTGGCCACGCCTGCAGACCCTCAACACTCATCTTGTCCATAACACTGCCGTGAATGGAAAAGCAGGGTTGGAGATGTGGATTCACCGTCAGGAAGAAGCCAGGGAAAGAAAGTGGTGGGCAGAAAAGCAAGCTGCTTTAATTTGCTCCAACGCCACCCTCAGGCCATTAGCCCTTTTAAAAACTTTATCAGACTCATCCAGTCTTTCTGGCCCCAGGGCCTTTGCGCATACAACCAGGAACACTACTATCACCTGCTACTCAGCTCTTGGTCCAGCTGTCTTCTCCTCAGGGAAACTTTCCCCTGTCACCCCCTGAGTGTAAATTATCCTGTAACAAGCTCTCAAATTAGTGGTGCTTCTTTGCAGTAAATGTCACAATGGTATTTTATAGTTATTCTTCTCCTCAATCAGTGCCTGTCTCCCCTGTGAGGACGCAGGCCCCATGTTAATGAGGACTGTGCCTGGCGTTGCTGGGCTCTGCTAAGTGCCACATAACAGGTGCTTGGTGATTATTGACTGCATGAGCAGTAGGTGGTCAGGTTCTACGAAAGCCATGAGGCCCTGGCGAGGTGGGGAGGAGAGGGCCCTTAGGCGCACACAAGCACTGCTCTCCGCTACCCAGAGCCAAGTCTGCACATGAATATGACCCTACCCACGAGACGTCCAAGGGGATGCATCCGAGGGCTCAGCCTTCATCACAGGCTTTGGGGTGGACCTCATCTCTCTTGGGGGATCTAGAATCAGCCCATAATACCCCGCCTCCTGGAATAGCCATCTCCAGACTTCAAACCAGAACTTTCCTGCCTCCGCTTAATACTTCCTGCTCAGCTCCAACCCGATAAAATATCTCCGGGGAGCTAATCCGAGAGCTCATCAGCTGCCACCAAACCCTTGAAGACCTTTCTGCAACCGTTGGCTAAATAGGCGTGTCTGGTGCCATGTTCCTGAAATGTGTGCGGAGGGTGGCTTATTCCCCCTAGACTGTACCCACTCCAGGACCTTGTTTTCCTCTTCACTCTACAAATAAATGCCTCTCATGCTGCTAGACACCTCCCTGCGCCTTTGTCCCCAAATCCACATGAGCCCCGAGCCCGGCACTCCGACCTCCGTGTGTACGTACACCCACGATCAGAACTGCATCGAGCAGGCCTCATGCACACAACACATGCCGGTGTGCCCCATTCTGTGCGTTCCGTGTTACTCTCTCCAGCACGGTCACGACCAGATTTTTAAAGCCCATTGTCTGCACACCCAAAGTGGACCACAAAGTGGGGATGCGCCCCGCGTGCGGAAGGGCAGCGAGCTGCGCCTGGATGGCTGCGCGTTTTCCCGAGTGCGCACCACTCTTCAGCGCGAAGGCCCCGGGTCGCCGCGGTAAGGCAGAGTTTGCAGTCCGCGCGAGAGGAGACGGCTAAGCTCACCCCGAGCAGCGGCATCTGGATGGGACCTAACCAAAGCAAAGCTGCGTATCCCGGCTCCCGCCGCCCCGAGGACCACCTGCATCGCCACCTGCTGACGGAGGGGAGGTCGAGGCCCAGACCGTGTAGGGTTCACTCCTCCCCGGGGAGGCCTCGCACCGAGGAGGAGCTGTGGCGGGGAACGGGGAGGTGTCGCACGCGCTGGGCCCTCACCCCGTCAGCACGTGGGACTGGGACCCCACCCCGGTCACTGCAAAGCAGGCAGGTGTGAAGGAGGAAGCGATGCCGAGGCGGGGCCTTCCTAGCAAACGGAGGGAGCGGGAGAAGCAGGCAGGAGAGACTGCCACAGTGGCAGGTGGCCTGCGGGTCAGGGGCACGGCAGGGCCCTTCCTGGAGCGGAGCTGAAGCAGCAGGAATAGGTGGATGGAGGAGGTCACCCCAGAGGGGGCGCCATAGCAAGGCACCGGAAGAGGCACTTCCCACGGGCTCTTCGGTGCCCTTCCTTTGGGAGCAGAGGATGCGCAGAGCAGGCTGCCCAGCCCCGCCCCTACCTGTCAGCACAGCCAGGATGACCAGCATGGCCAGGACGCCGTTCTCGCTGCCCTCCATCTCTGCATGATCCTCCTCACCCTGGAATACAAAGCAGGCAGGTGACCCCCTGCACCCCTGCGCTCTCTCCGCACTCAGACATGCTGGACCCAGCTGGCTCCCGGGTGGTGAGAAGAGCGGCCCGTGCAGCAGGGGCGAGGGAGCACTCCCTGCAGCCCCGCCGAGACCCGCTGCAGGCCTGGGCATGAGAGTCCTTGAACCGAATGATCCGAAGGACACAGAGGGGGCAACACAGCCTGACCTCCCAGTTGCTGACCAAAAGGGGAGCCCGGGCTCTCTGCTCTTCCTTCCAATCACTGAGAAAAACATGCTGCCCCTGATAAGCTCATGTCTCCTAAGAAGAAGATGGAGCAAAATGGAGAGCCTGACAGAAGGAGGAAGAGATGAGGCGGAAACAACGGAGGGGGTGTGTGCATGGGCTGGTGTCACTTGAGGCACGTGGCTGGGAAAGGCCCCTAGAGGGTGAATGAGGTGACAGTCACATGCACATCTACTGGAAAAGCTTCCTATGCAGAGGGCAGAGTAGGTGCAAAGGCCCTGGGGTAGGACTGTGGCTGGCACGATTGAGGAAACACGGAGAGGAATCTGGCAGAGGAGGGGTGGGCGGAAGGGCTGGAGTGAGAGGTTGGGGTGGGCCTGGCCCAGGGTTAGAGCACTCAAGGTTTCTGCAGTGCATACTTCTTGGCCCTCCTCCCAGGCCCCTTTTGTCTTTGGTAACCCTCCTGCTCACCCTCCACCTCTGCAGCTTCTCTTTCTGCTTTTCCCCTCACCCACATGCTCACCAGGCTGGGGTCCCCCGGGCACTTTGGGGGGGCCGCCTGTGCGCTGACTGCCCTGTCTTGCCTGCAGCACAGAAGCCTGGGGTGCTTCCTCTCCAGCTGTGGCCCCCACAGATTCCAGCCCTGCTGCGTGAATCCACCCTGTCCTCCAGAACTGTCCTCCAAAACGGGAGGTTCCAGCTGGCGTCAGAGACCCCGTGGTGGGACTTTGTAATGGGTGGCCGCACCGGGCTCTGGCCTCCTTTCTTCTCCGACAGGCCCTGGAGGGATCACCCCACAGCTGGGCCCGGGAGAAGAACCGTAGATTTGGAGGAGGCACCGGAAACAGCCACCGAGCCTCAGTCTGTGCCCATCTGCAAGTCGCTGGGTAGAATCAGTGTCAGAGTGCGGAGGGCAGAGGGCCCGGCCTTGCACCTCACACTTCACTCCTAACTTGGAAGGACCGGATATTCCCCCGGCGGGTGCACTAAACTAGCACTAGGTCTCTAATCTAAAGACCAATGCCCCTGCGCTGCAGTTCTGTCCCATTGCCCCCTGTACGAATCAAACGCACCACAAGTCCCACAGCAGCCCACACAATCCAGGAGGAGCCAGGCCTTCCGAGACCGATCCGAGATTGATCCGCGAGCCAGAGTTACAAAGCGTTAGATAAATCATTTACTCATTTCAAGGCTCGATTAACAGAACTTGACAGGTTCACTGCTCTGCCAGCCCTGTGGAATGCGGGCTCCCAAGGCCGGGGGAGGGGCTCTGAGAGCAGGAGGAGCTGCAGCCGCTGAGAACCACATCAGGTCAGACTACAGACTAAGAACAGAGCATTTAAGGTGAAAACACTCTGCTTGGCAGATTTCTCTCCCGCGGATCTCCCTTCTCTTTGTCCAAATCACGTCTGTCCTCGAGTCTAGCAGGTAGGACCCCGGCAGGTAGTATAGGAGCTGGCTGCAGGAGTCAGAGGGAGGTCACTACAGGCAGGGCTTGTGGGGACAGTGTTTAGAGGGTGTGTGCGGCCGGGGCATTGTGATAAAGCCGGTTTTGGGTATAACTGAAGTCAGACACATTGCTGTAATTAAATGACGATTCATATCAGGGATGGTCAGTTAATATGCTGAGGGGCCGTGAGGGCCAGACCTGAAACCCAACTTCCGGTTCATTTCCTCATGGAAGGCTCTGAATGTCCTACTCTTAGGTGGAAAACTGCACTTAAACTCTTAAGTCTTATTAAGTTGTATTAAACAGGCAGGACCTAGACCCCCCACCCTATTTCTTACTGTCCTGACAAAACATAAACACCCAGAAAAGCTGAGAACTCCCAAGGGTGCATCTGATCTCAACCAACCCCCTATTTCCGGTTCTTGGGAATAGTTTGATATTGTTACTTCCAGAACTGTTGGAAAACGTCCTGTTTTAGTCAACAAGAAACCCGACCCCAAACCGAACAGGACAGAGGACAGGGCATTCCCAGGGCTGGGGGTGGTGGTGGGCTGGCTGCAGGGGTCAGTTCCGTCCAGGTCACAGCCAGGCCCCAAGTTTTCTAGCACAGGAGACTGTAGCCCCGCCGGCCCTACTTTCAGGCCCAGCTTCTCGGAAAGTCCCGAGACTCGAGATGATCCTGCTTCCCGTAGGGTCTTCTTGCGAGAGGGGGAAATGGCACTCACAGGCCACCCAAGGGTGACCTGACTGGAAGTGGGTTCCCAGCGTGGACTCCTGGGAGCAGCAGAGACCTGGTTTTACACATGCAAGTAGCAGCTTTCTGTGAGAGACATTCAATCCCTAGAATCATCTGAAATTTCCAAACTCACAACGCAAACTCTCATTTAATTTTCAACTCCGGGAGCTGAAAAGTAAGCACCATGTGCGTGTGCTGTCCTCCAGGAGCTTCACAGGGGACCCGGCGGATGGCCCCGGAGGAGACACCTGCCCCGCAGACAGTCATTCCTCACACACAGTGCAGTGCCCTTACCTCAGGCAGTAAACGTCCCCTGTAGGCCTTCAGAGAAGGTTTGCAGTTCCCAAAAGGCTCCTCAGCCTCCTCAGGCCGCTATCCTGTCTCCACACAAATACAGGAACGGACTCAGTCTGGCCACCCGAGAATCCTGATCACTCCTCACCAAGTGACAGGAAGTTCCTCCCAAGGGCTGTGTCGCTTCTCAGGCACGGCTAGAAACACAGAGGTACGGGAAGGTGTGAGAGTCCCAGGCAGCAGGCACATTCCCATTAATCATTAGCCAGCCCTCCACAACTGCCAACTCGGAAGTCAGGCCCAGAGGCCTCAGGGCCTCCCTCCTCCCCTCCTCCAGCCTTGCTCAGGCCCCCTGGGGCAGGTGGAGCCCACTCCCAGGCCTGGGTCCTGCTTCAGCTGTTCTTTTCCACCACCTGGAGGCTGACAGCCCCTTCCGGTCAGAAACGCCAGCTGGCCACCCGCTTTGCTGCTCTGGCCTCAGGTAGAGGCCAATGGGCTGGTGAAACCGGTTCCTTCTCCCGAGCAGGCACCTTAACATCCACAAGAACAGGTCCTTTTGAGAAAGAAAAAACTCATTAGCGTGGCCTGCTCTGGAAGGTGGCAGCAATTTAAGAGTGAAGCAGTTTCCTGTGGAACATTTGCCTACGAACTAGGCATAGACAGCGGCCTCCACTCCTCACCCCTCTCCACAGAGGTGCCCAACAGAACCTGGCTTTTTAGGGCTCTGTGACAGTTCCTGGAGCCACTGTCTCCCAAACCCTCATGCTTTTCTAACTGTCCTTTCAGGTTTATCTCTCATTAATCAGAGGACTCAGAATCCGGGGCGTCTGTGCACGCCAGGCACCCACAGAAGGGGTAAAGCATGTATTTAAAGTCAGACCCAAAGGCAAATAGATGGGGGCGGGCGCTGTTCCTTCCAGCTGGAGAGGAACGGAAGATGCCAGCCTCAAAGGATGCGACTTCAATTTAGAGCATCTTATAAATGGAAGGTGTTTGAGAGTCAACAGACTCAAGAGAAAGAAAGGTAGAGGGAGGAGTAGAGGGTGGAGAGACAGAGAGAAATGGAGACAGAATGAAAAAGACGAATAAAGCCTCCTCAGAACCCTTCTCTGACTACCAGAGCCATCTGAGAAGTAGGCGCCATGGATTCCCCCTAGGGAAGATCTACTGCCCCAGTAGAATGGGAATAAACCAACTATAAATCCTTTCCCAAGAGAGTACTGTGTTAGGATCTTGAAAGGCACTGACCATTCATACATGGATAGGAAAAGACTATCACACTTGCCTTTCTCCCATCTGTGCTTTCAGAAACCTGCTTGTCTCTCCTAAAGAAACTTATTTGTTCTCCCGTAAGAAGTCTTCTCTCCCCGTTTCCTTCTCCCTACTGAGTGAAGCATATAAGCTTTCACTCTCAGCATGCCAGGAGCCAGCTACTGCCTTCACTGGCTCCCACCTGCAGAGGACATAAACCTTGTTCTCTTGTTAATCTGTCTCTTGTCAGGTTAATTTGAAGGGCCCAGGGAAATATAAGAAGGTAGTGGAAAAATGACTTGTTTCTTCTCCTACACAATAACTGGACATTCAATTTTATCTGTGTCCTGTTTAGCCATCCAAAGCAACTTCGTTGGAACTGCTTCTGCAGCTGTGCTTCACAGTTCAGTGAACCCTGAAACTTTTTATTCCCAGCCTCATGGGCTATGTTTCCCATGTTGCAGCCCTAGGATGGAGCCCTTGAGCGGCAATTAGTTCACCAGGATGAGGCCCGCATACTGGGATCAATGCTTTCATAAGAACAGGAAATCGGGGGCAGCTCTGCACATGCTTGTATAACAGAAAGGCCAGGTGGAAACACAGTGAGAAGACAGCCATCTGTGAGCCAGGAAGGCGGCCCTCACCGGACAGGGGACCTCCTGGTACCTTGATCTTAGACTCTTGGCTTCCACACTAGGGAGAAATGTGTCTGATACTTCAGCCACTCTGTTTGTGATGTTCTGTTTCAGCAGTGTGGGCTGTTTAGGACACTAATCTTACCTCTTCCAGGGCAATGACCACATGAGACATTTGTATTTTGATTGGTATAATCACTAGCTCTAGATTATAAATATCTTACACGTCAGTGTTTTAGTGTTAAGATAAAAGCCTTGTTTAACAAGAATTTCTTTTGCCCAAGATCTTTATCCATACTGAATTTCTCTGTTCTTCACTTCAACCAGTTTCATTCCTGAGTTGTCTCATTCTGAGACATCAGTACTAGGTTAGCTTTCTGTCACTCTGACAAAACACCTGAGGCAAGAGCTTAAAGGAGGAAAGGTTGATTCTGGTTCACGGTTTCAGAAGTTTCCACTCAGGGTCAGCTGGCTGCGTTGTTTCTGGGCCTGTGAGGCAGAGGTGCAGCAGAGGAAAACCGCTTACCTCACAGGGGACAGGAAGGACACAGACAGCAAGAGAGGCAGGAGCAAGGGCATTGTCCTACTTCTTCTGATTGGGCTGCGTATTTTAGATCTGAACCACAACAAGCACCTAACTGGGAATGCCACACACCTAGAAGATATTACTCTAGCTGTTATGGTTCGGGCCTTGGTGTCCCCCCTAAAACCTCATGCAGTCATTGGGAGTGCTTTTCAGAGTTTGTGATTGATTCATTCTCTAGTGTTGACATTATGGGTGTAAGTCCTACACCTGCCTTGGGGAGGGTAGCCTACATACAATATAAGGAACAGAAAAAGCCTTCTCTCATGCTCCTCCCTTTTTGCTCTCATTGCCTTTGCTGTCTTCTGCCACCACGAACTGTTGCCCCTCTGCCACACCACCCTGCCTTGGAGCCAGCTGAGTATGGACTGAAACCTCCACAAACTGTGAGCTAAATAAACCTCCTCCCTTAATTTTGGGCATCAGGTACTTTGTCTCAGCAACAAGAGGAAAGTAACTAAGACACTAGCTTAGCCTAATCAGCGACAGAAGATAACTGATGACCGCTTGAAACATGAACCAAGAGCGTAAGTTATAGTGATAAACTAAACATTCTGGTCCTATTAATCTAAAATTAAACAACCACCCCTTAGGTTCACTCAAAGAGCTCTAGAGTTTTAGACTGACGGTTTCAGTCTTTCATCTGGTACTGTGGTTTGCTTGTGTAAGTGATGCATTTCCATAATCTTTATTAATTTGCAGGTAACTTTCCTCATTCTCCAGCAGTCGATTCAATAAACAGTTCCACTAAGTCAGTGTCTCAGACAGCATGCCTGCATCTGGTTGCACTGTCAAGGCCACTTCTGAGTTCTCAACACCCATGGGCCACATGGCCAGTTTTCATTGTGTAACCCACTGGTTTCCTGCACTAAGTAGTGAGAGAACGTTCACTATTTTCCAGGCAGTTCTAGGCATGGGAGACGGTGTGTGATTGATCATATGTGGCACCTGTCCCGTGGCACTCACGTCCTGGTGGAGAAATGCTTGGGAATGTCACCGATGGGAGATTCAGGTCTTACGAGTAGCCTGCATTTCCCAAGCCACATTTGTCAGACAAGGGATTAAGACAGGGCAACAGGGTGAGAGGCATGCTCAGCACAGTGACTCCATCATCACAGCCCACAGGACCAATCAGAAAAGTGCCATTTTCAGTGCTTCATTTGAATCCGGTGCTGTTCACAGGACCAGTCAGAAGATGTTCTTTCCAATCCTTCATTTGCACCATGAACTGTTGAGCACAGCCAATCAAAAGACACTGTGTCTGATCCTTCATTTACATATGGAAGGAAGGCAAGAGAATTTTTTGACAGTTTACACAGGGTGTGAGGCCAAATGACTGGTAGGATGACGGCCCAATGTCTTATTTGCACGAGAGGGCAATAACCCAGGAATTTTGGGTATAGAATACCCCTGTCCCTTATCGTCGGGGGCCATGATATGTCTGTTCTCCAGCCCGCTTGCTGTTACCCTGCAGAACTCACTTCTTTCTCACCTTCAATAAAGGCGCCCTCACTGCCTTTTCTGTGTGTCCTTTCTAATTTGCTCAGGATACCCACAACCTAGAAAGAATGCCATAGGATTCCCCACCCAGCAGCAGAGTGAGGACTGGATGGATGGGGTGCAGGGTGGATGAGGTGTGTTAGCAATCATCACAATGGCAGTAAAGATGATGTCAGTTAATAATAATAACAGTAATAATAATAATAATAATAATAATAATAAAAACAGAAGCCTCAAACACTTCCAAAACACTTACCACATGCTGAGACATCTTTGAAAAACTTCACGTTCCTTGCCCTATGGGAGTCTCATAGAACCCCAGGAGAATAACTGCACTGTATCCCCAGGCCAACAGGGGCAAGGGCATGGTGAGACTCAAGCCTTCTAAAGAGGCCTAGGAGTTGACTGATTATTTTTAGTAATAGTATTTAATGTTCACTCATTCATTCAAAAACCCTTTTGAGCTTTAGTGTGAAGGAGATCAGAATGTACCGCCCTAAATGTGCCAGTTGGCTATAAGATTATTTAGGGCTGAAGACAAGCGAGAGAAAACAGCTCCGGGAAAATTTGTTCTCTATCCCTCCCACTCACCTAAGAGCGGTGCCTCGCCTGCGTAGGTGGGACCTTCTTATACAACCTCCTTTTCCCTTCTTCCCACCCAAATATTTACTCTCACAGTTTACTGCCCTGAGAAGCCCTGGCCCTGCTTCATCTTGCTGCTTTACCACAACTTAATGTGGTAATTTGTAAAACTGGTATCAAAGCCCTTGAGCCTGGCCACTTGTTGGGCCTGAAGGCCTCCATGCACATAGAGATTAAAATGTTAACACCAAGTGAAATGTGTATTCCTCTTCTTCTGTGAATCTGATTTTTGTTGTTTTAATTCACAGGGCCCAGCTGCTGAGCCTACGAAGATAAACTTTTCCTCCCTTACTAGGCCCTGTGCTACCAACTGGTGAGGAAAAAATTGAATAAAACAGAGAGCTTTGGGGAGTCATTAAATTAGTCAGGAATCACAGAGATACACACAGAGTTGTTGCGCCTCAGTCCTGAGCTATGTCCCTGAAAACCCAGCATAATTCGAACCTCAGTTAAGTCCGGAACAATGCACTGTGGGAATGATAGGTCACCGAGGTGCGTTTGGGCCCTGATGACCTCGGCTCTCCTGCTGTGAGGATCAGTCGGCACCAGGAGTCCTGAGGTCTGTCCACTTGCTTTTCCTCACCACGATGTCCGGCACCAAAGAATATTGCCAGAGCTTTTAGAAAATTCTGTCATGGCGACAGTGAGCGTTATAGCCAATGATGCCTCTTTGCCAAACACAGCACACTCAGAAGTCCTGCGGCAGGTGTGGGGTCTCCCACATGGTGATCTGGGGTCGGACTGTTCTCCTTCACCAGTTCCTGAGAGGCTGCCGAGGCAGTACCCACAGGTCGGGGGAAAGCAGCTTCAACTCTGCGTGGTACTGAGGGACATTTTTTTTTTTTTTTTTGTAAAATGGATTTACATTATTTCAATGTTTGAGCATAATGAGAGACTTTATTGATACTCTTAGCCTTTGCTATTTTTAAAGCAGAGAGTTCAAATCTACATAATGCATATTCCTGTGGCAACTGGTAGTGCCGGAAGTGCTGCTGAGGGGAGGCCCTGGGAAGAAACTCGTTTTGGGATAGAATAGGAGAAGTAAAGATAGGTAGAAAGGAAAAGAGGAAAATCAGAATTTAAAAAACTGTACTTTTAGGAAAAACTGCAGCTTTAGGGCACAAGATTTACAGAAGCCTTTTTCTTTTCTAGAAAACGCACTCAAAAACAAAACAAAAACAAAAACTTCCAAAGGGTCTTAAGACTCCAGGAGCCCGTGCCTGGGCTCTGGGCCGTGCTTTTCCCTATGAGGGACACTTCCTCCCGCAGACTCCACCCTCCGGAAGTAGCAACAGGCGCGAGTGGCAGATCTCAGCTTCACCCACAGGGAAATGGTTTGCACGGTGCCACGGCCACCAGGTGAAGTGTGTGACACAGACAGCAGGACACACACCCCAGATGGCTCACCTTGAAGACACCCAAGCCCTGGAAATACACCCCACTTGTGATCATAACCCTGCTCTCTCTTTAGGGCCCACGCTCTATTTCCTTGAGTGCATACTTTAAAAATTTCTGTCTAATAAATCCCTTTATGCTGCTTACTGACAAGTCCAGAAAATTCTTTTTCTTCACGGCAGTCGGTGCACCTGCAGTCCTCCTAGGACCCTGCCGGGTGACAGTTTGAGCTCGGGTGATGGGTAGGAGATGCCAGGTATGAAGTGTGGAAAAAGCTGGACTTCAGGAGCAGCCGCCTCTTGGGGCCGAGGGGAAAATGTGCGGGAGGCAGC
Organism: Chinchilla lanigera; assembly: GCF_000276665.1. Taxonomy (NCBI): domain Eukaryota; kingdom Metazoa; phylum Chordata; class Mammalia; order Rodentia; family Chinchillidae; genus Chinchilla; species Chinchilla lanigera. The sequence continues at coordinate 38,463,017 of NW_004955407.1, read as the reverse complement.
AGGGCAGTGGCAGCCCGGGAGCCCTGATGAAGTCGGAGGCTGGTGGGCTCTGAATGCGAAGAGAGGCGGCCAGGCGCGGAGTCAAGCGTATGGGGAGGAGGGCAGACCAAAGTGCGGGCCAGGAAGTGCTTTCTTTCTATTTTTTGTATTTTTTTATCCTCAGCTGTCCAAGGAGATATCAGGAAACTGGAAAACTTGGAACGGGAGGAAGAGGACTGTGAGATTATCTGATCTCCCAGAGCCCTTGCTGTCCTTGAACTCTTCCCAGCTCCCAGCTGCAAGAAACTGAAAGTAAAACTAATCATTCTTCTACAAAGAAATGCAAATGAACTTTCCAGGGCAGAGGTAATTAATTTTTGCCCCAAGTATATTGGCCAGCTTTAACTCTGTTCATAAGGTTCTTGGCATTCCTGATGGCCTCTATACCCGTGTTCTTTGGTTTCTCCACTGACTCTGCAGGAACATCTTCCTGGTTCCTTCATCAATGAGTTAAATAAAATATTTGATATGTGTCCACCTTAGATTTGTATGAGAATCATTATTGTATCTTTTAAAAAATCTTTTATGAGGACTTTTTGAGGAATTTAGGGATATGAGGAATTCAGGTACGTGATCTCTGTAGACTGTGTAGAAAATATTAGATGGAAAACCAGTGTCTTACCTTTTCTTATATTCAGGAGCAGTGATTTTATACTTCTTTGTATTTCATATAAGGAAGAAAATAATAACCACCTGTAATTTCATCGTTACAGCATTATGAATTTTTGGTACCAGCAATCAAAAGACAAGCATTATGAATTTTTAATGTAATGATGTAATAGCATCAATTATCTTCCATATTAAAGAAGTGATACACACTCACCATAGACAATTAGAAAATGGAGTAAAGAAAAAAGGAGGAAATTTTAAAACAGAATGCCCTTAAGACTACCATGGAAAGACTAACACTGTTAGAAGCTTGGCATATATCTGTGCTAAAACATCCATATTGTACCTATTTAGTAGCCAGATTTTATTCATGTAATACGTTCCAAACCCCTGCCCCTCCCCTACTATTGAGTACATTATCATTAATGTCTACACATAGTCCCACCGGCTTGTGGTTGCCTGGCTTCTCTCAGCAGGTTTCCACCAGTAGACTTTAGTTGCTTTCTGCTTTTATCACTTTAAGTGGTGAACGCCATCAGAGCTCAGTCAGCATGGAAGGAGACCCCGTAATGGAAAGAGGTGGAGTTCCTGACCTCAGAGATGGTAGAAACCAGACTGGCTTAGCTATTCTGTTGTTACTGAGACACAATACCCGACACTCACAACTTGAAGGCTCATAGTTTGTAGAGATTTCAGTCCATAGCTGGCTCGCTCCAAGGCAGGGTGGCATGGCAGAGGGGCATGGTGGAGGAGAAGCAGCTCATGGCCTGATAGAGAAGCAGAGAAAGAGATCAAGGGAGGAGCAAGGAAGAGACAGGCCCAGGCTGCACCCCAGGGACTCATCTCTTCTGACCGGATTCACCTCCCAAATCACATTTAACTATAAACTCATCAATAGGCTAATCCACTGATAAGCATCACACCCCATGATCCAGTCACCTCCCCAAAGCCCCACTTATGAGTACAACACAGACCAAGCCAAGATTGCAAGCACGTACAGAGGGGGAGCTTCAGCTGAAGGGAGCCAGCACTGATCAAAGAAAGGGGGTCAGGCTCCACAAAGAACAAAATAAGTAGCAACCTATTGTGGATTTGCTAGCGGGAGCAACCAGACCAGTAAACTTCACTGGCCGAGGGTATGATTCCAAAAGATGTTTCTTGTGAGGCCAGCTGCCTTGCTGTTACAGTCAATATGTTCTTGGTGTTGCTGGGTTACTCTTGCATCTGGAGCCATCCTACACAAAACATCCCAGGTTTGAGAGCCTCATAGTAGGGTCAAAGGATCTTACAGGCTTGTTTTGGTGCCGTGGCTGAAGAAGCACAAGGGTAAGGACAGAAAAGAGGGAAGAGGAAGAGAAAGAAAACACAGCTCCATTGGTAAAGGGTTGAGTTAACTCTACACTACAGTCTTGGACTAAATACTTTTTAGATGATCTACATGTCTATGTACAGAGCTGAGTAGAATATGATCCAAGGGTTAAGGCAGCAAAGGGGACAGATTCAAAGGTGCCATAGTTTTATTCCATTGTAGTCACTTAGGCAGTATCTGGAGGCCTGAGTTCACGCTTTCAGCAAAGATAGCCTTTAAATTTCTGCAAAACCCCTGAGACAACTGTTATTATAATCCACGCATTGGAGGGGTTATCACAGAAAAGCCAGTGGGAGATTAATAACGTGTTAACCAGCTGTGTGACCTCCAAATTTACTGACCTTTCAGTTAACAAGGGCACATGAACCTAGAGGTGATGCTTAGAGTGTTCCTTGGTAATAATTCCCTTGCTGCCTGTAAACATCCTGCTTCTATGGTTTTACCAGAGCCTCGTTATGGCCTGTTAAAAGAGCAGAAGGGTAGAGAAGCAACCTGCGGTGCTACAAGGGGAAATGATCTATTGCCCCAGAGGTTTGTTCCATTGTCCTAGCCTCCTGTCCCACCATGGTGGTCCCTGACTATCTCATTATGATTTTTTTTTAGGATCAATTCTAAAAAATTCAATTGCTACTATGGAGTAAGTAAAAAGATCCATGGTGAACTAGGAGTGAACCAGTCCATGATCAGCTGACTCCCCGGGAGGAACATCATGGTGGTAGGGCACGGTGGGGCAAAGCCAGGCAGTTCATGAACACCCGCAAGCAAAGCGGGGAGAGGAATGAATAGGTGGAGTGCAGAGGGTTTTAGGGCTGTCAGCTGGCTATTCTGTGTGTCACTGTAGTGCTTGATACATGTCTCTAGACCTTTGTCACCAACAGATCCAACACCAAGAGTGAGCCCTGCTGTGAACCACGGGTGAGAAAGGTGATCCCAGCTAGGTTCCTCCACTGTAATAAATGCACCCTCTGGTGGACACACTGACACCTGGGAGTTTGGGAGAAAATATGTGGGCACTATCTGCATCTTCTGCTCAATTTTGCTGGGACCCTAAAACCATTCTTAAAGTCTATTTTTAAATGAAGTCACTGGGTCAGAGAGCACACAAACTTTGAGAAGTCTGAAATGTTCTTCGAGACAGTTATGGTCCCCTAGCAGGTAATGTCAAGTATGCAAGGACCATTAGCTATTATATTTTTGACAATTTGGCAAAAAATTCATCAGTGTCTTAATTACAAAAGGAATGTGCCGTCAACTTAGAAAATGTATAGCATTTTTACAAAGTACGTTGGGGCCATTCAGAAGAACGCATGGCTTTGCCTCCCAGAGAGACTGCCATGAAAGCATTACAAAACTCTTTGCTCTTTAGTGTGTGTACACTTATGTGTCTATGGGTAAGGGGGTGGTATGTAAAATTTTTAATTTTGTATTGAAGTGTTAGATGAAATTTTACAGTCAAAATTAAATTTTTTTCCTCTTTACTGTACTGGGTTGAGTAGTGCCCACCCAAAGCTCATGTCTACCCAGCACCTCTGAATGTGGACTTGTTTGGTACAAGTTTCTTTGCAGAAGTCATTAAATGAAGATGAGGTCATAGTGGAATAAGGGTGGATGATTAAGCTACTATGAGCGGGGTTCATGCAGCAAGGGACATATTTGGTCACAGACACACATAAGGGGGGAAGACAATCTGAAGACCCTGAATCTTGTGAAGATTCAGGCAGAGATTGATGGGCGCAGCTCCAAGCCAAGGAAAGTAAGGACTGAGGACCATGACCAGCAATGAGGAAGGGCAAAGATTTCTCCAGAGTCCTCAAAGGGAGCTCAGCCCTGCTGACACCTGGATATCAGACCCCCAGCCTCCAGAACCGTGACAGAGCAAATCACTGTTGTTCTGAGACACCTGAGGCATTAGTCAGCTTTCCCATGGCGAGGACACAATACCTGATGCACACACTTTGAAGGGGGGCTTAATTTGGCTCCCCGTTTCAGACCATGGTCAGCTGGCTCCAAGGCAGGAGTGTCATGGCAGAAGGGTGTAGTGGATCCAAGCCATGCAGTTTGTGAAAACCGGGAAGCCAAGAAGAAGACAGCCAGAAAGGAGGCTGCTGGGGAAAGACCGAGGCCTCAAGGCCATGCCTCTTGACCCCCCCACTCACATCCAGAAGCACGCTTTACCAGCTGCCCGAGGAGATCCCACAGTCAATCAAATTAACACCACCCTAACTGCCACACTCAGTTTGCGATGCTTTCTAATGGCAGCCCCAGGAAACTAACATATCCCCTTAACCAACCAGCTTAACTCTTTTTCCATAAATTTATGCATTCTTATGAAATAATTTTAAGTGGTTACATATTAGCATGTTTTACATATATACGGATGGTTACTTAAAGAATTCTTTACTACTAAACATTACACTGTGCTTATATCTTAGCTCTTAGAAATATTTTAATTCAATAACCATATGTTATGGTTTGTGTCTGGGTATCCCCCAAAGCCTCATGCCATCATGGGGTGGGCTTTTAGTTTTTGATTCATGGTTGTGAGTGCTACACTGCCCTGGGGTGGATAGTTTGCACATGTAAGGGAGAGGAAGAGGCTGCTTGCCGCCACTCCTCCCTTTTGCTCTTGCTGTTTTGCTATCCTTCTCCGTGAACTGTTGTCCTCTGCCATGTGCCACTCTGCCTCGGAGCCAGCTGAGTATGGACTGAAACCTCCACAGACTGTGAGCTAAATAAACCTTTCCTTCCTTCATTTTGGGGGTTGGGTATTTTGTCTCAGCAAGGAGAAAAAAGTAACCAAGACACCATATATATTTTCGTATGTTACTGTATAGTAGAATACAATGTTGCACATGTAATTTTATATCCTTTTCAATTTAACACTGTCTTACAAATACTGTTTCATATCATTAAAAACTATTAATGAACATTGTATTCATGACTTCCTAAGGATATGTTAATTTTAATACAGTATATCATAATCACTAGAAGAACATTCACTTGGTTAAACATTACACTGTTTCCAGTTTTTTGGTATTGCAAGTAATACTGAGATGCTTATACTCATGCACTGACAGCTGTTGCCTTTTATTTCTTTTCTGTTGCATTTAGTACTACTGTATAATTTACATTAGGCTCTTTTAATGAGGGTTTTGTCAAAATACTGATCACTTTAAAGTTAGCAATAGGGTTCAGCTTGTTTCAGAACCATGCCCTTGCGTGTCCCATCTGCACCTTCAGATGGTTCATTCTACTGCACTCTCAGTTGGCACTGAATGCCACTTTCTGAGTGTGGCACACACTGTGTGTACAGTTTCTAAATCCCCCATAACTAAAAATTTGCAAAATATTCTCTGCCCATTTTCCTCTTTGAGTCACAAAGCCCTATGAGGACACAAGATACTTTGTTCTTGAATTTGCAAGGGGTGTTTCTGTGGTTAGGTAAGAATATCTTTAATGGCTCCATTTATCTTTGATATCAACCATATCACCGAAGAGTAGAGACATAATTAGTATGAGCCCAAGCAGCAAGAAACACACACTCTACATAAGGCAGCCTAAAACAGGGAGGCTTACAATAAGAACCACCATTTATTTTGTAGTCTGGGGAGGGTTTCACCAAGCGCCAGCTGGGACAAGGGCAGTGTGGCCGGCTGGGAGCCTGCTTCCAAAAGCCCAATCACAAGCGGGGCTGTTGGTCTTGGGCTTGAGCCAGGACCTGGGTAGGCCTGGGCCGCAGACCCTGACCCATCCCCATGGACCTCTCCCAGGGCTGCAGACGTGTCCTCCCAGCATGCTGCTCGACTCTCAGAGTGACTGCATCCAAGAGCCAAGAAATGGAGGCCACTGGCCTTAACAGCCCGGCGCTGGAGATTGGCACAGTATTGGCTCTCTGTTGCTGAGTAGCAAATCCCCGCACAGGTAGTGGCAAAGAACAACATTAATTTGGTACCTCACAGTTCTGCAGGTGGGAAGTCCAGGCAGGTGTGGTTGTGTTCTCTGCCTAGGGTCTCGTAAAGGCAAAATCAAGGTGTGAGGCAGGTCATGTCCCTAGCTGGAGGCTCTGGGAGAGAATCTACTTCCAAACTCATTTGGTCCGTGAGCAGAGTTCATTTAAGGTCCATTGTCAGCTCCCAAAGTCACCTTCTTCCTTGTACACAGCCGTCTGTCTTTGAAGCCAGCAACCATGGATCCAGTCCTCCTTCTGCCTCAACTTTCTTCTGTTGTGAGCTGGAAATAAACTCTGCTTTGCAAAGGCATGTGTGACAATCTGGGAGGCTGAGGCAGGGAGACTGCAAATCCAGGCTCAACCTGGATAACTTAGCAACTTAGAGAAATCCTGTCTGAAAATTAAAACTATAAAATGTGGGTGTGCTGCTCAGGGAGAAGGCTCTGGGTTTAATCCTCAGTACTACAAAAAGAAAGAAGAAAGAAGGAAAGAAAGAAAGAAGGAAAGAAAGAAAGAAAGAAAGAAAGAAAAAAGAAAAAAAGAAAGAAAGAAGGAAAGGAAAGGAGAGAAAAGAAAAGAAAGAAAAGAAAAGAAAAGGCACATGTGATTAGACCAGACCCCCTTGGACAATCTCTCTTCTGTCCTACAGTGTGGCATAATCACAGGGTCATGTAGTTCATACTCTGGTCTCTCCCACACTGGAAGAGGAGGTACGTGAGGATGTGCATCACTGAGGACATTTAGAATTCTGCCTATCACAGTCACATCCACAGGGCTCCACTGGCCACATCGTCAGAGCCTAGATTTAGGAGAGAGACCTCAGCATGTGCAATTTGCTGAATCAAATATTCATGTTGGAGTAGCCCACCTGGTGAGGACTTGAGAAAGAGGGCAGCTTCCACTCAGCAGTCCCTAGGGCTTGAGTACCTCAGGCCAATAGCCTACAAGGGACAGAAGTTTGCTAACACCCACATGGGCCAGGAGTGGCCCCTCCCAGCTGAGCCTCTTGAGACCCCAGGCTAAAGGACACCTTGAGTGCAGTCTAGTGAGACACCCATAATCCAGGACCAGCAAGGTGTGCCTCGATTCTGACCCACAGTGAAAAATTTGTGTAGTTTAAACTGCTTTTGTGGCAATTTGTTACACAGCAAGAGATAACTGATACATTCCTCATAGGAAAATTGAGAATGATTCATGTACAAGGGAAATTAAAATATTCATACTTTCCACCCCACACAGCTCTGTAAAGACTAGGTATGTGCTTATTTGTGTTGTTGATGTTTTTGCTCATGTTAATTATTTCACACCATAAATTCATACTGAGCTTCAACAGCAATGATCACAATTGATGTTCCAGCTTTAGAGAAGCTGATATTCCAGCAGGGAATGAGACAACAAGTAAATGAACAAGCAGATGCACACCAGGTGGAGGAAAATGCTATGAAGACAAATAAGGAAGGACACAAAAGGTTGAAGGTCACAAGGAATGCCATGAAGTTAAGTGCTGTTGGGTGTGTCAGTCAGGATGGGCCAAGTTCTGCAGAAGTAACAAACAGTCCTTCAGTTGTTCCCCAATGTCCCTGCTCCTGTCCTGAGTTCCATCCAGAGCTCCACATCACATTTCCCCATCATGTGTCCACAGGCTGTGACAGCTGCTTGGACTTCCCTTGTTTGTTGACGGCAACGTGGGACACACGGGCAGGTGGAGGAGACAGTGTGCAGTACACACGCACTGCACCGGCAAGTACAGTCGGAACTGTGGTGGGAGGGGCAGGGCTGAGCTGCAGCCTCTGGGAGGGGTTTGCATTAGGGGACAGACTGGTCTCCAAGGCCTGGCCTCCTTGGAGGTTGGTCTTCTGTTCCCAAAGAGTCTATCCAGGGCCACTGTGACCATTAATCGGGACATGTCAACTGGACTGGAGGATTGCCTAGCAGATTAAAAAGCACAGTTCTGGGTGCGTCTGTGGATGATTGGCAGGCAGTCCAGCAAACTGAGTACGGAAGACCCACCCCGGATGTGGGTGTCCCTGACCAATAGGCTCCTAGCCTGGGTGGAAAGAAAAAAGGAAAGAAGGAAAAGTCCCCATTGTGAAGAGCTCTGGTCTTCCCCAGCAGGTACGTCTTTTGTTGCTGTTGCCTTTGGACGTCAGTCTCCAGTTTCTTCAGCCTTCAGCGCACACTCAAACCAGCAGTGACTCTCCAGGGAGCTTCCAGGCCTTTGCCCTTGGACTGGTGCTGTATCCTCGATCCCTCCTGGTCTTCAGCTTCCTTCTTCTTGGGCTGAGCAGGGACTGGATCCTTTAGCTCTCTGGCACGAGGATGCATCCTATCCTGTGAACCACTTAATAACCCCCTTTGCAGAATTATACACGTTTCCTACTGATTCTGTTCCTCTGGAAAACCCTGACTAGTACAGCTTCTGTGGACTTGGGTGTCTCTGACCACACAGGATGGAAAGATCTGATGGTTGCTAAGCACAGAGGATCATGGATTTGTTTGAAAGGGGTGTGGTTCACCTTGGGTTGGTTGCCAGTATCAGAAATGTGCAACCATGTACATCACTTCAAGAAAAATGAGCAGCTTATCAGGGACACTAAAGTGACGCCCTGACCTCAAGGACAACCAGAGCCTGATTCCGGAGCCTTTCTTGCTTGCTCCAAGGGGGCTCTCCCCAGGCCTGTGAGGATGCCATGAAACACGCTCTGTGGAAACACCATACCTCTGGCTCTGGAGGAGGCTGACTTTATTCTTCAGGACCCATATCTAGAACTTTAAGGGATAACTTCATTGTCCCACCTTGGGGCAGATGGACCAACTATGTGGTCCAACCAACAAGGCTGCAAGAGGAAACTGCAGCTGCACTTAACTGGCGGGAGTAAGGCAGTGGGCTTAGGATCCCCAGGGTAGAGGGCAGGGACCAGGCTGGTGAACCTGTGCACACCATGGTTAGGTTTACAGTTTCACCACAGTTTGCTCTTTGCGTTCTCTGACCGTGTGGTTTCAGATCCCTCTTGTCTCCAGGGATCTTCTGAGCCTCCTAGTGTCCCCACAGGCAATGCTGCTGCTTTACAGGACCTGAGAGCCTGTACCTCAATCCTGGGCGTGATTTCCCTCCTAACCCCAGCTGGCCACTAGGTGGTGCCAAAACTGGTCAGCTGCATGAATGTGACACAGGCTTCCCGCAGCGAGAGACAAGGAGGAGCTGGGAGAGGGTGGAACCTCCTTTGGGGTATGCTGATATGGTCTTGAAGCCAAGGTATAGCATTCCACTTATGGGAGCATTAATTCTGGGGACGTGGTCTTAGAGAAGCCTGTTTTGGGGTAAATTTGTGATAACACATTTCCACGCTATGAATAAAAGAGGAAGATAAGGAGGGGAGAGGATCCAGGCCATGTGCTCGGTGCCGCTCAGGGTGGGAGTGCTGCTGGAGCCATGCAGACATAAAGGCTGGGGGTGGGTGCAAGGCTGTGGGGGCCCTGGGGGCCGTATTGGCACCTATGGCATTTTCAGGAGCTCCCAGACTGCATTCCTAGCTGGTCAGCGTCTTCCAGAGATGGGAACTGGGATGCCTGCTCCTCTACCTGCTGTTGGGGCCACGTCGTGCCTGCTTCTCTTTGAGATTCAGCCTCCCGTTCCCTCACACACAGGCCTTCTCCGACCTCTTCTCTCTTCCTCCTTTCTCCTCCCTCTCCCTCCTCCTCCTTTTCCACCCCTTCTGCTCTCCCCTTTCCTCTTTCTTCTCCCCCTCCTTTCTTTCCTTTTTGTCTTCCCCCTTTTCCCTTCCCCGCCTTTCTTCCTCCCCACCTTCAACTGTCTGGACCGTCTCAGCTTCCAGGTTTGTATTTCCATCAGCAACCAGTTAGTACCTTGGCTTCTGTGGTGCTCAGTCTTGATTGGCTTGGAAGGATGCTTGTCTTGGTTACTTTTCTCTCCTTGCTGAGACAAAATACCCAACTCCCAAAATTAAGGAAGAAAAGATTTATTTAGCTCACAGTCTGTGGAGGTTTCAGTCCATACTCGGCTGGCTCCAAGGCAGGGTGGCACGTGGCAGAGGGCAACTGTTCATGGCAGCAGAAAACAGCAAAAGCAACAAGAGCAAAAGGGAAGAGGGGTGGCAAGCAGCCTCTTTCCCTCCCTTCTATCATCCAAATGCACATCAGAAGGAGGAAAATAATATGAAGACTAGTACTAGTCAGGGTTCTCCAGAGGAACAGAATCAGTAGGAAACGTGTATAATTCTGCAAACTGTGTGCCCCAGGGCGGGTGCAGCACTCACACCCATAATCCCAGTGTTGGACCATGGATCAATCGTGAACTCTGAAAGCCCACCCCATGACTGCAGGAGGTTTTGCGGGGACATCCAGACACAAACCATAACAATACTCTTATGCTCTGGATCTAAAATGTCTCCCCAAGATCTCATGTCATGGAAAGCAATTGGATCAGGGGGGCATTATACTCATCAGTGAGCCCACCCGTTGATGAGCTCAGTAGCTGAGTGTGCTGTCAGGGGTTGGGGCAGGGTTGGAGGTGGGTCACTGCAGGGAGGGATCCTGAAGGGTACATTCCAGCTTGTCCTCTTCCTCCTCCCCCTCTTCTTTCCTCCAATTCTTCTTCTAATTCTTGTCTCCTTCTCCTTCCCTTTCCTTCTTCTCCCTTCTCTCTTCCTTCTTCTCCTTCCTCTCTTCCTTCCCTCATGCTCCCTCCTTCTCTCCCTGCCAACTCCTTGCTGCCTTGGCCTGAGGAGTTTTCCTCTGTCATACCCTTCTCCTAAACTATAGAGCCAACCAATCATGGACTGAATCTCACCGGAAATCACGAGCCAAATGAACCTCTCCTCCTTCAAGTTGTAGGTGTTTGCTATTTTGTGTCAGCAGCAGAAACGCTGACTGGTACAGATTTTGGGATACAAAGTGTAGTTGATGCTGTAACTGTAACTAATCACGTATCTTTAAGCCCTTAGAAATAGTTTATGGGAGGAGTTTGGAAATCTTTGGAGATGCAGGCTAGAGACGCTTTAAAATGGTGTTAAGAAGTCTGTGGGTGCTGATTGGAATGCAGACAGTAAAGACCAGGCACAAGAGATTTTAACTGGGAACAAGGGCTCTATTGGCAATTGAGCTAGAGGTCATGTGGGTCATACTCTGGCAAAAAACTGTTTACCCTTTACTCATGTCCTGAGACTTTGTAGGAAAGTGATACTCAGCGCTTTGGACTAATTGATCTGGCCGAGGACATTTCAAGACAGCTCAGGGCTGTGGCATGGGTACTACTGGCTGTTTTTAGCCATATCTACAGTGAGAACAAGGAGGGGAAATACATCAGAGCTCAATGATTTGAAAAATTTGCAGCCTGACCAGAAAGAAAACACTTGTAAAATAGAGGGACTGAAGGGAGTGAGAATGCTAAAAAAGAAAAAAAAAATTAGTCTTAAAAACAAGCCAGGTACTTTGCACCAGAACAATAGGAAAGATGGCTTGAAGGAACTGCAAGATCCTACCCTTCTAGGTACAAAGGGGTAAGTGAATAAAAAGCTTGGAAAGACTGCTTTGACAAGACAGCCTGCAAGGAGGCCAGCTCGTTCTGGGCTGCCTGTGGAACTGTTTTCCAGAGCTCAGCCAGGGCACTCAGAGGTTGCTCTGGAGATATTCCCAGAGAGCCCTGTTACTGCTGCCACTCACACCCTGATATTATCCACACCAGGATGGCGCTGGTTATGCAAACACACAGAACGCAAAAGTCATGGAAGTTTCTACCTAAACTTCAAAAGAAAGCCCAGGACGCCAGACAGTGTGGCTCTGATAGGGCAAAGTATGAAGCTGTGAGAGTGAGGCAGTAGGAGCAGTGGAAACTGCGGGAAGCTGGAGATGCCGGGAGTGTGAATCATGTGCTGAAGAAAGCCTAGGGAGTGAGCAAAGCCAGCCCAAGACAGAGGCTACGTGAACTACAAACAGCAGGACCGCAGGGGCAGGACTGTCCACGCCCTTGGGAACTCAGTCCTCAGCATCACCTGCCCCAGGAGCCGCACACAGGGCCGCAAGACTTAACATTTGCCTTGCAGGGTTTCAGTCTTGCTTCCGTCCCGTTCCTTTCGATCTCCTTATTTCTCCTTTTTAGAATGAGAATGTCTACCTTGCGCCATTGTAGGTTGAAAGTATTTCTTTCTTTTTAAACAGGGGCTCACAGCTAAGAGTTTGCCTTGAGTCTCAGAGGAGACTTGGATTTTTAAACTTGGATTTTTTAGCAATGCTGGAGCTGTTGACTTTGATGACTCTTAAGCAGTGCCCTAAACGCACTTTGCATAATGACATGCACATGAGCCTTTTGGGAGCGAGGCTAGAACATTATGGCTTAGATCTAAAATTGCCCCTAAAGTCTCAGGTGTCATTGGGTCATGGTGATTGGGTCATGGAGGTGCCACAGTCCTCAGTGAACTCATCCATGACGTGCTCAGTAGCTGAGTGTGCTCTTAGGAGGTAGGACCTGGTGGAAGGTGAGTCTCTAGAAACATGGCCTAGAAAGAACTGCTGTCCTCAGTTCTCTTTCTCTCTCTTCCTTCCTTCTCTCTGTCTTTCTCTCCTCTCCTCCCCTCCCCTTACTCACTCCCCCCTCTTTCAAGTCCCTTTCTTCCCCTTCCTCCCCTCCCACATAAAACCATAAACCAAAAAAACCTTTCCTTGTTTAAAGTGTGGGTGTCATGCATTTTGTCCCAGCAGTGAAAAGCTGACCAATACAGATTTCAACTCTCAGTTCTCAGTGGGTAGATTATGACTGCTCCACCCTCTGAGTCAGATGTGCCAACAGCCACGTACTTCTGTAGCCATGGGGACCAGGTACAAAGTTCACAAGTGGATTCTGGGGTGCTCTCCACGGGAGAGGGGTTGGCACAGAAGAAGAGTTTGTAGACAAGACGATCCCACAAAACGGGTGCTCTGGAAGTCACTGGCGCATGCTCAGACGCAGCACTCACAGGGAGAAGCCCCACTTGCTCAGGGGAGCTGCCCCTCACCAGAGGCTTCAATGTGCTCCTCCCATGTGACACTGTCTTGGGAATCCCTGGGGCCCCCATGCTCACATCACTAAGGTGTGTCCCCTGCTGGAAACTTCTATCCCATTGCACAGCACCACGGTTTCTTGCTAATATAGCCAGTGGTCAAAGTTATGTATGGAAATATCCATTTTCCAGAAGTTTGTAGTGCCTGTGTCTAGTTTTGTTAATGTATTTCACTACATTACAACAAAGTGTGCTGTTACTAATTACACCCATCTGTGCATATAGAATTGGAGGGAGTGGTACAACAAAGTGGCTCAGCTTCTGGCCCCACCCCTCACCCCAACATGTGCTTCTGGCCCCGCCTGGGACTGTTGTCTCCAGAGAAAGCCTGTTCAATGATGAGGCTGGACACCACGCTGAGCAGGAGCCGAGCACCAGCGCCCTGTGCCTAACGCTCTGGCCTCCAGCAAGCCACCTGCCCTCTCTAGGCCTTCCAGATGTAGGAGAAAACCCAACAGCGTCAGAACTGCCAGATAAATTTGAACTTGAGATAAGGAGCTAATAGCTTTCAGTATAAAGATGTTCCAGATGGTGCAGAGAAAAATTTTTCCTTGCTATCTGAATATTATACTAAAAAAATTGTTGTGGATTATCCGCAATTAACTGGATCTCTTATATTTTATGTTTTAACCCTAAAGGACCCACAGCTTCATCAGTAAAATGAAAAAACAATGTAACCCAGCTTTTCTAGGCTTATTGTGTGGAATTTATGAGATAACACAAATAAGGCTTTGTTTGTCACATTCGTCAATGCTCCCGTAACGTTCACCCTTCCATCTAGTATAGGCTCCTTGTTGGTAGTCTTAGTTCCTGCTTGTTGCTCTGGGACATTATTAAACTTTTGCATTCAGATCTCTATCAGTTTGGATGATACGATACGTGGTCATCACAAGTGTTAAGACCAGGCGTTTCTGCCAGTTTATCTCCTTGTAAATTGAAATGTAGTCCTTCATTTTAACCACCAGATGGCACTGCAAAGCATTAAACAGAATGAAAAGGGAAGGTATCTGCGTAATACTGACCTCTCCGGATCGATTCCCTTCCCATGCCCAAGACAGACGCGCGCGCGCGCGCGCGCGAACACACACACACACACACACACACACACACACACACACACACACACACACAGCCGGGCGCGCGCGCTCCTCGCATTTTATTCACAGCAATTGAGTGACTCAGGAACTCTATGAATACTCACCCTAAAGTTGGAACACACATCAGTAAAGAGTATAATTATAAAACCCATGAGTGATTCTCCTCCAGCCATGTTTTATTTTTGAATTTTAAAAATCACATTTCTTCTCTCATAATTCAGGCTAAACTTAACCAGAACACCCTGTGGTCTACACGAGCAGGAACCTGTTTCTCATTTCTTTAGCGTCTCCTCAGTGTCTGGAGCTGTGGTGCGGATGAGCATTGTCAGAGGACGGTTTAGAGACACCCGGTCCCCAGGGCGGCGGCACTGGTGGCGGCGTGGACCGGGCGGAGATGAGGCCTCGCCGAAGGTCCTTGGGTCCCTAGAGCTGTGCTCGTGAAGGAGCTGTGGGTCCTCACAGTCTCTGCCTTTTTTTTTTCTGTCAGCTCCTTGATGCTCTACCACCTTTGTCAAAGACCCAAATCAATGAGGCCACCCATCTTGGACTTGAACTCCTGGAAACATGAACCTAAGTAAAGCTTGCTTTTGCTTGATGAGTAGGCTGTGTCCAGGGATTTCACGGCTGTGATACAAGCTGACTGACGTACTGGGTGTTCCCGGTATGTGTCATAGGTGGATACACAGTGCATGCGGAAAGAAGGAAGGGAGGGAAGGAGGAAGGAGAGAAAGCAAGATGGATGGAAGGGAGGGAGGAAGGGAGGGAGGGAGGGACATGGGTATTAAGAAAATAAATATATGGATCTTTATTTCTGGAAGTTGGAATGCTGTTACCCAGTTGAAAGTACATATTTATTTACATGTAGGAAAAGATCCTTACAGCATCAGAGATTATTAAATATGCCTCTTAAAAGAGAAAATTAAATCCTCTTTTTTGAGAGTGAGATGAAAAAGAAACAAAAGGCTAAAATATCACCAGGTCAAGTTTTACTTATTCTACTCCAATGGGAAAATGAAGGCCCAGTATGAAAATAACAGGCCTTATTTTCCCTTTAGTGAAAAAACACATTTGAGGGAGATTTTCTCTTAAGACTGAGCATTCAGGGAAGAGCACGTACCCATCAACAGGCTGACCAGTCACAGAAAACTTCTTTCCGTGTCACTTTCCTCCCTGTTCCATCAATAAATAATGCACACACATGGCATGGCAACAAACCTGTCAGCAAAACAAGAGAGTAAAGAGAAGCATTTCCAGACACTAAATACCATTTGCTGTGTGAATGACAATCATGTGTGTATTTTTTAGAGAAAAGAAACATGTAATCGCAACAAAACACTCCAATGTCACACAACTATCCACAATAACATCCACGGGAGTCTGAGAACTGAAAGCAGACAGGAGACGCACTTTCTATTCTGTGGCCGACACCAACACCATCTGGTGCTGACGCCCAAAGAGTACTTTTGCAGTAAAACGAATACACTTCATTGAACCAGAGAAAGCAAGTGTTATCCAGGCATAATGAGTTTCCCACATCCCAATGTCTCTTTTTTTTTTTTTTTGGTTTTTCTCCGGTACCGGGAACCGAACTCACGACCTTGCACTTGCCAGGCAAGCGCTTTGCCGCTGAGCTAAATCCCCAGCCCCCCAATGTCTCTTTAAAGAAAACTTTCCTCCTCTGCTCCCTTTGTCACAGCAGCAGAAGTTCTCTCCAGGGCAATACATGTAGACCCACAGGTCCCAGGGGATGTGGCAGCGCTGTAAAGGAAACAGAATGGAGATTTCCAAGACAGAATGTCCACAGCTGGTGGTCAGAAGCCCACATCCTGGACCCTACTAGTTGACTGCATCTTGTTGTATCAGTGTGGCTTCTTCAGCTGTTATAAGCATTGGCATCTATTATGGTTCAGACATGTTCTGTCCTCCAGTGGGTCTTTGTCTTGAAGGCTTGGCTGCTAATGGGCTTTGGGACCAGTGATTGGACCATGAGGGCTCTAATTTCATCACTGGATTAATCCACTGTGTGATCATCATTTGATGACCTTACTGGGAGATGGTAGAAATAGGGGATAGGAGCCAGCTGAAGGGAGGGAGCCATGGTTCTGGGGAGACTGGTCCCCACCGCTTTCCTCTCTTGCTCTTTCCTTCTTTATTTACTGGCTGCCATAAGGTCAGCAGTTTCCCCCACCATCTTCTGCCATGATGTTCTGCCTTGGAGTCAACTGACCATGGACTGAACTCTCAGAAGCTATGAGCCAAAGCGAACCTTTCCTCATGTAACTCGTGTAGGTCAGATATTTGGTTACAGCAACAAAAGCTGACTAACATAGCATCTAACTCCATCACAAGCAAAATATGGGAGCATACTGGGCAGCTTCTAGTGTAGAAGCTGCTAGAAAATGTGGCTCAGAGGCAGAACTAGATCCTGGTTATGCTGCAAGACTTTCTCAGCCCTCTGGTTCAGGCACCATCTGTGCAGAAAGTGTACTCCCACTACCTTTTCCCAACCGTACGGCTCCTATCAAGGAATCTGCCTGGCATAGTTTGGGTCCCTTGTCTGCCCACTGACCAGCACTGGTCAGAATGCCCTTGATTAACAGCGCCAGCAAGGCCACACAGGGTAGGGAGAGTACTCTTCCAAAAAGAGGTGTGATGTTTCCAGATGGTGAACGGATGTTGGTAACAAACAGCGGCAGTGTCACTACTGGGTTTCACTGAGAGAACCTTCCCCCTTCTGCCCGCATGCTTGCCTTCCCATAGAGCAGGACTTTCTTCTCTTGTAGAAGAGTCTAGGAGACACGGCCCTTGTGTCCAGGAGACTCGGCCCTTTTCCCTTCCACCTCTCACTCAGTCTTCCCATTGGGAGGTGATGCTCCCAGACAGAAATGAAATACTGACAGCTTGTGTGGCCCTGCTGTCCGAGCTTGCTTTGGGGCAGGCCAAGCCCCAGGGACTGTGTGCCTTCACACACCTGTCCTCCCTATGAGAAGTCCCCAGGATGGAGGCTCAGAACAAGACTGGAGCCCTCTGAACACTGAAGGGCATGCAGGATACTGCCCTTCAGCTGGAGAGTGCAAGGTGGATCAGGCCCCTTCCTGGGACTCCCTGGGTATCATTGCCCATGTGCCTCACTTTGTCCTAAGGCCCATCAAGGATGCTGGGGTGAGCTGCCCAGATCTCCCCTTTGAGATCAAGATCCTCAATTCCCCAGCTGCCAGAAGTGTGACTCATGTGGCTCACAGTCAGGTGGTATCACCAGGGATAGCCCTCAGCCAAAGGGAGCTTTTTTGCCCAAGCTCTCACCCCTCTCTCCAGGTAAGCCCAGATCCAGGGACCACCAGTGTGAGAGCAGAAGGTCCACTCCCCAGACTCCACATCAAAGAAGGGCTGTCTCACACTCTTTGCTCCCCATGAGCTGGTTAAAGCCACTGTCACAACTGTAGCACTCCATTTCTCCCCAGCCAACCTGGCAGCCTCACCCTTGCTCATGTACCACCCAGTGACACTCTGCATGCAAATCTCCATCTCAGCAGCTGACTGATGACCATGTGTGCTAGGGCTGGACCAAGGAAAAGGACTCTGAGATGGATTTGGAAGTATGACCTTCACTATCTGGCAAGTAAAGACGACTACACAGACAGTTCCTGAAATAGTCCCACGTACCCAGACAGTCCCATTCCAGGAGCAGTTTGGGGTCCTCCTAAGGGAAGATGGGACTGGGTACCAGAGAGAGGGGATGCACAGCTGGGGCTGGGGACACAGTAACACAGGACTATAGTTTCCAAGGCTGTGGCTGGTACCACTGATGCACTGGAGAAACTCAGGAAACCTAAGGGTGATCAAAATTGCAAGCCAGAGGTGGAAACTTGAGGGGCAGTAAATCTAGAGACTCAGCAACTGGACAGTTACACAAGATGAGAATCAGGCACCGGACTTCAAAATGAAGGTAACAGAGTTCCAGGGATGATTAACATCTCAACCCTGGCAACACTGATGTTATGGTTTAGAAGTAAAATGTCCCCCAAATGTCTCGTGTCTTCAGAGGTGGGCTTGTTGGAAGGTGATTGGATCATGGGGTGCTAGACTTGTCAGTGGATTCACTCATTGATGAGTTCATGGCTCAACATGCTAGTGGGAGATGCAGCCTGGTCAGAAGTGGTGGGTCACTAGAGGCTAAAGGTATACCTTGTCCCCAGCCCCTCTGTTTCTCTCTCTGCTTCTTGGCCACCATGGCATGAGCAGCTCTCCTCGACCATGCTATTTTATCATACTGTTTCTACCTTGAAACTGTAGACCATGGACTGAACCCCCTGAAACTGTGAACTACGATAAACCTTGCTTTCTAAGTTTTCTAAGTTATTGGTGTTGGGTATTTTGTCCCAATGATGGAATAATAATTAACCCACCTGCTATGCAAGAGAAGAGCCTTGATGGAGAAAAACCAAGACCTGGAACTTGGGTGGTAACATCTGGGTCAATATACCTGGAAATCCTAAAGTCTCGGGGTCTGCAGCAGTGGCTCACTGTCCCCTGATTAATATACCCCTTCAACCTTGCTCACGGGAAATGTAGTCCCCTGTATTTAAGAAAATGTGTGACTCCATTTTCTTCACAGGACAACCCCAAACTCATGATCAGGCCACATCAGGACTAAGTTGGAATACAATCAGCTAGGGGAGTGTTGGGTTAGCTAAGACAGAAATGGACTCTAGCCCAGCAGAAATTTAGGATATAATATGTTCCAGCAGGAGCTGGGAAAATGTGTGGGACTTTGTAACAGATACTTTCTTCATTGCTGAGACACAATACCCAACACTCAAAACCTAAAGGAGGAGAGGTTTGTTATAGTTCACATTTCAATCCATGGTCAGATGGCTCCAAGGCAGGGTGGTGTGGCAGAAGGACATGGCAGAGGAGAGCTGCTCACAGCATGGTGGACCAGAGCTGAAGGTGAAGGGAGGAGCTGAGGAGGGAGGTGCACATCCTTCCAGGTCCTTCCCATAGTAACCCACCTCTTCTGACCAAACCTCACCTCCTAACAGAAAGTCAACTATGCCACCTCTTAACCCAACCACCTTTCAAAACACTGCCTATGAGTGCATGAGGCTCTTGGGGGACATCTAAGTATGAACCATAACAGACTTGTTCCCAAGTGTAGTAGATTCAGTGAGTGCTTGGCATGGGTCTAAATCACATCACTTATCAATTTGGAAGCACCTTTCTGGGATGTAGAATTCAACATCCCAGCAAGGTCCAGAGCTGTGCAACTAGGCTGGCCCTTGAAAACTTGGGGAAAGTGACAGCCCATAGAATGCAAAAGACAAACAGCAGAACTGCAGAGGCAGAAGATGGGAGAGGATCAAGGACTCTGAGAAGCATGTGCCCCGGAAGATGTACACCACGTGTGACCCAGAAAGTGGCCAGTAACTGTGTCACAGGGAAGGACCTGGAGGAAACCGTGCTTACAAAGTGGTAAGGGTTTCACTGGTGAGAAACCACCAGCATTGTTAGGAAGTTAGGTGGTGGCTGGTAACAGGAAATGCTACAGCAGGGCTGGGCTCCTTGGTAGCAATGGAGAGAAGGGAACTTGAAAGCATTCCAGGCCAGGTGGCAGCATGTCATCACCAGCAACCAGATGGGCACAATTATTGTAACAGACGCAAAACTGAAGAGTCAGCTAGAGGACTCTGAGCCACAGAGGACTCTGGAGACAGTTCCCAGGACAATGTCCCCAAGAGCAGGATAGATGAACATTCAGTAAGGGCACTGCCCTCTTAACACATCCACCAAAATCAGGGGTGGAAGAGCAGGGGGCCGAGGGCTGCCACCCAACAAGTTATGCCAGCCACCCAGTTTCTAGGCCTGAACTACTTCTCAGGGCTGAACCTCATAAACTGCAGGAGAGGGCTGGTTCTCAGGAAAAGGGACTCCACAACACCACAGAAAGTGCATATGGTAACTGTCCCTCAGCTTGATCCCCAACCACTTCCATGAGTGGCTTCACATTGAGGGCAGCTCGAGGACTGCTATGTACAGGTCAACACTGATACTCAGGTCCAAAGCTCCATTATGGTGCCCCTGGTGGTGGGGCCATAGTGAGACTGGATAATAGACTCTTGGCCCAGCTCCAGCAATTTTGCAGACTCACCCAAGAGGAATTTCCCACCCACCACGTGTAATTGGATTGCACACACATGGAAGTAGGAAAAACCCACCTAATATGAATTGAATTGTGTCTTTCCCCAAAACTCATATGCTGGAGTCCTGATCCCCAGTATTTCAGAGTATGAGTGTATTTGAAAATAGGGTCATTACAGATGTAGTAAATTTAGTGAGATAAGATCATGAGAGATGGTCCCAACCAACACAACTGATATACAATTGAAAAATCTGGACACATAAACACACACATGGACAATGCCATGTGAAGACAAAGGCAAAGATCAAGATGATGCTTCCACAAGCCAAGGACCCCAAAAGTTGCAACCCCCAGAAGATAAGAGATAGTCTTAGAAGGGATTCTTTCTCACAGTGCTCAGAAGGAAGTAATCCTGTTGATACCTTGGTCTCAGATTTCTAGCCTCTAGAACTGTGAGACAATAAGTGCCTGTTCCTAAGCCACTGGGTTTGTGACACTTTGTGATGTGAGCCCTGGTTAATCTAATGCACTATGCACAGATTCCTCATTTGTGGAGTAAGAGCTATCATGGTGGGGAAAGCAAGAGCATCCTGATGAGATTGTCTTCAGACAATCCAAAACTACACTGAAAATGGACTACAACCTCACTACCTGCAGCCCCTGGGTGCTCACAGTGGCCCTAAAGACATGGTGAAGGAAATGCTCCCAGTGGAAAGAGTTTCAAGCAATGCACCTTCATCCACTTGGATCAGAAAGTCAAGTGCTTGAAGTTAGACTGTAATAGACTCATGGCCAGTGGTAAAAATCTTAGCTGGTTGTTCAGTGGCTTAGAAGAAGAGAGATTTGAAGTTGGGTGACCAGGAAGCCTGTGGATCATCTTATAGGAGAGACTAGTGTGCTCAGACATCTTCACATTCTGTGTTAGTTTCCACCCGAGACCACTCTCCATGGAAGACATCAAAAAACCAAGAGACACAATGGCTGGGCCCTTCAGGTCAGAGGAGTTGGATACAAGAGCACAAGGGTTAAAGTTCAAGGCAGATCCAAGACATTCTCTCAACCATCTCACCAACAAATGAAGCAGAGCTTGGTTTTTCAGTTGTTCAAAATTCAGAAAGGAAATGCACCTCCAAAATCCCAATACACCCAACACCCCCATTTACTAGTCATGCAATCTCAAGGAACTTACTTGATTTTGCCGAGTCCATCTAAAACAATGGAATAATCTCATCTATGACCCATCCCACTGTAATTGGTGTAAGTTACTTACATAGTGCCTGACATCCAGCCAAAGTGCTGGAAGTATCAGTGTCTCACCCTATAAAACTCAGGCAGGGAGCAGATGCAGAACCCCTTATTTAATTTCTTTAATTTCAGCCCTCCCTGTACTCTTCCTAGAAGAATATTTGATGGTGATAACTTAAGGTACCTGCAGTTATCTCTAGGAAACTCAGTCAGCAAGGAGTTAATTCTCTTCTTGCTCATCCTCCGGATGGCATCCAGTTACCATGAGTATTAGATAGCATCTTGGTGTGAAGGGGAGAGTCCGGTACTCAGGTGTCATCACCAGTGCTGACACCTGCAGGGACACACGATGCCTCCTGATTCTTGGCCAGCAACACCCAAGGTGTCTGTGCGCCCTCCAGTCTCACATGGTTTCGGGTACTGTTTCCTGACGCCAGATGCACAAGGTCTGAGCTTCAGTGTTTCCTGTATGAATTTTTCACAGTGACATTTAACTTCCTAGTCTTAGATTTCTTCTTGGTAAAGTGAATTACTCCTCCTTGGTTGTATGGATGGAAAAGACAACAAAGGAACTCAGCCAGCCCCTCAGGGTAGTCAGGCTCAGCACATGTCAGCCATTATGACATCCTGAGCTTCTGTTCCAAGGCACCTATTGTTGATGTCCTTTATTTGCAGTGATACTATTTTGATATGGAAATATACATTTATATGTCTTCAGACTTATATTGTTCTTTATAGACCCTTGATCTCCATCTGCCCACAGGCACCCAACAGGAAGTGACCTTTCCCTATGCTAAAACTCAAAAGTGAACACACCACAATTCTAAATGTATGCTAATGATAATGTTGGACTACTTAGGAGAGTATTAATTACTTTCTCAACTCTGTGAAAAAATGATCTACACCCACAATTTGAAGAAGAGGTCAATTTGACTAACAGTTCAGGGGATTCAGTCCATGGTCAGCTTGCTCCAAGAGAGAAACATCACAGTGGCAGGGTGTGATAGAGGAACCTTGCTCAATTTATGGTGGCCCAGAAGCGGACAGAAAAAAGAGGGAGCTGGGGACAAGAACTCACCCTTCCAGGTCATCCTTCCATGACCAGCTTCCAACCAGGCCCCACTTCTTAACAGCACATTCAGCTAGAAACTCATCAATGGATGGATCTACTAACGAGTATAGCACCTCCATGATCAAGTTACCTTTCAAAAGCCTCACTTCTAAACACTCAAGACTGGGACGGGACACTTTGGATCTAAACCATAACATTCCAATCCTGATCCTCAAAAGGTTCCTGTCCATCTCATTATGCAAGATGCAATTTAGTCCGTCTCTAAGAGCTGCCAAAGTCTCAACAACTACAGCATTGCTGAAAAATTCAAATCCAAAGTCTCCTTTGAGACTCAAGGCGAGCTCTTAGCTGTGCGTCCCTGTAAAAATAAAAAAAGTTAAATACAGTGGTGCCTCTGTTCATGAACTTGATTCTTTCCACAGTTCTGGTCACCAGTTGAGTTGGATGAGAGCTGCGTCAAATTCAATGATTAGTTTCAACGTTGACCCCATGGGGAAATTTGTTTCAGTTCTCATCCAGTTCAGTTTGTGACCACAATCATGCAGAGAGTTGAGTTTGTGAACCAAGGGACCACTGCACTTCTAATATACAATGGCACAAGATAAACATTCCTGTTCCAACAAGGAAGAATAAGGATATAGAAAGGACTCAATAAAAGCAAAACTAAAATTCATGGGGCAAACATTAAATCCTGTCATTCCATATTCAGCACCCAAACCAAATTGTACTGAAATGTGAGCTCCAAATGGTTTGGGCAGCTCTGCCATGCAATCTTGATGGCAGAGAAGCCCAGAAGTCATCTCTCTTGGGCTGATCCTGCTCCCTACATGCAGCTTTCTTTAGAAGATGCTCCACATTCTTAGCATCTCCAAGTTCCTGGGGTCTCCCCTGCACCTTCATCTTCACTCTCACAGCTTCATTCACTACGCTGTCAGGGGCACACTGCCTGGTCTCCCAGGTCACCCTTTTAAATGTACATGGAAACCTCCATGAACCCACAACTCTTGCCTTCTGCATACCCACACAGGCTGCACCATGTGAATGATGCTAAGGTCTGCACCAGCCTGAGCAGTAGCCAAGCCCCCAAGACCATGTCTGCAGAAGCCTCTGAGCGCCTGAATGGCTGAACTCAAAGATGCATTCCCCGGGGTGCCTCTGAAGAAGGGTGCCCTGAAACTCACATCTCAAAGCAAAGTCTTTTAATGGAATTTATATTTTTACATGCCTCAGCCTGGGATAGGTGGGGCCTGTTTTCCAGAGATCCCTTCAAGTCATCCTTTCTCTTTTCCCAATGCTATTTTTTCACTGGCCTCCTTTTAATGCTAATCTTTTCAGCAGTCACACTCTCCTTGGCCCCAACTCTAAAAGTACTTCCTTTCTGGTGAACCAGCAAACTTTACACACATCTGTACTTTAAATTTTGCTTCTGATTCTTACTGTAAATCTGGCAAAAATCAACCAGTAGTGCCTATGCCACAGATTGAACATCAGCCTCCTTTGAAATTTCCTCTACCAAATCAAGGATCTCACTGCCCTTAATCTTACTCTTCCACAAAGTCTCAGGACATGGGGCAAATTTAGATTTTTTTTTTTTTGCCAGAATATAACATACATGGCTTGTAGTCCAATTGCCAATGGAGTTCTTGTTTCCATCTGAAACCTTCTGAGCCTGGTCTTTACTGTCTGCATTTCTATCAACATTCTGGTCCTCTAGTTCTAAACAGAATGACTCATCAGTCCCTCATTACAGCAATCTAGGGCTTCTCTAGCCTGAATCACCAAAGCTTTTCAAACTCCTTTCACAAAGCAGTTCCAAAAGCTTCTAAAACTACATGGTCAGGTATATTCACAGCAATAGTACTACTCTTAGTACCAACTTTCTCTATTAGTTACCCTCCTGTCACTAGGAAAAATACCCAACACCCACTACTTAAAGGAAGAGAGGTTTAATTCAGTTCATAGTTCAAGGGATTCAATCCAAGGCCAGCTGGCTCCAAGATAGAAACGTCATGGGGGAAGGGTGTGGTGGAAGACAGCTGCTCACTCACTGCAGTGAGGGGGCAGAGAGAGTAGCCAGGATCTAAGGACAAGAATACATCCTTCCGGGTAATGCCCCCATGACCAGCCTCTGACTAGGGCTCACCTCCTAACACCACATTCAGCTATTAACTCATCAACAGATTAGTCTACCATGATCCAATCACATTTCAAAAGCCTCAGTTCTGAGGTTTTGGAGGAACATTTTAGATATAAATGATCACAAGGGATCTCGGTCTTAAAGCAGCACGCATTTCAGCATTAGTTATGAACATGCTGCCCAGAGTCTTTGGCTAGCATTCCAGGAGAATGTGAGTTGGAGACTGGAGCAGAAACGAATTTAACAAATCACATTTTTGTTTTGATTTAATGTTTCTCTTAATGTCCTAAGAGTATGACTAGCTAGCAATTAATTTAGTGCCCCTAAAATCCTCTGGTCACACTGAACCTCTTGCCAATGTGTCTGGGCCTCTCAGAACACTAGCGAACACTTTCTAATTATGTGGAGAAATTTTGCTTAAGACATCAACATCCAGGACTTGAAGTCAAACTTTACCCGTGTCCTGTCTCTCGGAGTCACTGGCGTCATCTGGTGAGCAATGACCAGATGAGTGAGAGCTGATGTCACTGAACCAGCACTAATGTGTGTAGAGAGCACAGATTGTAAACACAGCTCATGCTTGTGACCATACTTTGAGTGTGTTTAAAAGTGGATGCTTTGTGTCCTTTCCCTGAATTCCTTCTTTTGTGATCATCCTTCATTTCTTCTTCTGTGATCATCCTTCATTTCTTCAAAGTCATCTGCATTGCTACCTCTGCTATTTCCTTGGTCATTTAGTCTTTAAAATTACTGGTGCTACTAAAAAGCAATAGCATTCCTGTATACAAACAAGGAACTCACTGAGAGAGAAATTAGGGAAACCACACCCTTTACAATAGCATCCAAAAAAATGCAGTACTTAGGAATCAATCTAATAAAGGAAGTAAAAGATCTATGAATTGAAAATTACAGTACTCTGAAAAAGGAGATAAAAGAGGATATCAGAAAATGGAAAAATATCCCCTGCTCATGGATAGGAAGAACCACAAAATAACCCTACTCCCAAAACTGATATACAGATTTAATGCAATCCTGATCAAAATACCATTAGCATAACTCACAGATCTAGAGAAAACATTCTTAAAATTCTTTTGGAACCAGAAGAGACCTAGAATTGCAAAGGCAATCCTGGGCAACAAAGGCAAGGCAGCAGGCATCACAATCCCTGACCTGAAATTATACTACAAAGCTGCTGTGATAAAATGAGCAGTATGCTGGCAAAGATATAGACCTGAGGATCAATGGAACAGATTAGAAGGTGCAGACACAACTACAAACACAATCAATCACTTTATCTTTGACAAAGGGGCCAAACATGTTCACTGAGAGAAAGATAGCCTCTTTAATAAATGGTGCTGGAAAAACTGGCTTTCCACATGCTGAAGACTAAAACTAGATCCATGTCTATTACCATGCACTACAGTCAAAATGGATCAAACATCTAAATATTAAAACAGAAGCACTAAATCTACTGGAACAGAGAGTAGGTAGAATTCTTGAAGACATAGGGGTAGGCAGAGAGTTCATGAACAAAAACCAAACTGCACAGGAAATACTTCAAAGAGTCAACAACTGCTATCTTATCTTCTTAAAAAGTTTTTGCACAACAAAAAAATCATCCACAGTGTGAAAAGAAAACCTACAAATTGGGGAAAAAAATTTAGCCAACTGTTCCTCAGACAAAGGACTTCTATCTAGAACATATAAAGAATTTTAAAAAACCAGGCCCCCAAAATTCAAAGACCCAATCCAAAAATGGGCATCTGAGATGAATACACACTTCTCAGATGAAGGAATACAAATTGCAAATAAATATATGAACAAATATTTAGCATCACTGGTCATTCAAGAAATGCAAATTAAAACAACACTGAGATTCCATCTTACCCTAGGCAGAATGGGTATCATCAGGAAATCAATCAATAACAAATGCTGGCAGGGCTGTAGGGAAAAAGGAACCCTTCTCCACTGTTGGTAGGAATGTAGACTGGTATAACCACTGTCAAAATCAGTGTGGAGATTCCTCAAAAACTAGGACTAGATGTCCCATTTGAACCAGCTATTGCCCTTCTGGGTATTTTCCCAGAAGAATTAAAACCATTATACCACAACGATATATGTGCACCCATGTTTATAGCAGCAAAATTTGTAATGGCTAAATCTTGGAAACAACCCAAATGTCCATCAGCTGAGGGATGGATTAAAAAAGATGTGATATTTTTATACATTGGTGTACTATTCAGCTATGAAGAAGATAAACTCAAGTCTTTTATAAGTGAATGGATGCAACTAGAGAACATACTCATAAGTGAAATAAATCAGACTCACATGTGTAAATATCATATTGTCTCCTTAGTGTAAGAAACTTAAAGAGTAAATAAGATCCAAAATGTACAACAGATATTGTGAAAGAAATTGTTCCAAAGGAAAGAACAGCTGGGGTGGGAGAAAGAAGAAAAGAAGGAAGGGAAAAGAAAAAAAGTACATGTACACAAGACAGCTAACATAATTGTGCTAATTCCTATCAGTTCATTGAAAGGAACAGTTCGTTTTTATATTGTTTGACCAATTTGCATGCCTATATCTCATAATCAGAGCAACTATTTTAAAGATAGCAATATGCAATACAATAACAATTATTAATTTCCTATTATCTTGTTTCAGAATTCTGTATCATTGTGTTTATTGTTTTCTCTTTAAAATAAAAAATTACTGGTGTTAGTTTTCTATTAACACAGTGAATGCAGCCTCACAGTTTGAAACTCAGACACTTTATATAGCACTGAAGTCCCCTCTACTCACTGTCCCAGCCAAAATCGTGACTGGCATATGTGGAGTTTATACTGTAGTCAGCCTCCTTAGTGCTTTGTGCCTCCTCAATTCACTTACTTAATGGCTTTATAGCATATCAGTCTTCACTTGATCTTAGCCAAAAGGCCAAGAAGCGATAACATAGTCTTGCTATATCCTTAAGGTGAAAACATAAAGCTCAGAGAAGCTAGGTGATTTGCCCAAAGTCACAGACCCAGTAGAAGGCAAAGCTTGGGTTTGAGCAGTGAGTGTATTCGGGAGGCCCTGTCTTGACAGAAGACGGCTAACCTCCCCAGATCCTGTCCCTTCCTTAGAGGGTCTCTCGTGCATGTGGTGTGTGCTTCCTTTAGACCTTCTCCTCCACATTTAGATGTATTTATGGATGCCTTTGGATCTAGAGAGCCTTATTTCAACTTCTTTTTCCTCCCAGGGATAATCTACCTCATTCTTTGTAAGCGCTGCAGAACATTCACTAATATGTTCTCTCTGGTTTATTTAGTCTTTGCCTATTGGTGGTCATTGACAACCTGTTCTTTCCCATAACAGACAATGCTCCAATAGAACATCACCATATCCCCTCAGTGTACGTGGACGCGTCTTTTGCGAACTATCAGGGTGGACACAAACAGGTGGAACTGCCAGGCCGCATGTTTGCCAGTATGATTTTATTTTATTTTATGTATTTTTTATTTTTATTTTAAAGAGAAAAAGAAAACAATAACAAAACAACAACCATGAAGACAAAAAAGCAAAACAATACAAAAACAATAAAAACAGCACAGGATTTCAAAACAAGATGATAGGAATTAACAATGGTTGTTATATCACATACTGTCATCTTCAACAAAGTTGCTCGGACTACCAGCTGCAACAATGCAAGATTGAGCAAACAATTAAAGACAATGACAAGTAATAAAAAACACATTGGAAACAATACAGAGCTTCCTCAAACAAGATGGTGGGAATTCAGCAATAGCTGTTATATCACACATTGTTGTCTTAAAACCAGTTGTTCTGATTACCAGATATAAGCATGCAAAATTGGTCAAGAGAAAAGAAAAAAAAATTAAGCATTAATTGTTCCTTTCAACAAACCAACAGACATCAGCAACACACTTATCCCAGCTATCCTTGTATATATATATATATACCGATCTAAATGTTATACCTATTATATATTCTTTCTTTCTTTAATTTTAAAGAGAAAATATCAAAAACAAAAAAATAAATTCATAGGCATTAATGAAACAACATAAGATGATACAGAATTTCAAAGCAAGGTGAGAGGAAATCAACAATTGTTGTTATATTGCATATTGCTGTCTTCAAAATAGTTGTCCAGATTACCAGATATAAGCATGAAATATTGATCAAAAAAGTTAAACATTAACTATTCCTTTCAATGAACCAATAGAAACTAGTATTACAATTATTTTAGCTATCTTGTGTATATAAATATAGCTATTTTCACTCTTCCTCCTTTCTCTTTTTTTCCTCTTTTCCCTCATCCCAGTCGTTCTTTCCAATTACAGCAGTTTCTTTCCCTTTCACAATACCTATTGTAGTTTTCAGATTTTATTAACTCTTTCAGGTTCTTATACTAGGGAGGCAATACAACGTTTACACATGTGAGCCTGATTTATTTCACTTACGCATATGGTTTCAAGTTGCATCCATTTAAAACAACACTGAGACTCCATCTCACCCCAGAAAGAATGCCTATCATCAAGAAATCAATCAATAACAAATACTGGAGGGGCTGTGGGGAAAAAGGAGTTCTTCTCCACTGTTGGTGGGAGTGTAGACTGGTACAACCACTGTGGAAAGCAGTGTGGAGATTCCTCAAAAAACTAGAATTAGAGGTCCCATTTGACCTAGCTATCTATTCCCCTCCTGGGTATTTTTCCAGAAAACTGAAAACATCATACCACAGCGATATATGTGCACCCATGTTTATAGCAGCAAAATTTGTAATAGCTAAACCTTGGGAACAACCTAAATGCCCATCCACTGAGTAACGGATTAAAAAAATGTGGTGTTTTTATATAATGGAGTACTACTCGGCTATAAAGAAAGATAACCTAGAGGCTTTTATAGCCAGTGTGATTTTAATCCAGACACTATCCTCACTCCCAGTGTCTTCCTTCTGTCCCTCTGCTTCCCAACCCACTGATGCCGTGTGTGTGAAAGTCACCAGCGCAGTCCTGGTTATCAGTGACATTCTATTCTCTCTTGGCTCATACAACAGAGTGGAAGCAAGCACTCTTCCTCCTGAAACGCTTCTGCTGGTTTCTGTGATGCTGTGACCGCCTGGATCCTCTGCCTCTCTGACTACATCTTCTCATTCTCTTTGCCTGGAGATTCTCAGATGTTTTGAGCACAGTATCGTTCAGAGGACTTAGGAAACGCAGATCCCAGGTTTCCATCCTGTAGAAATTCAATGTAGTGGGTCTTGGTGGACAGAAGGAAGGTGCATGTCAAGAAGCTCAAGGGAAGTTTTGCATCTAAGGTGATTCTGTGCAAGTAGCTCACATGGGGCACTCAGTGAAGCACTGGCCTGTACCATGAGCTCCTAGGTAGGGTACGACATGAGGCTCAGTGGAGTTAGCTGCCTCCATCCTGGATTGAACTCACTAAGGTTGCGTTCTTTGGGCATCCCTAACTTTAGAGTCCAGCTTCATGAGCAAGTGCTCTATTTGCTTGTTCATACCTGAGAATCACATGTTCAGGACCAACAGAAGACAGAGGCTCCAACGCCCTGAGACAAGCTGGGGATCCTGTTATTCTACCAAATTCCAAGTAGCAAAGTCGACCACCCTGGACAGGTTTAACTGCCACAGGATTAAGTACGCTCCTTGCCTGAGTGTATTTTGTTCCTGAAGCTATAGGACAGACCATTTCCAACAACGTTCACCAGCTTTAATGAGTCTCTTACCATTTGAAGTTCACTTTCAAAGAAGAATGATCCTATTTTAAATTATTGTAGATTATATTAATGTTCATACTATAGTAACAGATTTCATGTGTTTGTGGCAGTTTTCTTTGTAGGATTTAAATCATTCACCTCTAAAACATCCTAGTGACAATGTGGCAAGGAAGAATCAATTTTATATTTCTTTGAAATCTCATCTTCATTTATATGGTTCACTCTCTGTGTCTGTGAGTTCCACTATTAGCCGTTAGGGACATTCTACACTGTTAGAAATAGCAGGGGGGAAGTTGTATCTTTATTGAACATGCACAGTATTTTTTCTTTTCATTGTTACCTTATAAATGCAATATATTTATTGACAATAGCCTTTATGTTGCATTAGGGATTATAAATAATCTAGATTATAAATAATCTAGGGGAGGACATATGTGGATTATATGCTAACACTATACCCACTCTACACTGTGGAAACAGAGAATTTGTTTTCTAATTTCACAGGTCCACAGATAGAGAGGAATTTTTTCCAGGATGGATCCTACCCAGAATTTCACCCATACATGACAAAATATTCACATGATGAGAGGCGGGACTTTTGAGTTGACGAGGTTTACAGTTTTTAATTAGAGCCAATTCTTTGCTGATGTGAGACTTGGAGGGACTCTGATGCTATACCTATCCTTTGCACATGGGACAGACATGAATCTTTGACAACCTGAAGGTAAACTGGTAGGCTTTATAGTAGCCCCCACCAATGACAGTGTCCTAAACCCCTGATCACCCCAGTAGCCTCCACCCTACCTTCAGAAACTGGAGGCAAGCTTAGACTTTTCTAGAATTCTTACCAATGGAATCTTATTTCCTGAACACTTTTATGTCTGCCTTCTTTTGCTCAGCAGATACTTTTGAGAGTTCTCTCAAACGTCTTTGAGAGTTATCGTGTGTATGAGTAGTTTGTTTTCTATAATTAAGGAGTGTTGCATTTGATAAATATGTGCAGATTTGTTTGTTTATATATTTTCCTGGTGATAGGTATTCAAGTTATTTCTAATTTGGGTTACTATAAGTGAAAACTGGGTTGAGCATTTGTGTGGACCAAAAAATGCTATTTTTAAGTTTGGGAAATCTGAGAAACAGAGTGAGTTGATTAGCAAGTTATCCACACTTAAATCAGAATCATATATGAAAAATATGCATCATAAGACTAAAAGTTATAACCCTTGTAAAACACAATTAGTGTTTCTGTAAATTTTCTTTGGAGGACACACAAAGGTCTGCTTCATAAGGGTGAGGTCACATGAATCTGGATTAGGGAATAATGCATAAATCTGGCTTTCATGATTTCTTGGTGTATAAAATGACAGATTGTTTGCCTAAAATGTTACTAGAGGAAAATCCTGTGGCATTTATTTAAACAATTATGCTCTGTTGTAATTTGTTTTGGGCTCTTAATCACATTCTCCCTGGGGTCATGATTACACCATTAATTTGCTTAGCAAACACTTCCTCCAGAGTTTAACAGTGCGCATGAACTAAACACAGACAGATATAGCAAATCCCTGGTTAATGAGGTCCAATTAATAAGCAGAAACTTCCTGTGAGCAAAACCAGGACCTCAGTGATACCCCCATGAGGATGAGCGAGGCCCTACCGCACGAAGGCAGTACAGGAGACAGAAGGGACGTGGAGAGCCCGGGACGGGGGGATGTTCCCCTAGCATCACTGGAAGCTGCCTCTGGCCACACTGAGCGATTGCCTCTTTCGGCTGGATGCTTCCTAGTACCTTTACATGAATGTTGGCAAATGGAAAGGTTATGCTAAACGATTAGAGATAGAATAATCCATCTTAATTCTGAACACACCTGATCAGTTTGGCACCAATGATCGATTTAAGTGTCAGAAAAATAGGTCCATTCACTCCCCCCTCCAAATAAATTAGAGTGAAGATGGTGCCTTTCATAGTCTGCAGTGCACAAAAGCAAAAGGCAAGATCAGGGAGCTCCTTCCAAGACTTGGGGGCAGTTCCAGGGAAAGAGAGGAAAACACAGGACTCCCCCAGGGGCTTCTGCCTTTATCTCATCAGCAAGAAGTCTGTAAATAGCACACTGGCTGCAAAGGACAGGGCAAAATTAAATGTTTGTGACTTTTGTCCTCAAAGTAGAGCAAGGAAAAGGGAAAAGGATGTAGAATGACTGTTCCAACACGGGGTCAAACCTCACCCTTTCTGGAATTAGGTTCAGACTGTATTATTTACTTTTTTAGCATTTTGGGAACATTTATATTGAAGGCAGATGCTCACCACACTGGGGCATTCCCAGAGCCCTTGAGCTGCGAAAAGGAAGTGTGCCCGGTGTGCCCACAGGCCCAGGGGGCAGATCTCAGGGCCATAGGAACGCACGTGCCTTCTAGGCCTCAGGGAGTCACACAAATAATTTTAAGGTCAACACATTGTGCACAAAGGAAGCCAGCGCACAAAGACACAAGCTACTGTTATGAAAAAAAACAAACAAAAAAAACCCCAAGAGCACAAAAAGAGACCTGCAAAACTTCTGATGCTAGAATTATACATACGGATCATAAAGCTCCATGCTTCCAAAATTTAAATAATAAAACATAATCTTAGAAATACCATCAGCAAATTCAAGAAGTTGATTGATTCCCAGAAAGGATAGATTAAAAAAAAAAAACAATTGACAGTGAAATTTCAGAATACAGGTCCAAAAAATCTTAAAGCAAAGAATAACAATTACAGTGGAAAGCAGATTCTCAGAAGCATCAGTGAAAGCAAAAGGGAGGTTGGAGCCGGGGCACGGTGGCACACAGCTCTAATGCCAACACTCTGGGAGGCTGAAGCAGGAGGACTGCACATTCGAGCCAGCTTTTGCAACTTAATGATATGTGAGATCTTGTCTCAAAACAAACAAATGAAAAAAGGTTGAGATACAATTCAGTGTGAAGGCCCTGAATCCAGTCCCAAGGGCCAAAAAAACAAAAAAAAAGTTGGAATGAAGCTAATGTCCTCTTAGTTAACTTTAAAGATGTACTTGAGGCAGAAAGAAAGTGGCCCCTAATAGAAGGTCAGAGATGGCATAGATTAAGCAAGCACTGACTATAAAATAGTAATCACTCATGAAATTAAAATAGAAAATTGGAATGTATGGCAACAGTAACTTCTTGCCTGGGTGTGTTTAAGCTCTTTGTATTATCCAAGTGAAAAGGAGAGATATTGATTAACTCTAGATTTTGATCATAGCTTATCCATGTGTGGTTCCTAAGGTTACCACAAAAATAACTGAGCTAGAGGTTTTCATTGTCAAAGTATTCAAGGGAAAAAATTAACCAAGATAATAAATAAAACAAGATAAGAGATGCAAAGAGAGAAGAAGGATAATACAACTAGAAAGTTCAAAATAATGAGGAAATCCAAGCATGTCAAATGTAAACAAATTAAATGCATTGCTAAAAGGCATGAAAACTGTTAAATGAATCTAATTATGCTACTTACTCAAGATACATGTAAACTGTAATGATACACTAAAGGTAAACATTAAAAGATGATAAAATACATCATAACAGAGATAAGCAAGATGAAAGTAATATAAATTAAAATCAACAAAAAGTAAAAGGTAAAAAAGCATTACCTGAGTTAAAAAGATTCACTTACAATGAGCAAAGCTGTCATTGTAAGTATGATGAAACAATTTATACTTAATGTGTATCCAATAACTAGGCTTTCAAAATATGTACAGCAAAATCTACAATGATCATGTGGAAATTCTAACATTCATCTGTAAGGAACTGATAGAATAGGCAGACATAAATGATAGAAATGAGTATCATGAATAACAAATGCAATCTAATAAGCATATCTGAGAACGCCTCCTAAGTTAGATAATAAGCACATTCATATTCTAATACTATTCTGAGCTGGAAATTTATGAAAATATTATACATCAAAATTTGTGGGCTGAGCTGAAAGCTGTACCTGGGGAAAAGCATAGTGTATCAATATATACAGAAAGAAAAGGGGCTGAATATTGGTGAGTCGAGATTGGATCTCAAAGAGTAAGGAAAGGAAGAGCAAATAAAACTCAAAGAAATAGTGAACCAAAGAGCTACAGTCTGGTGCAATAAAGGTACCTTGCCACATATCCTTTCTTCTTACTGAGGACACGTGGGTTAGAATGTTGCGGGCACCCTACTGCACTCTTGCCATACTGGGAGACACTAAAGAGCTCGATAAGACTGAGTGCCATGGGGTATTAAGACAGAGACTATTTCTACACTGCTGGTGGGAGTGGGTTAGTAGACCCCGCTGTTGTATCAAATTGTTGTTTAGTATTACAGTTGAAAGTATGTGTCACCCAGCAATTCCATACTAGGAACATAAGATGAATAGATAAAGAAAACTTGGCATTGCACACAGTGCAGTACTATGCTCTGCTATAAAGAAGGATAAGCTTGAGTCATCTACAGGAAAATGGGCCCACCTTGAAACCACAATGTTAAGTGAAATAAACTAGACCTGCAAGCTTAAATACCATGTGGTTTCTCTTGCATGAGAAGCACAAATTATAAATAAAGACCGAAACAAAAGGTAGGGAATAGGGAGCAGGAAGATAGGTCTTTTGCTCCTCTCTCTCCCCTCCCTCCCTCTCTTGGTCCCTTCTCAGTTGCAGAAGGGGATGAAAAGAGAATGAAGCATTCTCCGTGAGGAACTAATCATTATGTACTGCAAACACAGACTAAGAAAAATAAAAACTGAAAATAAAAAAGGAAAGAAATGAGCACTGGGGGACACAGTCATGGCCATTCAGAGCCCAGTGTTGGAGGCAGGCGATGGATACCATCAGCAGATGACAGCTGTGTGCCTCAGGGACAGAGGAAGTCAACTGTGGGACATTCACAGGATGAAAGTGCTACTGCGGTGTAAATAACGGTATTTTAATGTAAGTAATTAGACTACAGTGATCGGGATTTATAGATCTAGCACATCCTATTCTGTTATTGAGGAGTACATATACAGACAGTATAAAAAGCAAGGAATCAGTTATCAAAAGGATCAAGTTGTTCTTCAGGCAGGCACAAAGGAAGTTCCCAGGGTGGGCCACATCTCCTGAGTTCACCTTACACTTATCCTTTAAACCACACAGGTTCAAGTTTCCTATGTATTTCACTTTTTTAATGTGAAAAATGTAGATAAAAGACATGGAACATATTCCAAAAATTCAACAGTAATTAAGTCTGGAGAGCAATGATCACGGATTATTTTTGTCCATCAAATATTAGTTAATAAATAACTGATTCTATTGTAAACCTGTTAAAATGGCCCAAATCTAGAATATGAACAACATCAAGTACCAAGGAGGCTGGGGAGCAAGAGGAACTCTCCTTCATTGTCAGCAGGGCTGCAAAATGGAACAACCACTGTGGAGGGAAATTTGACAGTTTCTGACAAGGCTAAGCAAACTCTTATCTTGCGACCCAGCAGCTATGCTCCGCGGTATTTATGCAAAAAAAAAAAAAAAAAAAGATGAAAACATATATCCACTCGGAAGCATGCACACAGATGTTTCTAGCAACTTTATTCATAATTATAAAAACTTGGAATCAACCAGATGTCTTTCTGTAGGTGAATGGATAAACAATCTGTGGTACAGCCAGAAAATGGAGAATTATTCAGTATTGAAAACAAGAAACAATGAGCCGACAATCCATGAAAAGGAATAAAGGGAGCTTAAATGCATATTACTGAGTGAAAGAAGCCAGTCTGAGAAGGCTACATACGGGATGACTCCAACTATATGACATCCCAGGAAAGGCCAGCTATGGAGACGATAAAAAAGAGCAGTGGTTGGGGAAGGAAGGACGAACAAGGGGAGCACAAGGGATTTTCAGGGGAGTTAATCTACTCTGCAGGATGCTGTAATGGTGGACCCATGTCATTATTCGCTCATCCAAATCCATGGAGTGTTTAACAGCATGAGCGAGCCCCCGGGGGAGACCAGGGACTCTGGGTGACAATGCCATGTCGTGTGGGTTCATCAGTAATCACAAACGTTCCACAGTGGCGGAAGAGGTGGAAAATGGGTGGGTATGTGGGAACTCTCTGTACCTTCTCAACTTTGCTGTCAACCTAAAGCTGATCTTTTAAAATGCAAACAAAATGAAAGCTTTGTATTCCTTTAAAAAATGAAACATGAAGATAGCATTGTCTGGAGGGATAAATCAGTGATCCACCAGAGGGAGCAACAGTGACCTCTTTCGTGTTCCATCTCCCAAAGTCAGCATCCTTCCTCAGGTAGTGGCTCTCGGGCCTGGATACCTGAGAGACGCCCTGGAGAACTGTGAAGACTTCTGTACCTAGGACATAACCAGGCTAATTAAATCGGAATCTCACAAGAGACAACAGTATCAGTATTTTGCAGGTTCTTGGTTGATTGCAAAGGTCTCCCTGGCTGGAGAATTCTCCTTTAGTTTATGGTAATCCTGGGCATTTACTTCTTTAAAACATTTTTCATCCCTGCATGTATGTATGTGTGCTTCCTCACTGGCCAATTCTTTTCCTGAGATAATTGGGAAGAGCAGGAAAAAATAACAAAGAATATTTATATGATTGAAAATGCTCACATGCCTAAGGACAAGGCTGAAAACCCTATAATAAAAAATGTGTCACAAAAAGTAGACCTAAAAATAGACCCTTTTCCCCTTGAAATTTTCATTCTACTCTTTTCATAAAGTAGTGGTGGAGCTGAGCCCTAACTGAGCCTGCATCATCTTTGCTCTGCCTTGCTATGGAGGGACCAACCATTCTGCTGAGCTGTCACTTAAAGGAGTCAGAAGCCCAGGAAAAGCAAGCTGGATTCTGTAGGAATGATTGGGAGAGGTGGTGTAGGGATTGGTGAGAGTGGACAAGGGAAAACTTTAGATGTGGGAAGACTTTAAAATCAATTTACTACAGTCTTTGGTATGTACAATTTAGTGAAAATGTACTCCTTTTCTTCCAAATTTCCAACTCATCATTAATTTTTAAAGGCTCTGAGGTAACAAGATTATGAATTTTCATCACATCAACAACTGTGGTCACCATGTTTGGACTTACAAATTCCATAGTCCATAGCAAAATCCCTTTCACACTAAAATCACAGCATTACCCTACAGACATTGCTCACGTGACTCAAACAATGTTAAATATCACATAATACATGGAAATTATGATGACTGTCCAAGTCCTTCATAGTTTCTGTGGTTTCTGATTTCTAGTGGTTTTTTTTCCCTAAAATTTCAAAAAGTAGTGTCTACAGCCTATTTTTAGAAATCAAGTAACACAAAAGGTTGTACATTGAAAAGTATGTCTCTCTACCCAGTTTTCCTCTCCAAGGAATTTTTTTTTCCCAGTGGTAAAAGGATCTCTAACAAGAAAGTAAGATGTATTGGTCTCAGATTGTAAAGAAGAAATATCAGATTGAATACACACACCCTGCTGCTTGAATAGTCTGGGTTCTAGAGGAGACCCACTCACTGTTTTACAATCAGGTGGCTCTGGTTATAGAGTTCATACTTCTGATCGCATGTTAGGGTTCACTGATGCCTAAGGCACTTTCTGGGGCCATAATTGCCAGCAAGTGATCTTGGAAATCATCAAGAGCAAGGAAAACATATGGAGAACTCTTCTTTGCTGTGCTATGCATCAACCCAGAAATCACTCCTGGTTGCTGCTTACAGGCTATTGGCTAGAGCTGGTCATATAACCTCAGCCTATTGGCTAGAACTGGTCATGTGGTCTCAGCCTCCCTGCAGGGAAGGGTGGGTGATGCCATTTCTTGTTGTAGCAGGAAGAGGAAATGTGGATGGGCTTTGGAGACACTGCCTCCCTTTGCATCAGGAAATATAAAGCTGCACTTGAGCACTCACAGCCAGAGCTCCTAGGTCAGTGGGAAAGCCCACCAGGAAGAATGGCAGGGAATAAGTCCCAAGGCAAGTGACCATTAAATGGATGCCTTAAATGTTATACCTATTGTGTCTAGAATTGATTGAAACGCTGAGTGTGGATTTACACTCAGCTTTGTCTTAAGCAGTTCCCTGAGCACATTTTAGCTTTTTCCTTGGGCTTAGAAAAGGCAGCTTGGTGCAGTGTAATCAGAACAGCTGGGCCCCATCCCCACCCTACCAATTACTTAGGGAAAGTTAGAACTAAGGCCATCTGCCCTGAGTCCACAGCCGCAAAAGGGAACAAATGCACTTGTTCTGCTCAGCACCAAGGCAAATAGGCAAGAGTATAAATGCATCTTTCAAAGTGCTACTGTTAATGACTCCTTTTTCTGGCAATTATCATTTTTTTCTATAACCCACAACATTACAGTTTTGTTTTGATGATGAGACAATAAAGTAAGCAAACCTAATTTTCCCTGTGGCATCATCCTGTAATGGGTGCTCTTTCTCTTTAATGCTTTAGATGCAATCTACCCAGTGATAAGAATAATTTCTGCAGTTCCCTCCTAGGTGATATAAATCATCATCTTCATGTACATGGGGTAGGATGTGTTCAACTAGACATTTTTTTTCTTCTCTAACAAGCACAGTTTAAAGAAAGCAATGATGGTTTTGTGTTACTCAGCTTGTTTCTGGGTTGGGGTCTTGTCCATGTTCTTGATGTCCTAGACAAAGAACTGAGCAGGCTACCCAAAAGTTGCAGCAGGAACAATGATTTATTTGAAAGCAAAAAGACAAGATCCACTCCACAGGGCGGGAGAGTGTCAGGGAGAAGAGCTCACAGCAGCGGGAGCTTGGTGTCGAGGGTTTTAAGTCTTGGGTTTGGAGTGGGATTGAGGTTTGGTCTGAGGTTTGACTCCTGTCAATGAATAGCTTGACTCAGCCACACTATCCAATGGTTTTTTACCTTTAATGGCGCTTAGAGGATCTGTCATGGTGTCCAAAGCTCACAGGGGTCAAATCTACATAGTCAATGACATGGTGATTAGGGTTGGGGTCATACAAGGATTGCAGAAGGCCACTAGGTGCATGCTTGGAGACTTATTGTTTTTAAGCTAAGTTACCTGGTTACATCTTTCCAGTGTGCTTACATCTGGGAATCCTGGACCTGGGCTAACATTAACACAGAGGGTGGGTCTAGTAAGGTGGCTCTTTCCTTTTTTGCTCAGCCATTTCCTTGACTACCTCCTGCCTCAGTTCCAGCCCAGAAAGAGAGCTGCAAAGCAGGCCAGCCCTCCCTTCTATTCTTTAGCTATATCCTGCCTAAAACCTTCTGTCGTGATGACAAAAATACCGGAGAAATCAACTCGGGGAGGGAAGATTTCCTTCGACTCGTGGTGTCAGAAGTTTCAGTCCATGGTCTACTGGCTCCACTGCTTTGGGACTGAGTGATAGCGAACAACATGGTAGAAGGAGGGGGCAGAGCAAAATTGCTCACGTCACAACAGCCAGGAAACAGAGAGAGCAGGAGAGCGTGTGTCTTGAGGCTTCTTCCTGCTTCTTTTGTTCCATCTGGGTCCCCACCCTGAATGTGCCACTCACATTCAGGACAGGCGTCTCCCCTCAGTTGTTTGTCTCACACAAGGACTCACAGACACTCCCAGAAATGGGCTTTACTGATCTCCTAGGCATCTCTTAATCCAATCAAGATGAACCATTACAAGTATTTTTTCAGGTGTTTTTAGTTGGAGGTGTTGTTTTTACTGTGTGTTATGAAAAATATCTAACATATAAACGTTGAGCAGCTTAGTGCTTCTAAAAAAATGTCTACATGCAAATTCCTGGAGCCTGTGAATGTGTTAAGATGAATCAAGGTTGCTATCAAGTGTCCTCGGCATGGGGCGATTATTCTAGATAAATCAGCAACTCCAATGTAATCATATGAGCTTTTAAAAGTAGAGCACATTTTGTGCCTGGTAAGAACGGGCGCAAAATGGCAGCCTAAGAAGGACTCTGCCTCCCCTCAGGACTTTGTAGTCGGAGGAAAGGAGGCACAATCCTGGGAATACAAGTAGCCTCCAGAGTCTGGAAAAGTCAAGGAAACGTCCCCTTCTTGAGCCTCCCTGAAGAAATACAGCTTTGTCCTGTGCCTACTTGTGTAGACTGAATGTGTTCCTGACAGCAGATATTAGGTACTTAAGCCCCAGTGTTAGGAGGTGGGGCCCAGCAGGAGGTGTTCAGTGTTGGGGATGACAGATGCCCAGTATCTCTCTTGCCCTTCCACTTTCTGCTGTGGGATGGCACAGCCAGCAGCCCTCATCAGATGCTGGTCCCTTGATCTTGGACTTTCCGGTCCCCAGAACTGTAAGAAATAACTTTCTTCTCATTATAAATTACCCAGCTTCAGGTTTTCTGTTATAACAGCACAGACTGGACCAAGACACCCACCAGTAAGTGATTTCATCTCAGAA
Source organism: Chinchilla lanigera (assembly GCF_000276665.1). Classification (NCBI taxonomy): domain Eukaryota; kingdom Metazoa; phylum Chordata; class Mammalia; order Rodentia; family Chinchillidae; genus Chinchilla; species Chinchilla lanigera. The sequence continues at coordinate 38,422,163 of NW_004955407.1, read as the reverse complement.
AGAGCTGTGTTTTGTATTAAAGTTGCAATTCTGCCCCATTACTTATATCCAGGCTGCAATTCCTTCTTTATTTATTACCTGTAACACAGTTATTAAAGAACACTTCTCATCAAATACACAGACAATGCTAAAGCCGGGGCTAACCTGCCTCAGGGCCATACGTAAATACACTGGGTTTGTTGCTCACGCAGTCTCTGGTCCCATCTGCTCAGTTCTGATGGTGTGGCATGGTAGCTCCAAGCCCACAAACAAATGGACATGTCTCTGCTTCGATAAAACTTTTTATTGACAAAAATCAAAGATGTGGGCATGATTTGACTTTGAAGCACTGATTCTCCAACCCATTTAAGTGAATTTTGTATGGGAAAAGGATAGATGTTGTAATCTTTTCCTTGGCTTGCTAGTTCCAAAGACTGAGTTGGCCCCCTGACTCTTTCTGCCTGTGGACAATCTGGAGGTATGTATGTGTCATTTTACAACCAGTGGGTTATCATGCCGTCATCGCCCTTAGTACAGCTTATTGCTGTTGGCTCCTGAGTCTTTCTAGTGTGAGCCCAGTAGTGTCTCTTAGTTTGCCTGATTTCTGGTACAATAAGATATTTCAAGCCTATCTTCTACACTTGCCTCAAGTATTAACCAGGCACCTCTTCAAGGATTCTGTAGTTTCTTTTTTTTTTTTTTTGGTTTTTCTCCGGTACCGGGAACCGAACTCACGACCTTGCGCTTGCCAGGCAGGTGCTTTGCCGCTGAGCTAAATCCCCAGCCCCGGATTCTGTAGTTTCTTATCGTTGAGGCTATGACATGCACAGTAAGGATCCTCATTCCAAAAGGATTAGCCATTGCTTCTAGGCTTTCAGCCTAGACAACAGCAAGAAGAGAGATGCTTTTAAGGCAGAGAGAGGAAGTACATCAGAGTTAAGCCTGATATTTCCAAATCATATTCAGAACAAAGTTTCCAGCTAACCTCAGAGATCTTACTTCCAGAACTCTGGAAGTTCAGGTTCTCAACAGAAGTTGAGTGGAAAGCACTTGCTTCACTTCACAGAACACATCTGGAAGCAACCATGGCAACAGCGCCACAGCAAGTGAGCTCACGTAAAGCAGTTTTCGTTTTTGCATCTTTTTGCCTTCACAGTTTATCCCAGTAGGGATAAATGATCAAATTATTGGATTTTAAAGTCCCTGGAGATGCTGTAAAAAGTGTGTTACTATGCTAAGAGTCCATACACAGCAAGGGTCAATTATTTTATATGGCTGTTCAGCTTTTAGAAGATACTTTTTAGATTAGTTGTAAGGTATAATCATGAAAATACTCACATGGTCATAAAGTCAAACATACAAAACAAGGGCTTTTCAGTGACACTTAGATTCTGACTATTCTCTGCAGTCCCTAGGTTGCCACTCTTGACTTAGTGTATGTTAGAAATCACTCTTCAGCAGTACATAAAGATATTTCATCTTTAACAGGTGTACAGCAATTTGTTGCTTATTCAGGTAATTCCTTTTCCACTAATGTTAACATTATTTTCCATATTTTGCTGTAACAAATAGTGTAACAATAGTTGTACTGTGTTAGTCCAGGCATCTTTGGAACAGAACCACAGAACTGGGATCACTAGGTCAAAGGACAGTAAGAATGCTGTCCTCCAAGATATTGTCATGTAGCCCTGAAAGGGCATTCTTCAGTGTGACTGGCTTTTGTATATGAACCTTTGGAGTGGTTTCCACAGTGTTGACTTGGTCAACTTCTGTTTTTTCTAGAATCCATTTCTCTGTGTAATTCCAGAGTAGACCTGGCAAAGGTGGAATTGGATCATGATCCGGAAGGATGAATGGAGCAGGCTACTCTGCTGGCTGCAGGTTGTCAAGGCTGAAGCAGTAACAGCTGCCACAGACCTGCCAGGGGGTTCTTCCTTCTTTTATTTCCTTGGCCACATATGGGATTACAGCCTCAAAGTAGCAGCTCCCAAGCCACCACCCTGTGCCTGCCCAGGTGACCTGTGTAGCTTCTCAGACTAGTGGATGGTGGGTTTTTTCTGCTCTACCTGAGTGGTGGATGGTTTGATTCTTCCAAGGAGTCCCTTTACCCCCCATGGTCCTGCTGTCCTCTCAGCTGGCACCTGTAATTTCTGCACACAAAGCCTGAGAAAGAAGAGGTGGGTGTGAGAAGTGGCCCCCTCCCAGCTGTAGGTGGCCATGGTGCCCTGCAAGTGGGACAGCCCATGTCCGGCCCCTGACCTCTGCTACCTGCAGGCAGGGTGTCCTAGGCTGGGTTCAAATTTCTCCCTTCTGTCTAAGAAAGGAAGAGAACACAGGTTGCTGGCAGATGCAGAAAGGAGAGTTACCTTGATTTTGTTGATGCAAAAATAAATTTTAAATTTACGCAATCTTGGTGAGATTGAGTAGTTTGCCAAATGCTCAAAGCCAGAGCTAGGACTAGAACCAAGAGTCAGGTTCCAGGCTAGATTTTTCCCAGTAAGACATTTGCCACCTGACTCCTTCCCTAGAGCTCCCGTGGTCCCCACAGCACCACCCATCTCAGTTCTGCTCCAGTGAGTCTGCAGCTGACACCCACTGACAGAAATCACTGAGCCCTGCATATGCTCCTGTGAAGCAGGAATGATTTGGCCCAGCGATATGAGGGAAGAGCTGTGCTTTAGTCGGCATTGTTCCTCCTCATTGCTCCAGGAGTAGCCCATTCCCCAGGTTGTGACAACCAAAAACTCAAAATAAAAACTCTCCACATTACCAAATGTCTTCTGGGGAGCAAGCCTGGCCTTTGTCCAGAAACACTGCTGTAAACAGAGAGCTTCTAGCATTGCACGATTAAGTTTGATTTTTGCTATGTAGATATCAATTAAGGTTTCTGGTTACAATCAACAGAAACTGGTTCAGGCTAAACTTAAACACCGCCACCAACAACAGTGATATCCAGTTGCTGCCAGAATCACTGAGAAGTCTGCCAAAGCAAACTCAGAGTGAGCATGAGCCAAAGAGACCATGACAGAACTGGGAAGGGGAGACATTGCCAAAACGCCCCAGGGAGAACACCGGCCATGTGCTTCTGCACCTGCAGCCCAGGACAGCCTGAGACAAGACTGTTGCTTTGTGAAACCCACTGCTGATTGGGGATAGAGGCAGAGCATCCAGGTGATGAGGCTTGGGTCACAAGGCAGCTGGGGAGTGAGTCATGGGCTTTGGGGCTTCTACTTTAACAGACGGACTGGAACTCAAATCCCACTGAAACTCAGATATGAGTTTTCAAAATCAAAGGAGGAAACTCAGATGCCAGGCTGCCTTAAAACATGTACAGAAATAGAGATGTAAAAAACAGCCAACGTTCATGACAGCTGGCTCTAACTTTCTGATCCTAACGTGGTTTTATGGGGTATGATGGGTTTGAGGGTTAGTTTGATGTGTCAGTTCAGCTATGCTAGAGTTCCCAGTTAACCAATCAACCACTCACCTAGGTGTTGCTGTGGAGGTATTTGCAAAGATGTGGTTAACATCTACTATCAGTCTACTTTCTTTTTTTATATATATCAATCTACTTTCGTTAAATTAAGGAGATTATCCGCCATCATGCAGTGAGCTTCGCCCCATACACTGAAGGCCTTCGGGGCAAATCTGAGGTTTTCCAAGAAAGAAGTAATCAAAATCGCAACACCAACTCCCTCTTGAGAGTTGCCATCCTGCCCGCCTATCCTGCAGACTTACAGCTGGCAGGCTTCCACAATCGCGAGCCAACTGCTTGAAATAAGTTGTGTAAAATAAATATTTTGAGAGTATGTGTGTGTACATAAACACATACGCAAGGATATTTTAAAACATATATTGAATAAAAATATATACTGGTCTGGTTTCTCTGGAGGACTCTGACTGATATGAAGGGTATCTCATTTTATGGAATGATTTTTTCACATTTAATGAGGGAATCATGCACACCTCTCTCTCCTTTGGAGTGGAGATAGCTGGTTTCCTCTACTATCTGTCCTCCTTTTTTCATATGATAAGCAATTTCAAGACACTTGTAGCACTTAGTCCATTTGTGCTCCTATAGCAGAAAACCACACACTGGATAATTTATAGAGGGCAGGAGTTTATCTCACCCAGTTCCGTAGGCTAAATATCTAAGGTCAAAGTGCTGTGGGCATCTGGCGAGGGCTCTCCTTGCTGTGATCTCACACAGTGAGCAAAGAAAGAGTGCGAGCGAGCTCTCCCCAGATGCCAGGGCCTGTTGGGAGCTGCCGGAGCTGGAAATTGCTCGAGCGTGTGAGGGCAGGACAGGGCCAGAGTGCCTCAAGCAGTCAAGCTATCTCGGTCTTGAGAAAAGCGCCCTGCCTGGACAATGCAGTCATTAGTCACTAGGCAACATTGCCTCTGGTGATACTAACTTTGCAAGAGTATAAATAAACTCCTCCACTGTTGATGTGAGGTCCTCTTGCCGTTCACGTAAGAGGTCGCCTCCACCTGACTCAGCTCTTGTTCCTTGTTTTTATTTTCCTCATACTCACTGCGGTTCCTCCCTAGGGTACAATGAGAAACCAACGAGGTTCCCTACCTTTGGCCCTGAGCAGGACACCCTGTGAGAGAGGACAATGGGGCAGTAGGTACACTTCCCAAGAGCGCGCAACAGAAGGGGGAAGCGCATTTGTAAGTGCTAGTATTCAGCGCTGGAGTGCATGGTAATGGCACATCAGGTATAAAGCATAGGGATACGTGTTCTCTAGGGCCAGAAGATATATAGGCTTCAAAGAAGCCAAAAGAGAAAGGGATATTGAAGTACAAGTAGAGGCTCAAGACTCCCAGGAGCTGGGCCAGGGATATAGCTCAGCGGCACAAGCGCCTGCCTGGCAAGCACAAGGTCCTGAGTTTGATTCCTGGTACCAAAAAAAAAAAAAAGACTCCTGGAAGTGTATGTCTGTAGATTTGTTTGTTGCATGTTTGACTCCTATATTTAATTTTCTGAATGTTGGTTTGGAGGGGTTTTGTAACTATAAAGTAAAAGGTGTCCGGCTGGCAGCGCAGAGAGAGTAATAAAACAATAAAACACGTTTATTGCTTTAGGGCACGGAGAAGATTGACAGAGAAAGAGAATCTTCTGGGGGCCGGGTCATGTGGACAATGGTTAAATATGGTCAGACTAGAGGCGGGGCTTAGGGGGGGTGGGCTAGCTGACATGGCAGGCTAGCATTGGGCAGGAATGTGGGAAAATGAAACAGGACATTACATAAAGGGGAGTAGGAAGTCGTAACTTGACTCCGGGAAGAAGGGTGGGGCTTAGCACATGGCCTAGGCACTAGGGGCCAGTGCCATATTGGCCATGGCACATAGTCTCCAATAGGCGGCACCACAGCGACTACAAAGGAATTATTAAGACCTTTCATAAAGGATTTGGCTCGGAACATTATGTTAAAATCAAGTCCTGAGCCTAAGCAGGACATGGAGGGCAAGCAATGGCGCTGATGATACAGCCTGAGCCCTCTAGCCTGGTCCAATTTAAGAAGGAAGGAGTGGTGGGGGACAAAAGGAATGTTTCCCACCAGAGAGGTGTTTTCCTGTGAACTCTATCTCACAATACTCAATAGAATTGACTGAGCCGCAGTTGACTATCCCAGCCTTTTCAGCTCAGAGAAATTGGACTGCATCACCGATTGGAACTTCCACCTCTCAGAGAATAGAACCATTTTCTCAATCTCCTTTGCAATCGGCACTAGAAGAAGCCAGACAGGCAAGGGAACCCATGGAGGGTTTTCAGCATATCTACCCTGTAACTGAAGTTCAAGTTCCTAAAAATCCAGGACAAGTTATATGTCATTATGAAGCCGTACCTTTTAAAATCCTAAAAGAGTTAAACCAAGCTGTTGCTACTTGTGCCCTACTGCTCTCTTTACCTTGAGTTTTGTAGAAATTCTAGGACAAATGACTCCAGATGCCGGGAAAGGAATAGCTAAAGCATGTTTAAGTCTGGGAGACTATTTAATCTGGAAAGGAAATTTCTATGAATATTGCACAGACCAGGCATCTTGTAATGCTGTTCACAGCATAGCTATTACAAAGGACATGCTAATTGGAGAAGGTGCCTTTGTTATCACAATCAACTGACCTTTGAATTGCCAGCATATGAGCAAACCAAGACGGTTGCCATGAGGGCTGAGAGGGAACTTCCTTCAAAGGGAGAGGCAGCCCTCAATTTGGCTTCTATTCATCAGGGTGCTGAGGAACCTTCCCTAGATTTCGCAGCATGCTTATTGCAAGCTAGTGAGAGGATTACAAGTAACACAGGAACTAGCAAACTAATAGTTCAGCAGCTAACCTTTGAAAATGCAAATAAATGGTGTAAAGAGGCTTTAAGAGCCCACAAAGAACTGGGCTACTTTGCAGATGATTTGGATCCGTGCAGATATGGGCCCCTCATTTGTATGGGGACGGCCTTGGCCGTAGCTATTACTCAGGCTATTCAGCCACAGCCAGGAGAAAGGAAGGAAAACAAGGCCATTTATTTTCATTGTGCGGGTGAAGGACGCTTTGTCTGGATCTGCTCTGCCGCACCAATAAAGGCAGCTCAGCCACTGTTGGTCTCTTCAGCTAAGCCTTGCAGTCCTTGTACTAATTGTCAAAGAGGGTATCACTGGAATAAGGAGTGTAGATCTAAAACTGCTAGGAAAAGTTGGCCTTTTCTGGGAAACCCCCATTGGAGGTTGCCTCAGCCTCATCAAATAAGGGGGGCTGCCCAGATGGCTGCAGTGGGGGACGAAGTTCTGAGCACATTCAGGTACCTGATGTGCACTCGCTCCTCTCCCTTCCCCTACCCCCTGGAAGCCAAGGGCACCAATGGCTGGCTGCTGTGCAGCAGGGAACACCCCGCTGCCTCACTCTCCTCCACCAAGCTCCTGTCGCATGTGAGCCCAGACTTCGGGCTGTGCACCTGCAGGCCCAGCTGCCGCAGTGTGGGGATGCAGGTGAACGAACCCAGGGTGCAACACATCAGTGCAGTGTGTGCTTGGGTGGCAGAGGCCGCCACGCAGGGCCTGGGACCCAGAGTCCTGGTCACCTCAGTGTGCTTTCCACACTCCCTCTCTGTGTGCTTACTCATGCGTCCCCACTGCCTCACCAGCGGCCTGGAGGAAGCCCCAGTGAACACTCAGGGCCCTGTGGCACCGGAGGAGGATGATGGGGCAACGAGGAAGGCGTCCTGCCACCAAGAGCCAGGAAGGAGAGGCAGGAGGCTCGAACTAGCGAGGCAGACCCACAGCCTGTGCTGCAGCCCCTGGCGGAAGGGAGGGCGGGGATGGCAGGGATGCGACTGCCACCATGTAGGACAAATCACCCCTGGGTGCTGAGCCAAGCAAGAAGCACTTGCGCTTCCAGAAGAAATGTGGCTATTATCACGTTAAGGACTGCAGTGTCCACTGGGAAGTGCACACGTGTGGTGCGTCCAGGGCACAGACAGGGTTTACTTCAAACAGTTTTGCAGAATATGTCAGAATCTTACAACACTTACAGAGTGAAGGATATCACCCGTCAAAGTTGTAAGAGAACTAGATGTTCATGCCCAGGAAGTCTTCACCACATGGACCCCAAACACTCCCAGCGTCAAGACCTGTGTGAGAAACGCAGGGACAGGCACCTGGCTTGTGATGGCGCCGGTACTTGGTGTCCCAGCAGAGACAAAATGTACAGCGGCCAGAGCAAAAGTGACAACCACCACGCTCAGTGGCTGGGCACATCCCCTTTTTCCTCCTCCCAGCTAGAGGCTGTGGCAACAGAGGCAATAACCACAGAGCCGCTTGTGGGGGGTGCAGGCGATGGAGCCCATTCCCGAGAATAAAGCAGGGCTACTGAGGCCCTGCCACCAACTCGCCCAAACCCAAGGCTATAAAATAAAAGCTGCAGCCAGTTATTGCCAGAGCCTGAAGTATCAGCACCCACTCTGCCCAAGCCTGTGACTGGGGACTGCCGCCTCCTTGGCAGCCATGCTCTCCCATCTCACTGCTCTCGGCCACTCCCACTCCCACTCCCACTCCCATCCCCACAGCACCCTTGCCCCAGCTCACTGCTGCTCTGGTCTGGGTGCTGCAGGATGCGCTGGGGTGCCAGATAGAACATGGGACAAAGATTCCAAGGCCTGCAGCAGGGATGGAGGAGGCTACCCAGGGAGAAGCTGGCAAAAGACTAAAGCTAGATGGGCACAGGGAGGATGGCAAGGATGGGGATGAGGAGATTTGAGGACATGCAGGGAACCTTGGTCAAGAAGCAAAGGAGGAGGCGGTTGTGGAAGCTAGCAAGTTGGCATGAAAATGGGGCATGAGAAGCCCTGGACAGCCAGGGGACCCGCGAGTGGTGGCTAGCCAGTGCCCAGGCCCTGGGGAAGAAGGACAGGGCCACCCAAAACTGGCCTGGACATGCCAGAGCTGTGCTAGCTTGTGCTGCATGCTGTGGCAGTGCCAGGAGGGTAATGCAGGAGCTAAGTGGCTGGTGACAGGGGCCCGGGTGACCCAGAAGCTGATGGAATGTGGCAGCGATGATGGGGAGCAGGGAACAAGGGCTGAGCCCCTTGTGACCTTTATGGCAATCGTCTCCGAGGCAGAGGGGCTGCTCATAGTCACCCCACTGTGGGACATACAAGGGCTGTTCCCCGAGCTGTATGGCTTCCTGCAGGACTTCATGCCCTACGTACTGCACCAAGACAATAAAGCAATCAGCTACTGTTTAGTGTTGACATTTGCCAAGGAGTGTCCAGGTGTGAGTGGTTTTATTCTAACATAATGGCTCTAGCCACTAGCTAAGTGGGAGAAGACTCCCTCTTGCATCAATCTGATCCTGCAATTAGAGTCCATCTTATGGATAGATGCACATTTTTTGTTTTGGAATTTTCAGAAGTCATTAATTTAGCTAGCCAAACTAAGTTGAATGATCTTTTTTGAGTACATCCCAAGACTCTTCATGTGTCTACTCTTGGACATTGCACTGATCCTTGTAAGAGGGATCCTAAAAATGTCCTGATAATTAATTTCTTTGAAAGTGTATGGAAAATGGAAATTACAACAGAGGTTCTTAGTTTGTGACAGAATTCAGAAGTCACAGAAAGCAGCCACATTGTCCTGAGGCTTGCAGAAGATACAGCCTGCAGTCCTAGAAATCACAAACCAGCCACCATGTTCAGTCACAAGTATATAGAATTAAATATATACAGAGATGACATAGAAGTGGATTATAGAAGCTACAAAGTGACCGTAAAAGTAAAAAGAAAATTTTACAGGTATTAACTGGGAGGATTCCACCTAGTACTCCTAGGTTAAAACATCTTCTTTCTGATAATAAAAACAATATTTTATTTATACGACAGAATATAATAAAAATGGTATCTTGAAATTCCAAGATCCTAAAAAAATTACCAACATGAAACTTGAAGATGCTTTTAAACAGATGTGGCAATTATCTCAAACTATTCAGATCAATCTAGAATGATTTTCAGTCTTTTTTTGTTAATATTAATTGGCTCCATCTAGATTTTGGACTAAGTTCTCTGGTGTTATTAATTGTTATTATCCTTCAGACAAGGTAATTCAATTTTTTCACAGATGGGTCATCATAGGTTAAGGGAGACTATGTGATGGCTACCCCTTCCAAAATATAGAATACAGGTATCTCACTGTACAATCAAAACTAAATTACAAAAACAAAAGGGGGAATCATTCCCAACATATACTATTAACATTTTACAAATTTTACAAAAGATGGAAGTACATAAAGGATAACTGGAATATGGGAAAAGAGAAGGGAAAGAGGGAGAAAGTTTGTATATATGTATATGCAGGATAGTTAACACGGGTGTTCTACTGTCCTGTATTTCCTTGCTGAAAGAAACTGTCAGTGAGGCATTGGTTGATTAGCTTT
>NW_004955407.1:38405818-38412163 GCF_000276665.1 Chinchilla lanigera | reverse complement strand
GTTGATTAGCTTTGTATGTCTATATGTGTTTTCATGAGAAACTACATTGAAGATATCAATATGTAATACAATAAGCATTGTTAATTCCCTACCACTCTGTTTGTAACTCTGTAATGTCTGTACTGATCCTTTGCTATTTTGTAAAATGCTGTCGGTCTGTTAGTATTTTCCTCCTTTTATTTCTAAAATAAAATAATAAAAAAAAAAAAGATGGAAGTACAACAGCAGAAAGACAATTCAATCAGGTAAAGCCAAAAAAGCTAATTTGGGGTCCAGAACAAGTTTATGTTTTGCTAAAGCATGCTGTCCAGTGAATCATGAACTCAGAACTGGAGAAGAAGTTGGTTCTACTTTTCAGGGAACTGTTATGCAGTCCTGTGGCAGTATGCTTCAGAGACTGCTCTACAGCCAATGTATACGGATGAGGCTATATTTGACCTAGGGCCTATTGAAGAAACTAAAAAAATGCAAATCTGAGGTCTAACGAGGTGATAGAGTATATAGAGATAATTGAGTTAAAAAGTCACCAGTATTCTTAAGACACAAAAATATAAATATGCATTAATATGCATTAAATACATAAATATGCATTAAATACAAAATACGCATATTAAGTGTATATAAAAGATTCTATTCTTTCCAAAATTTTTCTGATAAGAGATCTCTGCCAATTGATAAACCAAATCTGACTAGTTTATTTATACAAATTATAAATTTCTAAAATTGTAATAGAGTTACTATAATTCAATTTGGTCAAAAATATATTTGAGTGCATTCTGATTTTGTAAAATAGTTGTTTGTTTGTCCCATGTACTTGTTTATGTGTTTGTTGTCATTCAGTGAGCAGCTGTTCCCCTTTTTATTTGAGTTTCGCAATTTTTGTTTTATCGTTTATTCATAATACAATTTGGGTTATAGACTTAAAAGCATGCTTTCACCTGAGTTACCAGCCGGTTTAAATGATTTCAAAATTGGCTTTCTCACAGTTCATCAAAATTGAGATATTTAACCATAATCCTTAGGGTTAAGAGAAATTATTCAGCAGGACTCCAGTTCATGAATAGAGGAGTGACCAACCTTTATTCATTAATAAGGAGCCCCCTGTGATCTCCATAGTCTCTTGGAGACACCCCAATAATTTGGTCATTTGGTCAAAAGATGAAGTTTTCCAGAAAAAACAGATTTTTCTCATAAAAGATGCTCTTGATACAAAATAAAGGTTTTTACATGTGTACAGTAATTCATTAATGTCAATCCATGGTGCATTAAATGTACTCGTGATTCCGGATCTACAGGGTTTCCAAAATGTAAAACAAAGATCATTTATTGTGATAAGACTTTTCTTTCAGATTCAAATCTCTGCCTTTAACAAAAACTTGTGATGTACATTCCATTAAAGTACAACAAATTAGGTAAATGCTTCTTATGCATTAGATAGAAAACCAGATGACTGGTTAAAATGGTTATGTTGTGTCAAGATGAAAAATTAGGTATGTTACAAAATGTCATGACCGTCATGTAGCAATGTTATGTATGGTTTTGATTTCTAAATTTCTGTGTAACAATATGTAACTGTTGTTTGTTAACATTCTATAAGGATTTAAATTTTAGGATATGCATGGTTGTTGGAAAATAATGGTTCCATTTTATGTTCTAAGGTATTTGATATCCAGATAAGATAGCAATATTAAACTTACTGCCTCCATTGCAATGTAATGTCATTAATCTTCTCTTCTGGATGTTTAACAACTGAGGTTTGGAGACCAAAGATTTAGAGAGTCACATGGGCTAAGAGAATAGCCAATATTTTGGTCCAAGCCCTCCAAGGCCAATGGGGACGCAGGACATAAAAGAACCTCTGCTGTGACATCCTGTAACTCAGCTGAGTCCCTAATTTTCTGATCAAGGATGTTATGGGACCACAGAGGAAAGCAACTCTACAATATATAGTGTCCCTAAGGAGAGTCACCAGGAGAGAAAAAAATCTCTCAGCTTTCACAGAAAGCAACTTGGTCAAGCAATGGCCGCAACCCATCCAGATGGCTGACATTGACAGAATATCTAAAAGGTGCTGTACTTGGTTCCAGGGTGATTCCTGAGGAGACTTAACTGACCTTGATAGATAGCAAAACGATAATTTTTTATTTATACAGGTCTCACTTTAACTTGGTCTTGAATATCCAGCAGAAAAGTGTAACCACAAGATGTATAAAACCAATGCCATAGCAATAGATTAGCCATAAAATGCTCAAGTTACAAACAACCTCTCATAATTGCTAGCTAGACTGGTAGCTGACCACTGTTATGGATTTTGGACTATATTCTTAAAGCTCAGCTTGTCCATCTTCAACTAAACACCCAACATTTACAAAACAGAGAAGAGAGAGATGCCTCTGGAGCTGGAAATTGGTCATATGTGTGAAGGCAGGACAGAGTCAGAGTGCCTCAAACAGTCAAGCTATCCCAGTCTTGAGAAAAGCGCCCTGCCTGGATAATACAGCCATTAGTCACTAGGCAACGTTGCCTCTCATGATACTAACTTTGCAAGAGTATAAAATAAACGCCCCTACTGTTGATGTGAGGTCCACTTGCCCTTCAGGTAAGAGGTCGCCTCCACCTGATCCAGCTTTTGCGTCTTGTTTTTATTTTCCTCATACCCACTGCCGTTCCTCCCCAGGATACCATGAGAAACCAAAGAGGTTCCCTACAAGTGCCTTCATTATGGATGTGGGAGATAAATGTCTGTTCTTTATAGATTACTCAGTCTGTGGTATTCTAGGATGGCAGCACCTAAACACAGAAATTGGTACCAGAAGAGAGCAGCAGTGCTGGAACAAATACCTGAAAATGTCAAGAGGCTTTGGAACCATGCAGTGGGTAGGAGACTGGAAGAGTTTGGGGATGGGGCGGGGAACAGCCTGCATCAACCAAGATGGAGCAGTAGGGTAACTCAGAAGAGTCTCAGGGAAACCGTACTCCTCTGAGAAGTTACCTAAATGGTTGTGACAGCAAAGACTGTTCTGATGAGGTCCTATGAACTGTGATCAACAACTATGATAAATGTTCACATTCAAATATCTTATTACTGTATCAGAGGCAGAAGGAGAGCAGAGAACACCCAGGCAGGCTTCATGTGAGCAATGAGGCTTTTATTTCACTTGGGTACAGTCAGGCTGATTCTGACAAGAGCTGACAGCAAGCTGATTGAGAGCAAAGTTTCTAACTGGAGGTGGTTGCCCAGTGCTGGGGTGGTTGCCAGGCATTAGTCTGAGGAATCGCTGCCTTGAAGAGCTTGCAAGTAGAGAGTGTGTGGCCAGGTTCCTCTGAAAGCTGGTGGCATAGATGTACCCAGACTTTCTGGCACCAAGGGGTGGTGCTGTTATACTCAGAGTTCCTGGAAGCAGGTCTTTCACACTGGGGTGCCTTTCCTACCTGCAGATGTGCAGCCAGCTTCCCCACTGGGTGTGACAGTTACACCAGAAGACACATTAACATAAATTCCCCTCAAAGTCCTCCTCCTCACTTTGAACACTTTCTCCATTGTCCTTGCCACTTTCTGCAGCAGCTCTGAAGTCCTTTTTCCTGAGGGTCTTTAATTTCCCTGTTTTGGCTACTCAGTGTCTTGAATGGATTCAAAATATTTCCCTTTCCTGGTCATTTTGACTCTGGGGAAGAGCCAGAAGTCTCATGGTCCCTTATCTGGTGATTAAGGTGGATGAGGATACAGAATCATTTTAATTTCCAGGACTGGTTCAGTGGCAAGAATAATAGGATAAGTATGTCTTGGTCACTTTCTCATGGCCAGGACAAGATATCTGGCACAAACTGAAGGAGAGGCTTATTTTGGTTCATGTTCTCACTCCGTGGGCAGCTGGCTCCAAGGTAGAAATGGCATGGTGGAAGGGCCCAGCATGGCTCACACTGTGGTGTCCAGGAAGCAGGGAGCCAGGAGGGCAATAAACCCTTCCAGGCCCCAGCCCCAGCTACTGGCCTCCAAGCAAGCCCCACTTTCTAGAAGCACACTCAGCTCTGGGACGGAAGCAGTGTATGAACCCAAGATCCTATCACCTCCCATAAATGCCACCTCTGAACACATGAGACACATGTGGGACATTCTAGGTCTAAACCAAAGTGAGATGGGGGATTTTGAGTGGAATTAATGGCAATGTGTGTTTTACTGTAACTTTAAAATTTCAACATTCACTGTGTATTTCCATCACACTTCATAGACATAAAGAACAAAGTATTGGAAACCAGAGAAAAAGCCACGCTTGCTATGAAGTTACATAGAACTTGACCAAATCTTGTCTGGGTCCTAGGACTTTCAGAATTTAAGATCGATGAACTAGGACGGCTAAGCAAGTAAAACTGTGGTGTGACTTTGCTTAATCCCACTTTTGTAGTAAGATGAGAAGAGAGAAGTATATAACAGCAGAATTTATAGATGGCTGAAAGCAGGACATAAAGGTTTGGAAATTATTCAGCTCAGCCATGTAAAGAATAAAACAACCATGTTTAGCAAAGAAAAACAAGGGTGTGGCCAAGGGACCAATTGCTAAGGAGATCAAAGCAGAAGTAAGGGAGGCACGTGAAGACCTGAGTGTGGATGATGATGGATGGATGGATGGATGGATGGGTGGGTGGAAGGATAGGTGGATGGATGGATGGATGGATGGGAGGAAAGGAGCATGGGAAGAAGGGAGGATGGAAGGAAGGAAAGAAGGGATTTGGGATAGAAGGAAGGAAGGAAGATGGGAGCCATGTGCTGCTCATCAAGGTATGGTTTTGGCAAAATACCCAGCACATTTGGTATCTTTCTTGCTGTCAATGGGGGATGCCATAGGTCTCTGCTCCCCAAATTCCAGCTAGACCAGTGTACTCAATGGCCCAGATGTGGCTGTGCCCCCACTTCAAGGGGTGCAGTAGTGAGCGTTCGTGTCATCCATCTCAGGCTAATCTTGCAGACACGCACAGTATAAGAACCACAGAGGCACGGCATCCTCTACCTAGATGTGGAATGCTGGGGCCCCTTGGGGCAGAACCACCACAAACAGTCCCCACTAGGACAGTGCTCAGTGGAGCCATGAGGGCAAGGAGACACCTAACCATGGAGCCAGCCACCAGCTTGCAACTATCAGGTTTATAATCCTTAGTTATTGTGGGTTGATCAGGGCTGCAATCTCCCAAACGAGTGGATGCTGGCCTCAAATAAATGAGACAACTGAAATGACTTTGGGGTTCCAGGAAGGTCCAACTCTGTTACAGAATTTGAGATTCTCTCGGTTAAGACCAAGACTTCTCTGGGCAGCCCGTATTTTTCAAACAAAGGAGGAGGATACTCAAGAAAATGCTGGGATCTAGCAGGACCTTGGGAAATATTTTCCAAGTAGTAAATTATGTCAATCAGGAGAACTACTTTATCTTAGGCTGGCATTTATTGTAGGAGTGTGAAGCCTGCAGCTTTTAGTTAATTGGGGTTGGAGCCAAACATCCTCAGCTGTGGCCTTATCTTGTCCTTTGAGGCGTCACCATTTCACAGGCCAATATGAGCCCCAGCAGTGACCAGCAGCTCACACAGGTGTCCTTACTGAATCCGCTGCCCATCTCCAGACAAGGTGCCTAAGCTTCAGACAGCTCACACATAAACATGGAAAGCCAATTAGTTAATATTAAATTCTACTCAGAGCTGCTTCATAGTGGTCTCCATCATGCAACATCAATGTGAGGGCCACAGGTACCCAACTCTTTCTTGAGGTGGATTCTGGATCCTTGGGCACCCAATCCCACCACAGTGTGTGGAAGGCAGGACATGAAGTTAAAGATCAAGATTTATATTAATCTTTAGGTAAAAATTAAGAGTTAAGCCTTAAAATCTAACAGGCCTTGACCCATTGGGTTTTAGACTGACTTGGGACCATTACCCCTTCTCCCCTCTTACTGCTCCATTTTGGAATGAGAATGTCTGCCCTATGCCAGGTCCCATGCTCCTATTTGGAAGAATATAACTTGTTTTATTGCACAGGCTCATAGCTGGAGGAAAATTTACCTCAGGTTGAGTCAATCCTTGGGTTTCATCCAAATGAGGTCTAGATGAGACTTTACATTTAGACTTTAGAGGGGCTGGGGGTGCTCACTTTGGCAGCACATATACTAAAATTGGAATGACACAGAGGGGCTGGGGATTTAGCTCAGTGGCACAGCACCTGCCTGGCAAGTACAAGGTCGTGAGTTCAATTCTTGGTACCTATAAAAATATTTTTTTAAAAATTTACATTTAGTGGGGCTGGGGATTTAGCTCAGCGGCAAAGCGCCTGCCTGGCAAGCGCAAGGTCGTGAGTTCGGTTC
>NW_004955407.1:38350846-38405718 GCF_000276665.1 Chinchilla lanigera | reverse complement strand
AAAAAAAAAAAAAAATTTACATTTAGAGTTGGTGCTGGAATGGGTTAAGACTCTGGGAACAAATTGGGTGGAATGAATGTATTTTGTATATAAGAAAGACATGGACATTGAGGGGCCAAGGACAGAATACGATGTTTGAATATGTCCTCTCAAAAATTCAGGTGATGCTAATATGATGGCATTAATAGGCTGGGTCTTTAACAAATGACTAGGACCTGAGGTTCCTTTTTCATTAATGGGGTTAGGGCTCTTTTAAAAGAGCCTCCACATTTGATCTCTAACACTAATGCAGAAATACATGCATGGATACATACACTCATACATGCATACATACACTTTCATGCAATGTTGTACTAGCTTGCTCTTCCGCCATGTGAGGTTGAAGCAGGAAGGTCTTTGTCAGCTGCTGGTGCCTTGAGCTTGGGCTTCTTGGCCTCCAGAACTATGACAAGTAAATCTCTGTTCTTTATAAGTGACCCGTCTTGGGTATTCTGTTATAGCAGCGCAAAAGAGAATAAGACACATAGCCACTCAACACACTGTCTAAATACCCTTCGACTGGATGTGGCCATGTGACAGTGTTCTGGCTGATGAGCAGGGAGGCAGGAAGAAGTAGGCATGGTTGTGGTTTCCATGTTTGGTCCCTCTTCACTGGGCTGGTTTCCCTTCTCACCACCTGAAATACATTCTGATGGCACAAGCATGGAGATTTCTTCAAATTATCTCCCAACCTCTAGTGAGAATTTTTGGCTTCTGTTGTCATACTTTTAAATTCCAAGAAACCTTCTTTTGTTCTCTAATTATTCAGTTTTTAATCTCTTCCATCTCTTTTAATTCTTCTCCTATCTCTGGGAATATTAATTATCATTCATGACCATTGTCTCTGCTTGTTCTCTCAAAGTTCTCCAGAAGTTCCTGCTAGATACATTTGGACTTTTAAAAACTGGTATGCTTATCTTTCTAGAGTCCAATTTTTTTCACACTTGGACTGTGTGTTTGCCTCCTATGGCTGTGTAATGAGTTACTTAGCAGCTTAAAACACACTTCTTTATTGCCTCTCTGTTCTTCAGGCAAGATGACTGGCAGAGGCCCTTTGCCAGGCCCTCATGGTGTCTGCTGGGCTGGGTGGAACCAGTTCTGGTAAAATCCACTCACAGGTTCAGCCAGGTTGTTGGCCAGTGAGGCTCCTAGATGCTGTGCGTGTGAGGTCCCTGTGTGCTGGCTGGCTGCCAGCTGAGGAGGCCCATGTTCCCTGCTTCATGGCCCACTCCACAGCTGGAGAATGAGCACATGCTGACCCTTAATCCATCTTGGGATCTCTCGGCTTTCCTCTCCTGCTGGCAGCAGAGCAAACTCTCCCCTTAAAGAGCTCATAGTCCAGACTCACCAAATCAGGTCCCCTCTGATGAACTCAAACCCAGCTGATTAGCAACCTTAATTATATCCCCCAAATCTCTTTCCCATGTCATATAGCATAACCAAAGCTGCAACCTCTCCCCATACTCAGTCCTGGGGAGGGAGACAGGGCATCTAGGGGACCATTTAAAACTCTACTCATGACATCTTATAAGGCCATTCACCATCTGGCTCCAAAGTGTTCACTCTTGTCTTAGGCAGTTTAGGCCGCTGTAACAAATAGCATAGGTAGTGGTTTAAACAACGGGCATTTTTTTCTCACTGTTCTGAAGCCTGGAAGTCAGAGGTCATGGTGCTGGCCAGTTTGGTTGCTGGGAGGGCACTCTTCCCAGTTTGCACCAAATACGTTTT
The DNA here is from genome assembly GCF_000276665.1 of Chinchilla lanigera. Classification (NCBI taxonomy): domain Eukaryota; kingdom Metazoa; phylum Chordata; class Mammalia; order Rodentia; family Chinchillidae; genus Chinchilla; species Chinchilla lanigera. Next base: position 38,403,951 of record NW_004955407.1, on the reverse strand, counting down.
TGGGCTTCTTCTGTGCACTCACAAAGTAGAGGAAGTCAGCTTGCTCCTGTCTCTTCCTGGAAGCCCTGATCCCATCCATGAGGGGATGGACCCTCAGGACCTAATCATCACCCAAAGGGCCCCATTTTTAAAGAGGGCTACATGAGGGATGAGGCTTCTGCCTGTGAATGGGGGACATGGACTTTCAGCCTTCTGCAGGTCCCATCCCTTGGTCCTGCTGCTTTGTACTCTTTATAGTACTGATCAGCATTCCTTTCCCAGCCCACCATGCTTCTGCCCTGTCCACCTTGCCCTATGCTGTCCCTAGGAAGCCCTCCTGCTCCTCCCACATGAATCTGCTTCCAGCTTAATGTCACTTCCTCTGGAAAGCCTTTCCAGTACCTCAAGAACATGGTAGGCATCTCCTCTGCATCAGTAGCCCACAGTATTCTCAAAGCCTCATTTACCCACCCTCTTCTTCATAGAAAATAAATTCTATGAGCCCAGTGTCATGGCTTATATCTAGCTGTGCCCGCACAGCCCCATGTGCTCATAGGTGGGGCTTTTGGGTGATGACGGAACCATGGTCGTGTGATACTGGATTAGTGTGCTAATTGGTTTATAGCTGGGTGTGATGTTGGGAGCCTGGATGTTGGGAGGTGAAGCCTGGTTAGAAAAGGTAGGTCAAGGAGGATGTAATTTCCTCCTTCCTTGATGTCTCTCTGCTTTCTGCCTGCCATGACCAGCTCTTTCTCCTCTGCCATGCCCCCTGCCCTGGAGCCAGCCCACTACGGACTGAAACCTCTACACACTGTGAAGCAAAATAAAACTCTTCTCTTTAGCTTGTGGGTATTAGGTATTTTGTTCCAGCAATGAGAAAGTAACTAAAACAGGCAGGATCTCTGGAACACTGTAAGTTTTAAACAAACATGTGTTGAATGAATGCATAGCAATTTCCAGTCAATATGCTACTGGAAAACTAAGTGTGTAATCACACCAGACCAACCTTAAGACATATACAGCTTTGCCTCTCATTTGAATTCCAGGCATTAATTTGGTCACTTCGGAGTTAGAACTCCAGGGCCAATTTTCAGGTATATGACTTGGGTAAAATACTTAAGCCTCCAAGTACCTGGGAGGGGCAGTTTTATGCTTCAAGTCTTTCCTTACTGCAGAATAAACAAATGACACAGAAAGGTGTTGGTTTTTCAATATAAGATCTTAAATGCTATGACTTAATTTGACACTCAAAGTCTAAAGCAGTTCAAATGATAGAGAAATTAGTGGTGTGGCTTCTTTTTTTCCTGGTGTGTATCTCCTGCAGACAAATGAGATGTGACTCAGTTTCCCTGTCTGAATAACAGGGAAACTGGACCCACTCCCTTAAAAGCTCTTTCCCTCTGTGATGACCTTGGCTTCTTACCTGAGACAAGCAAGCATTACCCAAAGCATTGCTGCAAGACACACTAATAATATGATCTAATTTAGGTGCAGCTGGTTCTCATCACAGAAAGGAATGGAATGGATGAATTCCAGTCTCCATCTATTCAGACGAGGGCAATGCTCCCAAAGGCTGCAGGACCACGACAGCATTTAGACCATGAGAAGACAGGAAGCAGCATCTGTCTGTGAGGACTGGGGGTGACTGTCCCTGTTGGCCACAGCGCCAGGTGAGAAGAATGCCTTGCTGTGGGTTACAGACATTGGCCATGAAGGCCGAATATGCAGAATAGAGCAACCTAGAACCGTAAAGACAGCTGAGGGCATGTGTCCCTGTAGTTTCCACCTGACCAACTCTTTGGTGCTGGTTGTTCTTCGCTGTACTTCACGGGGCAGAAAAGCTGAATGACTTCTTTGTCCTCGCGCTGTTCTGTGTGACTGGGGAGAATCACCAGGCCAATGTGCAGGAAGGGGCTGATGTCCCTGATGACTTTCCCTTTGGCTTCTTAATCATCAATTCAGTCCACTACATCTGTCGTAAAGTAAGAGTAATTCTAGCCACAATTCAGATGGGAATTAAATGAAATAATGCCCATAATCAATTACTAACACACAATAAATAGTTACTCTCAGCTGGCTATTTCAGATTTTCAGAACTAGGAGACTTATGGAAAGAAAAGTTAGCTATGTAAGATGTAGGCTTGAAGAAAAATGTTCTAGAATCTTCTCTCAAAGACACACACATGCCACATCCATCTGATGGCCATGGCTGTATTGGTCCTGTTTTCAGAGCTTTGCCTAACAACCTCTTGTGAGCTTGTATTACTTGGCCCAAGTAGTGCTTTGTTTCCTTGGGCTGAAGTGTCCCTTTCTCCAATCCATGTGGTTCTGCTGAGACTGGTTCACTCACAGTCAATCACTCCTCAAGGCAACAGGGTTATAGGATGGACTTCTCCAGAGGTGGCCAGTCATGGCTCCTCCATCTCCTCTGCAGCACTGACTGGAGCTGGGACTGTGACACAGCACTGACCTGGCAGCTGGGCCTGCAGTATAGCAAACCAGACAGCTTCCTGGGGACTGAACCACAAAAGCTGGTAAAGAAGTTTCCTCCTTCTGTAGGCCGGGCACGTGTGGTCTCCGTCACTGGGATTCCTGATAGCAATGAGTTACCTGCACCCAAAAGCAGAGGGGAGCATCCTTAGGGCCCGCTCTACTGACAGCCCAGCTCTCCCTTTGGAGGGTGGGGTCCCCAGGCACCTGGCCAAAAGGGTGAGCCAATAAATTATCTCTTTGATTATAGCTAGCTGGAGTTGTTTCTTTCTCTTACCATTAAAAACATACTAACCAAAGCATATTTTTTTTTCAAATCCTGTTATTTATATGAAGCGTCTACTTTGTAGCCTTATTTATTAATCATATCTGAACAGAGTTTACCATATTGAGGTACAACCCAGGATGGGTCAGTGGTAAGAGAACATGGTAAGAGATTTTTAATGACTTTGCTAGAAAAATTAAAATCCTGGAGCCCCTATGTCAGTCCCTCCAAATTCAGGGTCTCAGTGAGATACGCTGTATTCTCATATGGTTTATGAAATTCATTTCCCTGCTATTTGTCCTCATGAAGGAGAAGAAGGATGGTCTCAATTTGACTTTGAAGCAGCCATGTTGCCTCAGGCTAGAGCAAAGAAAAATGAATTCAGGCTCAAGCCGCAAGCCTATGTCACATCAGCAGAAGGTGCTGGTCCTGAGCCCAGACCACCCTCCCATTCATCCTGCCAAGACCCTGGAGGTTACTGCCCCTCCTCCTTCCCCACTCTCCTGGATGGCACCACCCAGCAACCCCCCATTTATTTCCAGCCAGTGGAGTCCCAGGTCCACCCCTGCCCACCAGCCCATAAAATTCAGTGCTCTCCAACTCTGTTCTTTCAAACCCCAGGATCATAGAACTGGACACTACCAAGAAGCTCTGCTGTATGGACAAAAGGCACAGTGAAGAGAGTTTACAGTCTCTGTAGAGAGGGTGGATGGGTAAAAGCACAGTGCCACATGAGAATGAAGGAGTGCCACAAAGAAAATGGAGGGCAGTAAGGAATAGATAAGGCAGGAAAGACCATACAGAGATGACCTAGCATGGTGGCACACGCCTGTATCCCAGCACTCGGGAGGCTGAGGCAGGAGGATCGTTGCGAGTTTGAGGCCAGCCTGGGCTACAAAGTGAGCTCAAGGTCAGCCTGTACTGCACAGCGACACCCTGTCTCAAAAAGACAAAAAAAAAAAAAAAAAAATACAGAGGAGACAACCCTTATGGCTGAGTTGTGTTCCCCAGAACTTCTATGCTGAAGGCTAACTTCCTGGTGCCGCGGAAGGTGACTGTGGCTTGAAATGGGGCCTTTATGGCAGTGACTAAGGTTAATCCTGTGGGTTGCCTTCATCCAGAATGGCCTCATAAGGAGAGAGTGTGGGAGCACAGTATGTGCTGAGAGAATGTTCTAGAAGGGAGGGAGTGCTAGGGCTTAGTGGGAAGAGAAGAGATGATGGTGAGAACAGTCCGTGTCCACCAGGAAGAGAGAGGAGTGAAGCAGGTAAACAGGACCAGCTTCTTAGGGGACCCGGGACAGTCCCCACCTTGTCATGGAGAGAAGGTGAGACAAAGATTTCCAGGTCTGCATACCACAAGAATTGTGACAAACACATATTAAAGCCAAAACGTAATATTAGTAATCTGTTTCAGTCATTTTATTTCCATTGAAATGATACTTTGAAAGACTGAGGATCCCATCTGTACCTTAAAGATGAGTTAGCATCAAGACTCCAAAGGTTCAATCATATTAACTCACAACCCTTGATTTTTTTAAACTTAAATGATAGAAAAATATACCTGAGCGAACAAAATTCCGAAGGATGCCTATCTCATAATGCCCTTGACTTAAAATTCCCATCAGATCTCGGCAATCCCTGCCCACCCAGAACCGGCCCCAGAAAGACCTTCCAAACTGTAAAGTATCACCACTTTGCTTCCAGACCCAAGGGAAACCAGAAGTCCTTACAGCTTGCAAAGATTACCACATCAAGATTGTTCAGTGTAGTTTTCTAAACACATAAAAACAAAGCCCAATTTAAGAAATATTTTTCCAAACACAAAATAAATATAGAAAACATCAATGTGAAAATAAAAACATGGACCAGTTTCAATTGCACACTGCAGATTTTGGGGGGAAGTGCACAGGTTTATGGTATCTATTTACAACTCAAAAGTATCCAAGCCAAGGGCATGATTCTATGTGAACGTTTTCATTAAAGATAAATACTATAATTAACAAATCATAAATAAATATATATGCCCCCTCCCAAATGTGATACATAAGACCCTGAAAGATCCCCTTAACATACAAGGAAATGACAGTTTAAATATCATTCAATGACATATGAATTCACTTTCATTTCTTATCTTTTAGGAAAAGCGAAATTTGACAATAGAGTCTCATTGGTTAGTGCTAAGTAATTCCAGGGGTGTTGGGTTTTTATGATGTCTTAATTGTCCAAGTAAATGAAATCAACCCCACTGATTTTTTCACAGAGCAGCTGTAACCATGTGTGTCAGTACTTCCTTGGTTTACCTTCTCTGGGGACTAAAGGATGAGACCTCTGGGCCAGCAGGCCTTGTGTTTATGTCCCCAGCCATGTGGGTGCCATGCTGGCCCACTCTCTACACACATGGGGACCGAGCTCTTAAGTCAGTGAATGGGGTGGAAGAGAGGATGACGCAAACAGCATGACACGGTGCAGCTCAGTGATAGAGGCTTAGCGTTCTGTGCTCAGCACGAAAAAGCAAAAACCAGACACGAAACAATCCAGGTGCGGAGGCACACTCCTGTAATCCCAGCACTCTGGGAGCCTGAAGTAGGAGGGTCGCAAGTTAGAGCCCAGCCTGGGCAAAAGAGTGACCTATCCAGACCCTGCCTCAAAATTAAAAAAATTAAAAAGGAAGGAGGGCTAGGATGCAGCTTAGTGCAAATGGTCTGGGTCCAAGCCCCGGTACTGAAAAAAACAAATACCTTTGGCAATGAAATTAGTTTTTCTACTTCTATTTATTTACTTTTTAAATTTGCCTCACCCGTGCTAGACAAACATTCTACCACTGAGCTACACCTCTAGTTCTTCTCCACTTTATTTAAAAGCCATTGATTATGTCTGACAAGCAGTGTCCGGGTTTTTCTATTTTTGTTTTTTGAGATGGTTTCACTATGCAGTTCAGGCTGGTTTTGAACTCACTATGTAGCCCAGGCTGGCCTCAAAGTCTCAGTGATCCTCCTGCCTCAGCCTCTTGAGTGCTGGGATTACAGGCGTGTGTTACCATGCCCAGCAAGTGTCCAGCTTTTAAAATGAATGAAAAACTAGTGTTTTGTTCAGATGCACCCCAGCATGGCTCTTTGCTCCACGCCGGGGAAGACAGTTCCACTCTTCACCTTCAGGGCTGATCTGAGGGCACCACTGAGTCCCATCACAACACCTGAACTTCAAAAGCAGACAAATGGAGAGAAATTCATGTCTGTAAATTCTCAGCAGCTATGGCCACAAACCCTGCCCTGTTTCCACACAGGGAAGAAAGAAGCCTTTCCCACGGCAGACCCTTGTCAAGGGTTTATTCCAAACAGGGTGCATGGTGCCCTTTCCTGATGGCCGCAGACAGGTTTGTGCTACACAGAACCAAACAAATAAAAGCAAACAGCAACAATAATCAATCGTAGAAGCTTCAGGAACTGGCATTTGACCTTAGCATCACCTCCTGCTGGCCGCTCTCACAGATGCAAGCTGCCCTGCGTGGGTGGACAGCTGCTTTGGGACATCCCCTGAGGACCCAGGAGATGACAGCAACTCCTTCCTCTTTGGCAGGCCCCCAGAGAGATGCCAGAGAGAGGCAGAAGGCCCTGGGAAATGGCAGCCTGGAAGTGACTAAAATGCCATCCCGCTATGACAAGAGCTGGAAATTAATTCGGAATAAAAAATACTTCCGGATGGAAGACACGGAGAAAATGTACAGTAAACCTCTTCTTATCTATTTTTAATGTGATGCATGGCAGCTGTCGTATTAAATCAGGCTGGTGAATAATTTAATCTATCAGAGAGCCGTGGGCTTTTAGCATGGGAGCTCAGGAGAGTCATTGCAGCCTGTTTTTTTTCTTTCAAAACTGTGGACCCAGGCTGAATGAGGGGGAGGACTGTAATGTACAGTGTTTGCTTGTGGAAAACACATCCCTGCTCAATAGATGCTGGCTCTGATTCACTTTATTTCAAGTTTCTAAGTCTTCCGCCTGAACCTTGGATTTGGGGAAGTCTCAGAATGACATGGCTGTGAACCCTGCAGGACCATTCCTTGTGCTGTAGTAAGGGTGCGACTGCTTGAGCATAGGGGAGGACCGAGGAGACCTTACAAACACCATCCTGAAACCCCCAAAGTCATATGCCCTTGGCATCTGGAGGTGAGACTCTGGGAAGGTGATCAGGCTTAGGTGAGGTCTTAAAGATGGTGTCCCTACACTTGTACTAGTGGTTTATGGGAAGATGAAGTGAAACCAGGAGTGGCGTATGCCTGTGACCCTCCAGGAGGCCAAGGAAGGAGAACAGGAAGTTGGAGTCCAGCCTGAGAGTTTGGGACTTAGCAAGACTCTGTCTCAAATTTTAAAAAATTAAAAAGGCTAAGGTTGCTCATAGAACCATGAGCCAAATAAACTTCTATTCTTTATAAATTACTGAGTCTACTGTATTTGGTTATAACAACAGAAAACTAACAAAGAAAGGCTGTTTGCTCAGCTTCCCCCGTGGGTGCGCAGCTGTCTTTTCCAGAGGCACTGCAGGGATTGCTCTGCATAGTCCCTGCGAGGGCCAGAGAAGCCAGCAGTGCCTACAAGAGAGCGCGCCGAATCCACACTCTGATCTGCGGCCACTAGGGTTGCCACATGCTCAGTGTATGCACACATGTGTGTGTAACGCACACCTAGGGTTCCTTTACCTACTTTGTTAGGTCAAGTTTAAAGCCTGAGAAAAAAATTTAACACATTACTTAAACCAAAGTAAACATGTGCATCATTTTTCCTGCACAAAAACATCCACCCTCATGGGAATAAAAAACCGGCATGAAAATTAATTGATTTTGTTTGAAAACCCATTTCAGCTCTGTGCCAGCCCTTTGGAATATCTGCAGTAGTGCTGGGTGCCCAGCGGGAGTCAGGCATCCCAGGGCAGATAGCCCATGGACGGCATGGCAGGGTCACGTTGCTAGCAGAGGTCACGGCTAAGCTTATTAAATAGGCCAGGACATTGGAAACTGCTGCTCCTGGCCACTGATCACCCTCCTGCAGTCTGCAGGAGGTAGCCTCCATGCGTGGTGATCCCAGGCCAGGAAGCAGTGCCCTAGGGACAGGGCACCTGGGGACAGGCCGCTCTGCTTCGCTGGGTCTCTCGGTTTCCTGATCTGACCTCCTGTTTAAACAACTATCTGGAGGTAAAGTAGAGGACAGATTGGAAGGTGGAGTGACGGGGCCAAGGGCCTGGTCGGGAGGAGGTGGCTGAGTCAGGCTGAACCAAGGTGGTGGCCTGGACAGAGGTGAAACCCACAGGAACTGGTCACAAGGACGACCTTGGCCCGCAGAGCTGAAGGGACGGATGGATGCCGGTGACCTTTCTGAGACCGTGGACCAGGGGAAGCTGGGTTCCAGGGAGGAAGGCCTGGAGTTTGGCTTCAGACTGTGGCTCCGAGTGCCTTGGGGCGCCAGGAGGCGAGATTAGCTGGCTGTTGAGCTGAGACAGGGCTTAGGGAGTCGGGAGCTCAGGGTGGCTGCTGGAACTGCGGGAAGTGATGGGGACTTGAGCGAGGGCGGCCGCGGCGGTGACTGCAGGGCGATGGGACCGAAGGCAGAGCCAGCAGCCTGTCCTGTGGCCCCGCAGAAGGCTGGAGGGGCCGTGCCGTGCAGTGACACAGGGAAGCTGCAGGGGTGGCAGCGGGGGTTAACCCCAAGTTCAGCCTCTGGATTTGCACATCGGGTGACCTCAAGTAGCCAGCAGGACAGGTGAGATGGAAGAGCACGAGGACGTTCTGGCCGGAGACGAACAGGCACCGCGAACACAGGAGGACATGGAGATCCGGGGCACGGGAGGAGGCCCTGAGGACTGAGAGTGAGCAGACAGGGTCCAGGCTGAGCCCGGGACACCAGGCCCAGATGGTCAGGCAGGGAAGGGACCAGCAAAGGCGCCAGTGGCCAGGAGCAGAAATGCTAATGGCATGCAGGCTCCGGGAGCCGGGGCAGCATTGCCCTGAGGACCAGGAACTGCCCGGGGTACCAGCAAAGTAGGAGTCATCTGGGTGGAGCTGGGACCCTGAATGGGACTCGGAACAGGGTGCCACTGGCAGGCAGGCTTCACCACAAGGAATCAGAAGGGGCCGGGCGGAGGGGAAGGCACCGAGGGATGGTGGGGAGTGGGGGAGTATTTTTAGATGGAAATAGCAGCTTGTTGAGTGCCGAGAGGTGACCTGCAGAGGGGACGTCAGGTGGGGGCATGGGCTGGGAATGGAGTCCAAAACCCCCCGCGGCTCCTCTGCAGAGCCTGAGGCGGGCACCATGGCTTGGGGACTTGGAGGAAATTCCCCACAAGTACAGTTGGAACAGCCAGTGTCATGAGCCCTGCCAGCTCGGGAACACAAGGACATTGGGAGCCCAGGACAGGCTGTGACAGGTGCTTCTACTTTGCATTTGCAGAGCCTTGAACTAGTTGCTCCACCTTGCCCTCTGCCTCAGTTTCCTCCTCCCGACACCAGGAGTGTTGGTGGTGGCCTCCCCTGCAGGGGCAGCGTGTAGAAAGTCCTTCAGTTCAGTGCCAGAGGAGGATGGCATCTGCTTCCAACTGGGTTATTCTTAGGGTGCAGAGCAAGATTACCTTGTGGTAGTGATTGAAAGACTTCAGGACCTCGCACAAACCTGCCCAATTTTCACACAGTCTTGGGAAACAAGCTCACATAAACCTCCAAGGAGAGAGAATGGAAAGCTGAACTCCAGACCAGGGCACTCAGGGGCTTCTTGGCCACACAAGCTCAGCACATGAGAGGGGTCAGGCTTGGGATAGAGGCACAGGGAGCCAGGTCTGACCCTGGGCCCATGTGTGCTTTGTGCCCAAGAGGTCCCTGAGAGCAGCTTGACATAGATCCAAGGGGGTCCAGAAAAGGCCTGGAAGCCTGTGTGTAGACAGTGCCTGGTGCCCAGCTGCACTCTAGCTTGAGCTCAGGGACCCAAAGCATTCTGTCAGATGCTTTGACATCAATGCAAGACAAAGGACACCGGCTTCCGGGAGACCAGGTGTCCCAGCAGCTGGAGGAGACGAGGTGCTCATCAAGGAAGTCAGCAGTGTGGTCACGGGCCATGCTTGGCAGCAGCTCCAGAGCCTGATGGGTAATGTTACCAATGCGCCCGGAGCCGAGGGCAGCAACAGCAACTGCAGGTGAGCAGGCCTGCTGAGACATGCACGGGGGTGGTGTGCAGCACAGGGCTGCAAACGGGGACCCGGCGCCCAGCTGTATCACCTCCTGTGGGGAGTGGTTGGTTCCCGGCTCGGCACTAAGACGGCTCAAGGTGGGACCTGGACTTCGGGGGACTCTGAAAAGGGCTGCGGGGGGGCAGCTGTGCAGCTTCTCTGGAATCTGTCACCACCATCCTCTCCCAGGGGACAGTGAGCCAAGCTGGGGGCTGCCAGCCGGCTTCTGAGAGTGCTGGGCATTCAGTCCTGCCTGGGGGTCTGATGGTTGTGAGTCCAGGGAAGAATGACTGCACCTCTTTGGCTGCTTTTTCCTTATCTGAAAGGGGCAATGACAGCATCCATGGCTTCACACAGATCCGAGCCCTGAAGTGAGCTAATGCACGTGTGAGTCCAGCACACAGCACCTTGTGCGGGCGCTCCAGAGCCATTGGTGCTGGGGTGTGGGTGGGAGGCTGGTGGCTGCATCTAAGCTTGTTCATTCACTGCGTCAGGGTCTGGGGTGCAGAGGAGCATCCTCAAGGTCCTGCTCCTTCCCTGCCCAGCAATGCTGGCCAGACCTTCCCCAAACCATCCTGTGGGTTACCTGAACTTTGACCCATGTGCCCGGCCCCGCTCAGACACCCTTGCAGTCTCCCTCCTTGGAAGCCTCCAGCGCCTGCCAGTAGATGAGGAGCTCCTGGGGCCTGACGTAGTGGCAGGCCACCACCTTCTTAAAGCGGCAGGCAGAGAAGCGCAGCCCCTCGGGGAAGAAGGTCTTCTGGGAGTGGAGCTCCTCCGGCAGGATCCCCAGCTTGGCCAGGCAGAGCCCCACAAACACGTCTTCCAGTTTGATGAACGGGATGCTCTCGGAGACGTTGTACACCCGACTCGCAACATCGCTGGAGAAGACGTAGGCAGTACCGGAGCAGAAGGGCGGGTATTTGCTCCACGGATATTCAGACTGACTCACGTACCACTTACTGAACTTGTTCCTGATCGGAAACTCTTTCAGCTTCAGGTAGCCCGTGAAAAACTCCACCGTTCTGTTTTTCTTCAACAGGAGTTCGGTCAGATAGTGGATGTTTATGAACATATCTGTGTCTGTTTTCATCACAAAAGCTGCCTGCGGACAAAAGCGGTGGACCCATTCCATGCCCATCATGGTCTTCAGGGTCAGGTTGAAATAGACATCCTTGAAGTCCTTCTGGATGATGTCCCTGTGCTGCTGGCTCTCCTGGGATACCACTGTCATCTCGTCCTTGCTGGCCGTGGTCCCCAGGAGGAAGAAAGTTCTCACCCACTGTCCCATCGCTTTCTGCTCTCGGCCCCACGTCTCCCGGATAGCCATGCGAGCTGCCACTTGCTGAGGGGAAGATGTGACCAGCAGAACGAGGAAGGGGGGCTTCTGCCTGCAGTCGATATCTGGGAGCTGAAGGAATTGCCCGTAGTTTTTCTTAAAAATAAATGTCGCTTCTTTAAAAGAATCCATGCTGAAGTACAGACAGAGCAACCCTGTCACCAGCAGGCAAGTATACATGACCCTCGTCTTCAGCACAGCCATCTGAAAGGAATGATAGCAGAGGATCAGCCCTCTACGGCAAGGGGCTGGGCTGGGCAGTAGCAGATACCGAGTTCACAGTGCATGAAGAGAAAGAAGCTCTGGGGTTCTACAGCCGAGCTGGGAGACCGTGATCTACAACAATTTGCCTGCATGTGATAAACAGCTAGAAGACAGGACTTTGAAGGCTCCCCATTGCAAAGAAGTGATAAGATTAAGGAGGTAGAAATGTTAGTAAGTCACATACTGGGTGCATGTAGCAAATTATCTCACTGTACCCCATGACACATACAACTAAGGAATAAAGTCATTGTTTCAAAGAGTGCGTGTTTGCAGAGGGTGGCTGAGTGGGGAACAAGCCCTGGGTGTAGGAAGTCTGTACTCGCTACTTGCAGGGGGGAAGGGCAGTGGCAGAGCTGGGATCGCACGCAGAGAGCTGGCTCCACATTGGCTCCTGAGTCAGACAGGGAGGACTGGGGTTTGAGCGCTGGTCCCAGCTCTGCGGCCAGCCACCCGCAACCTGTGGAGCCCCAGCTTCCTTGTGCGTAGGTGTGTGGAGCCAGGTCCCTCAGGAGTAGCTTGGACTCAGCACTCTGAGGGCGCTAGGATAAGGCACAGCCAGGCAACCAGTGAGACCAGAAGCCACGTGGTCCGGATCCAGATGTGGGCTCCATGTGCAGTCTTCCCTGATGTAGTCAAGGGCTCCCCAAAGAAAGAGTCCAGTTTTCTGATTCCCACAGCTACCTTGGAATCATCTCACCCTACTAAAGATCATGATTTATATTTCAGTTACTTTTTAAAGTCTTCTGACTTCTTTTGTTTCACCTTCTACCCACCCACCTCGGCTATCTGGGCCAAGTTCAGAACCACCATGTTAATGTTATAACATTAAGAGAGCAAACAACTCACTTTTGGGTGGGTAAGAGACCCTCTGGTTGGTAAGCCCAGCCACAGAGTAGACACTAAGAGGAAATTCGCGTAGAAGAGCCGTCAGCATTCCACACCATCAGGTTCTGGGCTTGGTTTGTTGATCAAAAATGATGATTCTGTCACTCACGAATCACTAAGAGAAAAAAGAATTGTGTTCAAATCACTCACCCCTGACTTCCAGGTCCTCCCAGTCCTCTGTGTCTGTAGTGCTGCTTCCCCGTGTGACCTTGAGCAAGCCCCTGAGCCCCACTCCCAGGTTCACTTTTCTCATCTGGGAAATGGGTACAAGCAAGGCAGACTGAGTCTACCGAGTGACTCACCTGCCCACAGGGGTAGCAATACACAAGCACCTGGGAATCCTTTCTTAATGGGTTAGGACAGCCCCTCCTAAGGAGACACTTGCAGTCCAACTTCCCATCCTGATAATTTACCGTATCTACACAACCGAGTGTGTGGCTGATGCCTCAAGAATACAGAATGACAGAAGTCCACCAATTAATTCCCACTGCAATCACCACGACCAAAAACGTCATCTTGGGAGAGAGGACAGAGGAGCCAGAAGGAAAGGAGACAGTGAAATGGTGGCGGGTTAGTTGGGCGCAAGAGCACCTCAGCATTTCATGAAGTCAAAATTCCGTACCAAGTATGTTCAGCATGAAAGCAATGCAGTAATCACGGAGCCTCCTAGAAGCAGCTCACTGTTCACCAGCCCTCATCCTGCTGGCAGGCACAGCCGCGCTCCTTCCGGCTCGGGGCCCAGGGAGCTCCTGGCCAGCCGGAGCCCGCTGTTGCCTCTGAGGAATCGTTGCAGAAGCAAAAGGACACAGGCACTGCCCTGGCCCTGGAGGCTGAGAACGCTGCTCCTTCCTTTCTTTGCAGTCTGTTTGCCTACAAGGCGAGGAGCTCTCCTTTACGGGCCAAGGGGAGACCTAATTCTCCTCACACCTCACTGCAGAGAGAAACATAAAACACAACCACAAGACAAGGTGCTGTGTCTCCATTTTGCTTCCTTTCTTAGATAATTTTGCTCTACTTGGAGAGACTGCTTCAATAATAAACTTTAAATTTTCACTTTCTGCCAGGTGTCTTCTCCACAGCCTTCACACAGATCTAAATCCCCCGAGATGTCCCCACCAACAGTGAAGAAGGGCGCCTCGCCTCCACAACCGGGCCAGCACGTGTGGGTTTTTGAATCCTTGATTACGGCCGTTCTTACAGGAACGAGAAGGCAGCTTAGCGTTGTTTCCATCTTCATTCCTCTAATGGCTAAGCATGCGAAACATTTTTTCATGTCCTTGTACTGTTCTTTTTTTTTGAGAAGTGTCTATTTACTTCAGTTGCCCATTTTCTAAGTGGGTCTTTTGTTTTGGAGGGGGGTCTAATTTTATGGAAAACAATAGATTCCTAAAAAAAAAAAAAAATCCCCAAAATAAAAATTTCACTTGACCCAGCTATACTTCTCCCAGGTATCTTCCCAAGAGAGAAAAAGACAACACACTACAGTGACCCATGTACACCCATGTCTGCAGCAGCACAACTCCTAATAGCTAAATTTCCAAAGCCTACATGTCCATCAACAGATGAACGGATAAAGAAAATGGATAAAGAAAACGTGTAGTACACAATAGAGCACCACTTAGCCACAAAGAAGCATAAACTCGAGTCATTTGTAGGAAAATGGATTTTAAGATTATAATGATAAATAAAATAAATCAGACACAAAAGATTAAATATCACACGGTTTCTCCTCTATGAGAAACGCAAAATATAAATAATTAAAGAGCAAAATGAAGGAGAGATGGTAGGAGACAGGGAGGAGAGGGGAGAGGGGAGGGCGGGGGAAGGGGAGTAAGAATCACCAGGGTGTGGTACGAACAGAGCCAGTTCCTCAGAATGAATGGAATTACAATGTATTGCAAGCAGGCATCATAAAGATAAACTAATTCACTCAAAAGCAGTAATAGTAAAAATAAATACCCAGGGATGGATGCTGTCCTCACTCAACTGCAGTGGCTCCTCGACAGACACCAAATCACATCTCGGGGGACGGCAGGCACCGTACCCTAACAGCCAACACGCCCTGAGGTTGTCGGTTTCCTTGGGCAAGTGGGGCATATTTCCTGCCTAACGTCGCATGAAACAACCCCTAACGTGAGACTGAAATTGCCGTTTGTGGAGCATTTGTGCCTTTGGTTAAGTCTGTGTCCTCATCCAAAGGACCAGGGACCTCACCTTGCACACAGGTGGATTTGGCCAGGCACCCAGCACCGGCACACAGAGTCCGGAAGGCCGTGTCTGTGGGAGGCACGAGCCCTTAGCGCGAAGCGGTTCCACTTTACCAGAGACCGAGTCACCAAGGAGCTCTGCCGCAGGTGCCCCTTCCCAGCACACGTGGATCAGGCAGTCTGAAACATCGAGGCAGCTGGTCCAGCAGGCTGAGTGTTCCAGGCTATGCTCTGTAACTGCAGATCAACATGGAGCGTGGAACTGCAGATACCGAGCTATATCTACCGACACAGTAGATAGATCATGCATGTGATTACAAACGGGGCGGCCCCTCCTGCCCCTGCCTCCAGGCCTCCACAGACTCCGCTTCAGGTGTCAACACCTGCCAGGATCGCTGTGTCCCTTCCACTGAAAGTGCCCGGAGGGTGAGGGGAATGCTTTATGCCTTTTAAAACCCCAGAGGCTGTGCATGAGGTGGATGCTGACATATTTCCTATTAAAGCAGGACAAATAAAGCTAGACCCACCAGGGCAGGGAAAGCCTATCTAGGGGGAAAGATAGAACAATAAAATTTCTGGAGGAAGAGCTCTTTGGTCTCGCAGCACAGTATTATTTTTACATAGCACACACACACACACACACACACACACACACACACCCATAAAGGAAATGACTGAGAAGCAGGACTTTAGAAGCTACCATCAGTATCACTCGGAGGCAAGTCACAGAGTAGGATGTGTGTTGTACCTGCATCTGACAAAGGACCGCTTTCTCCAGAATATGCTGAGAATGTCTACAAATCATTAAGGAAAGGGTCAAGGCCACCACGGTTTTAAACATGAATTGCAATCGATATTGCACCAAAAGGAGCTAACCATAAAGCTAAACCCAAGCCGGGGGAGCAACCCGTGGTAGACGACTGCTAGCACACAGGCCCTGAGTTTGATGCCCCCTCTGCCATAAAGAACTTCAGAAGGCCCGGCACCTAAGAAAGGTCAGCAGTGTTAGTCATTAGGGAAATGCAATAAAATAGCCCTGCCATGCACGAGTGTGACTAGAATAAAGCAGTAGCCACAGCAAGGGCTGCCCCACCTGGCCGGCGGGTGTGTAAGGTGGGACAGGCACTCAGGAAAGCCGAATCCGCTTTGACAGCACCCACCTCAGCCTCAGCTGGACGTAGGTGCTGACCCAGCAAACCACACCTGCGCAGTGCCCGGCGGACACTACTGCCTTGCAGTCACGGGCAGGGACGTTCCCGGCAGCATGATTCATGCTTGCAGAAAGCGGTTCTCTCAGGCTCTGTCCAAACTCGAGAGAGAAACCACGCAGACCTTTGAAAAGGGAACGTTTGATGCAGAGCCATTTACTACAATAAAGGGAGCCATTTACTACAGTAAAGAATTGGAGTAGAAGGTATTAAGAGTAGAAGGAAAGGTGGCTCTACGGGAAATAAGATGAGTGAACTTAAGGAAAAGTCCCTGGGCCCAGGCTGAGGTCTAGACCTCGCTGGAAGGAGAAGCGCCCATGGCCCTACATAGTAGGGTACACTGAAATCCACCCTGTGGAACTTGCCAGCCATGTGCCTGCCCTCCAGGGAGCCAGGAAGGCTGTTCATGCATTGTCATCAGGGACGCTCTGTTACAAAGCCCCTGGGGTGTGTCCCCGGGGACGCTGCTAGCTGTTGCTGCTGCCCTCACACTGTGGGAGCCTGCCAGGGTGGCACCCTGGCACAAAAAACACCTTCTCCCCTGCGGGCTTCTTCTGCACCCTCTGCTGATGAGCTTCAGGGCTGAACTGTGGAGGAAAAACATGGAAAGGGCTCAGATCCATTTTCTCAGAGTCATCCAAAAGAGTGATTCTGGGGGCTGGGGATTTAGCTCAGCGGCAAAGCGCCTGCCTGGCAAGCG
Source organism: Chinchilla lanigera (assembly GCF_000276665.1). Taxonomy (NCBI): domain Eukaryota; kingdom Metazoa; phylum Chordata; class Mammalia; order Rodentia; family Chinchillidae; genus Chinchilla; species Chinchilla lanigera. The sequence goes on along the minus strand of NW_004955407.1, from coordinate 38,387,406 downwards.
CAAGGTCATGAGTTCGGTTCCCGGTACCGGAGAAAAACCAAAAAAAAAAACAAAAACAAAAACAAAAACAAAAAACAAAAGAGTGATTCCGGAGCTGAGAGGCGACAAATTGATAAACAGTAAGACTGTTGTCAGGAAACTTCCAGCCAGGCGTGGTGGTGCACACCTGTAATTCCAGCACTCTTGGGAGGCTGAGGTGAGAGGATCATCATAAGTTCGAGCTGGGGATGTAGCTTAGCGCGAAGGCCCTGAGGTCAATCCCTAGTACAGAAAATTCAAGAAAGAGGTGGGGGGAGGGGAAGGAAGGGAGGGGAAAGGGAGCAAAAGGAAAGAAAAAAGAAAGAAAGGAAGGAAGAAGGAAGGAAGGATGGATAGAAGGAAACTTTCCATCAACAGCAGGATGAACGAATGAAATGCTACACAGCCATGAAGCGTTGATACACTATTTATTAACCTGACAGACATGGTGAACAGGAAGCAGCGAGAGAAGGGCAGAGCCAGGGAGGGAGACATGGTGTTGCATAAGAAACCAAGGCAGGAAGGAAAATACACTCATGGTTCCATTTCCACGAAGTCAGACTCAGGCAACGCTTATAGTGCTGAAGGAAGTCAGAGCACAGGTGACCTTGGTAGGGGATTTTTACTCAGAAGGGCAGAGGGACCCTTCGGGACAGCTGCATACACTCTACCCTTGGTCTCGGTGGTGGATACAGATGCGTACACACACAGAAAAAATTCACTGAGCCACACAGCCAAGATCTGTGTGCTTTGATATATATTTTTTCAGTCATTTTAATTAAAAGTAAATTCTAAAAAGTTGATACCTTTTCAAGAATTGCACTAATTTCTTTGGCCACAAATCTGCTTTGTTCACAATGCACCTCATGGACCAACATGTCAGGGGTCCGGCCTCGGGAACCAAAGACTGGGGTTTGCACTTCCTGCCCACTATAGGACTGAGGGCTGCTCTGAGACGTCAGCAGCCCCAAAATGAAAGGTAGGATCCTTGACCTGTGCGCTCTGCACGGTGGGTCTTAAACAATATTTCATCAACCATCAGATCAGTCTTCGATTTGCCAAGCTGACTCCAATTCCCATGCTAAATGGGCTTCTAAGTGGGCAGCATGAATAGTTCCCTTGCATATGAACCATGGACGCCCTGGCAGGATGGCAAGAAGGAACAGTTTGGGATTAGAAGATCCTGCCCACAGCCCGGCTCCATGCCAGCCTGGAACTCACCACACCTGTGCCTCCTCCATGGGTGACTGGAAGACATCTCCCTGGGAACCCCACTCCTGCTGGCTGCTCGTGTCCCAGTGTCACCTGACAGCCCGTGGACGCTAGAAGTGAAAGCGCTGTGTGGGGGACAGTGATTTCCTCTTCACTGGGTCTCCCATGGCTTGTTGGGGGAAGTAAGTTCTTCCCAAAGCCAGTTAAGGAACCTCAAGCCCCCTACAATCACCTTCAAATTATGGGGGCTTCTTCTTCAGTACTGGTGGCTGAACCCTGAGTTACATGTCCAGCCTTTTAAGAAATTTTTTTGATTTCAAACAAGGTCTCACTAAGTCACTAAGTTGCCCAGGGTGGGCTAAAACTTCAATCCTCTTGCCTCAGCCTCCCAGAGTGCTGAGATTACAGGTGTGCGCCCCCACACCTAGCTCGTTGGGCCTTTTAACACAGTTAGATGAAGGCTTTGAACTCCTCCAAATTATGTTTTTACATGCATAGAGCAAAACACAGGATTACAAAGGAAATCAATTTTTTTTGGTACTGAGAATCAAACTCAGGACCTTGTGCTTGCCAGGTAGGCACTTTGCCACTGAGCTATATCCCCACCGGAAATCAATTATTGAGCTATATTGAACAAAATATTTTTAAAAGTGCACCAGAATAATATGTGCACATCTCCATCACTGTGTGTAATAATGATTTCCAGCTCCGGGTCTAACAGCGATGGTTTTAATTTCGAAGGCAGCCAGAACTCCACCCCCATTCAGGGATGTCGAACAGCTACCACACCGCGATGTGATGACGCAGGTGGTTACTTTCAGTGACAGAGTCACAGTCTGCATTGCTCTTGGCCAGTGTCTGTTGAACTGTAGCACCTCACCGCCCACAGAGCCATACGCTCCAGCCTGACCCCCGATACCCAGAATGTGTCTTACTGGGGATGGGGTCTTTACCAAGTTACAGCAAAGCCACTCGGATGGCCCCTCACCCAGTACAACTGGGGCCCTCATGACAAGGCGAATGGGACACAGTCCTTCCCACAGCCACAGCACTTGGGAGATGAAGGCGGAGACAGGGCCAGGTGTCAGCAAGCCAGGGGACACGACGGGTGCCCGCAGACACCAGAAGGCGCGGAGGGGCTGGAACCACACTGTCCCTCCCAACTCAGAAATACGCTCCCCGCTCACACCCGACCTGGGTCTTGTGGTCTCCAGAGCTGTGCCGCAAGGCATTCCTGTGCTTTTAGCTGCTCAGCATGGGGTACTTTGTGAGGGCAGCTCCAGGCAGCAACAGTGCCCGTATTCACAGGGAAAGGACACGCAGAGCTCACTTAGATGCTCATGAAAATAAGGATGTCACTTTTTTCCCATCCGAAGAGTCAGATGGGCACTCAGGGTCCTCTACAGCCAGCGGTGGACAGGCTGGACATATTAGCATGCTCTGAGCTGAGTGACAATCACACTTCAGAATGGATGATAACGCCCACCGTGGATACACAAGGCCGCCCCGGCTCCAGTCACTCTAAGTGACTGCAGTTTGCAAAGTTTTATTTAACTTTGTCACTTTGCAAACTCTAGCATTATGGTTTGCCGCAATAAAACACCATCACTTTGCAGTGACTGGAGTTTGCAAAGTTTTATATAACTTTGCCTTCTGCTTTGGCAGATCCCAAGTGAGGGGCTGGGAGTTAGGGCTGAGGTGGAGTAAAGTGGGAAAGATATAAATGTAAAATAAAGGCAAATATTTCTTAGTTTCAAAAAAATAGTAAGAGCGGCTGAAGATTTTCGAGGCATTTTTCTACTTAGCAAAATCAGCCACCACCTCTGCTTTGACCTCATGCCCCATGCCTCCCATGTGCTCTGTGTCCTGCAGCAGCTCAGGGCAACAGAGGCGTCCTGGGCTCCGTGGGGATACTGTGGTCCCCACCAGCCAGGCGTTGACGTCTGCACAGAGGTGCCTTGGTCACCCTGGTGAGAAAGGAATGTCAACTGCCCCCACCCGGGGGGAAGTTTCTTCCTCTGCCGACCCTGGGACCTTGGGGCAGCTCCACGGCGTCTGTGGCAAAAGCCTCCTTCATCCTGCTCCTTCCAGGCAGCCAGGAAGTGGGGAGGACACTGCCCCTCTGATGCGGCCACAGGGCACCCTGCGCCCATCTTGGGAGGGCAGCCAGTGAGGGCAGGACATTCCGCTGGAAGGCGTCAGTGTGGCCACCACCCGGTGAGGGGGTGTCTGAGCCCTCAGCCCCACTCTGTCTCGCTCCAGAAAGCCTCTCTTCCTGCCTCCTTGGGAGCGGGGCCCAGGGGCCAGGGCTTCGGTCATAAAGGTAACAAGTCTGTAAGAGGTTCCTGGCTCTCGTGACTGGCACAGCGATGACCGTGGTGGCACCTGGCAAGGGGGCACCAGCAAGGACTCGGGCCTCTGAGTCCTCTACCTAACCAATCTCAAACCTGGACTTTCGTGCCTGCCTCTGCGTGGCCAGGTTTGGGAAGCACCCTGCTCAGTGGTTGAGCCAGGATCCACCTCCTTCCCCGCTATCTGATCAGACCCCCTCATATCCGGTCTCCACAGCCTGCCCGCGGCAGCCCTTCACGCACCCGCGTTCGCCTGGGGCCTTTCCACCAGCTGCCCCTCCCCTGCTCCCAGGCTCAAGCCCCTCACGTCCATGCTGTGTAGAAACAGAGCCCAGTTCTGCACCGAAGTCTCTTTTTCCCTGTTGTCATAGAAAAGAAAAATAATGCCGGATCTGTTTTTTTCTTTAGCAGGGCAAGAAGAGGATGGAGAATCCACCCAGGGACATCAGGGCGAGCTGCGCCAAGGCAAACCGGAAGGGCCTGGTGGGTCACAGAGATGGCACCGTGTGCAGAGGGCAAGCATAGGGATGAGGGCAGGGGCCACGGGATGGCTCTGTGTGGCCTCGCAGAGCACACATGTGGTTGGGACTTTGGCTAAGGACACCAGGGGCCCACAGTCCTTCCCAGGGCTATAGGAGTCCGGGGTCTGACGTGGTTGTCCCTGCTGCCCACCAGTGCAACATGACAGCGCCAGGCAAACTGATTGAGGAGGAGTGGGCCAGAGAGAGACTCATGTGTTCGGCCCTGGGTCTCAGAATGGACGGATTCAGAAACGGGAGGCAGGAGGACCGTCTCAGTCTGCTCAGACTGCAGTAATAAAACGCCATCACTTTGCAGTTACAGAGGCTGACGTCCGACATCAGGTGTCATCATGGGAAAGTCTGGGGAGTGGCTCTCCCTGGCTTACAGCTGGGGTGTCCTTGCTGAGTCTGCACATGGGAGAGAGAGAATGAGGGAGAGGGAGGGGGAGGGGGAGGGGAGAGGGACGGGGAGGGGAGGGGGAGAGAGACAGAGCGGGGGAGTTCTGGTCTCCTTTGCTCTTCTTATATGGCGCTAATCTCATGCTGAGGACCGCAACCTTCACGAGCTCATCTAAACCAACCTCCCCGCAAAATGCCATGACAGCAGGATGTACTCCACACACAGTCATGGCGACTGGTCCTGGAGGTCTTTTTTGGGTTTCTTCCCACTCTGTGGAGGATCGAATTGTCTTCCCACTCCCAGAGGAAAGCACTGCTGTTTTCCAAGCTGTCAGGGGTGTGTCCCGTAGGGAAGCGACATTCGACCTCCCAGAATCTTCTTCCCTCCTGGGTATGGACAAGGTACCCTCCCCCAACCTCAGAACTCAGATTCAGTGAGAGGGGAAGGGCCTGCAACGAGCTCCAGCTCTGTCCTCTTACTCTGCCATCTGCCTCCTGCTGAAGCTTTCTCTATTTTAATTTTTTAAAAACTCATAATTTTTTAAGAGCCTTTACTTGCAGGTTGTAATTCATGCACACAACTCAATATTTCTTTGAAACCTGCTTCTTTTAAACCTCTGATGTATTGTTTTCTGAACAATAGTCCAAATAATGCTGAGCAATTTTATTGAACAATTTCATCCATGGTGTTAAAATGTACAAAAACATGGCATCCATAGACCAAGAGAGGTTGATATACATTGGGCTTTTAAAGAAAATGATTACTTTAGTAAGCTATGAACCAAAGCACTGGGGTCTTTCTTCTTACAAAAAGCAAACAAAAATGAGTTCATAACACAGCCAAAAAAAAAGGGTCGGCAGAATGGCATTAGTGGAATTACTGATTATTTTGTGCAGCTATTAGAAAAATGTGAAAACATGGGAAAAGCTCTTTGATTGCCCAGTCTGGTGAAATGGTACCTGAAGCCCCATAGAAAATGCCCTGAAATCAAAGGCAGGAGATTTCTCCTGAAGGACATCTCCCCTATTGTTCAGGAACCTGTGACCCTAAAGATGAAGAAACAGTAGAGCCACACAATCCAGGCTGCTTGAGTAGGGTCCCCACAAAGGATCAGAATGTGATGAGAAGCCAGTACACAAGCCACTGGCATGGGGGAAGATGGAGGGAAAGGGAGGGTAGTTATTCTAGAACTGTAGCCTGTCCCAAGCTTGTATGAAGAAGAGGCAGCAGAAGCTATATCTGTGCTGCGTGGAACCGTCTCAGCTCCCTCTGCCTTGAAATTTTGTTTCTTGACAAGCGAGCCTGGCAGTCCTCTGGATGACAGCTCACACACTTGGTAGGTTGGCACCCAATGTCCTGTTCATCTTTCCAGGTGGCCACCCCAGCCTCTGCCCTCAGGCCACACCTGTCCCTGTCAGCTCCTTGACCAGATCTTTTGCCTGGATCTTATGTGCCAGCCTGACTGTCAGTTCCCCAGCAATGCTCCTCATCGGCTTATCACTCATGGCCCTGCCCATATCGTCCTGTGTGAACATAATTAATGAGGTGGTAGTTTATTCATTCTTTGTGCCTCCCATCTTTCCCATTAGTAACGCTATGTAGTGGATTGACAACCACTGTTCAACTTATAACCCCCAGCTGAACTGAGTGAGTGTGGTGCTGGGTGTGGGAGGTCCACCTGGGGATTGTCACCAGCAGCGTAAGAGGCAGAACTGGAGAAGGAGAAGTTAGGCTGTTAGGAGCTGAAAGGCTGTTGGAGCTGGTAGAAGCTGTAAGGAGCTGTTGGTTCTGTTGGAGGAGCTCGTCATGCTGGCTTTCCTGATGAACTTGGCTGTTTTCATCCTCTGAGGAGCTTGGGACCTCGTTGGCACTGAGAATGGCTTTGGTTCACTTTGGGGGAGCTCTGGTCCTCACTTTGATCATCACTTCCTGGCTCCAGAGGGGAAGATGGTGCACTGCTGGTTTCCTGGAAAAGCTTGTTGCATTGGCTTCCCTGATGGGAACTTGGACATCTTGATCATCAGAGGAGCTTGGGACCTCACTGTTGCTGAGGATGGCTGTGGGACCTTTCTGGGGAGCTCTGGTTCTTTGTGCATGGCTTCCTGGCTCCAGTGCAGATCCCCCAGCCTGCTAGCACAGATCCTTCATCCTGCTGGCGCAGACTTCCTAGCTTCCACCACTGACCTTTGGGCCTTCACAGAGTAGATCTGTGAAACAGGCCTGCATGAGATATTATTATGGACTCTAGGCCTCCAAGTAGATTCGTGGGAGGCATTGTTATGAGCTCTAGGTCTTCAGCTGGACTCATGCAGGACATTATCACTGGATCCAGGCCCTCAAGCTGGATTCCTGGTCTATAGTGTGTGGACAGATTTCCTGCACTCTTTTGTATATCACTCTTTGCTTGACTATTAGAAATAATCTTGTAAAATATGTGTCCTGTATTATATATTGTTTCCCTTGCAAAACGTCCCCCAAACCAACACACCCTAGAAGGATACAGAGAGCACTTCCTGTCTTTTCACTTTGTAACAAGTGTGAATGCACACAACTCAGCACTCGGAAGCCCAGTGGAGAGTTCTGAATAACCAAAGAAGATGCTCAGGTTGGGGCTGGGGATTTAGCTCAGCAACAAAGCGCCTGCCTGGCAAGCGCAAGGTCGTGAGTTTGGTTCCCAGTACCGGAGAAAAACCAAAAAAAAAAAAAAAAAAAAAAAGATGCTCAGGTCTCTAAAAGCCAAATTCTGCTTCTTAGTGAGCTGGACCCACTTCCTTCTCCGAAACCACATGCCTGGTTTACATGGCCTCTCTTCAGGGTGAAACTGTCACACAGAACTTCTCAGCATTTTTGGTATTTTTGCTTTGCTGACATCTCGTAAGGGTCCAGTGACTTCTGAGAGGAAGGAGAGCCTGGCTGACATTAGAGGAAGTGGCAGCCACCGAGGGTCTCACCCCCACAGCTCACGCAGAGCGGGCTGGCCACTTCTCAGCACCTCCACTCAGGACGAGTTAAGTCTGTGCAAAGTCAGCCTCCCAGCTCCACAGCAGCAGGGGCGCGGCACTCTTTCCACTTCCGCTCGCTCTCTTGAAGTGGAATTTTAGAGAGCACACAGAATTAATGAAAGATTTGTTTTCATAAGCACTTGACTCCACGGCACAGGCAGTAGGAATATTTCCTAGGAACTCATGTTTTACTCAGTAGTTTTGCTGAACAGTGAGGAATATACAAAGGGATCCACCTGCGACTGGGACATTTGAGCAAAAGACTTCTCCTGCTCACCTTCTGACCGCTGCCTGCCCCTGCTCTGTGGTGTTTTTCAGAGGTTTCACATCGTGTGAATTTGGCTGGGACAGCTGAGTTCCTCAATTAAATGTCTTTATTCAGGATTAAAGGCAGGTTCCCCCAACTTGCCTGGACAGGAGCTTGTCTAGGAGGTGTCACTGGTCAGTGCCATGTCAAAGTCGGCCACATCAGTCACCCCACACAGGTGTGCTGATCACAGAGAGAGACAACATGACATCAGCTATAGGCCAGACACTCAGACACAAACCAATCCACCACTAAGGACGTCCACTCCCAGTTATTTTCAAGATGTGGAGAAACCAATTGATCCACCATGAACTACTGCATGTTTCTAGAAAGACTTTGTTTTTGATATGGTTTTTTTTGGTACCAGGAATCAAACTCAAGGCCTTGTGTTTGCCAGGCAGGGACTTGTGCCACTGGGCTATATCCCCAGCCCTAGAAAAACTTTGATAAGAAAGGATGTGAAGAAGAAAGAAAGCCATCTTGGGCTCAGCCCATCAAGAAAGGAGAATTTTCTTCAGAGCTAAAGAGGGTTTATTTACTTTGTAAGAGAACTAAGGCTCAGACTCTCCAAAGAGGGGGAAAAAATCAGTTGAGAAAGTTGTCTTTGTGATCGTCCCAAGCCGTATCATCAGAAGAGGGCAATGTGCCTGTTAGTGTCTGCTACCACTGTCACCAAAGAAGGCTCCCTGGGGTCTGAAAGGCACCATTTGGGGCCCCCAACAATTCTCTTTCCCTTGCACATGGCGCACTGATTCTCCAGTTAGAAATGAGCTCAACTATCACAGAAGAACAGCCGAGGGCAGAGATGAATACCAGAAGCCACAGGCCATCTGGGGAACTTAATGTGAGACAGGGCATCTTCCCACCGTGACTTCCGGAACTTCTGGCTACCCAGGGCCCACTCACACCTGCATCCCTGGGCTTCACGCTCCCTCGTGCCCACATCATAATTTGGGCCAGTCATCTGTCCACACAAGTCCTCCAGAAGTTGAAGGATGGTGACAAGAAGGGTATGGCCCAGCCAACACACATCTGTCATCTTTAGATGGCATGAGAGGGGCCTTGTGGACCCTGGGGAGTCAGAGCACAGATCTCCAATCTCTACCTGCTCCTGAGTTATCTTGGAAAATCATTTTTCTCTCCCAACCGAAATCATTTGTAAAAGGCCCACAGTCGAGGCTGTGGGGGATTCAGTGAGCTCACGCTGAAGGCGTATAGGAAGAGGTTAGTGAGAGTCTAGCTCCCTCCCCACTTGTCAGTGTTAGAACACTAGGATTTCCTCACATTCTCCGGTGTGGAATTGTTCTGAAGGTGATGCAATGACTCCAGGTTCTCAGCCTTGGCCTCATAGCCAGACCTCTTCATACTGCCTCCCCAGAACCCATACCCTCATGGCCTCCCTGGCTCCAGATATCATCCAGGCTGCCTTCGCACCCTCTATCGAGCCTGTGTGTGGAAGTGCACACCTGTAATCCCAGCACTCAGGAGGCTAAGGAACGAGGAGTGCCTTGAGTTCGGGGCCAGTCTGGGTTACATAGTGAGTTCAAGCTACATACTAAGACTCTGTTGCAACAAAATGAAACAAAGCAAAACCCCTCCATCACCATGACCTCAACTACCTTCCCAACATATGTCAAAATCCCACCCCACAGGCAGCCAGTGGCTGGTTCCTACATAAAAGCCCTTTCCAAACCCCCTTGGTTCACACAATCGAGAACCAATCACTCCTCCAAAAAACTCACAGCCCTAACCCAGACACTTCTCCTGACTCCCTCCTGGCTCTCTCTCTACACAAAAATCCCCCACGGCCAACAGAGGCCACACAACAGTTCTCACAGAGACAGCCACTCGGCCACTAAAGGTGGCTGTCCTCCACTGCCTATCCCATCGAGCCTTATAGCCCCAAACAATCTAGCTGACAAAACAGCCCAACTTACTACTACCCCAGCCTTCCTCCTCCACACACAAGCCCTTCCCAAACAACCTACTGGCCTAAGTCCATTCGAGGTGACCTATAGCTGTCCCTTCATCCTGGGCCTGGCCCTCCTAGCCACCCCTTGGAGATTATCCTAAACCCTGCCAGCTGTCAGAGCTCTCCTGCAAGCCCACACAGATGCCCTCCCAGCCTGCTCACTCACCATTCCCCTCCCCATTTGCCCTTCGGCAGCAAGTCTTCTTTTGGCCCTCTACAAACTCACCTTGCGGCCAACCTGGACATGACCATCCTATATGGGGTCTTCTCCAGCACTCCCACAGCCTGTCAAACCAGTAGAACGCCCGTCCTGGGTCCATGTAAATCACCTTAATCCCAACACTCAGTCCCAACCCTCTTCCAGGCCGCCCCTCCCCGGGACCCCCGAAAGCAAGCTCAGCAAGACTCTGGAGCACACTGCTGAGGACTCCCTTTAACTCAGGCCCCGAAGCCCTCCTCCTCCTCTTTGGCCCAACTGTCTTTATCATGTACCTGTAACTCCTTTCCCTGCCGTGGCTCCTCCCTGCTGGGCTCTCTGACTTCACTATGAATTTGATGACACCTTCAGTTCCAAAATTCAGGGCTCCAGGCCACCTTCTACACTTCACCCCCACCCAGACCTCCTCCTTCACAGTCTGTCTCTACTTCCTGTTCTCCCAAATGTGTCCCTACGCAGCACATACCTCTGACTCCTCCTCTCTCGATCTCCCACGGCCAGGGGACTAGTTCCCCAGTCCTTGACTTCACCTGCCAGAACCACAAAGAGATCTCATATCAAACCCTACAAGGCAAGAACCCCCCTGGGCACGTACCCCCTTAGATGCCTGTGGACATGGCTGCCCAGCACCCCTTCTCACATGGGCTAACACCACAGCTTTCTCAAGATCCTACATACTGAACTCTCAGATTCTGGGGAGTCACCTTTCCATACGAGATGAGTACTTGGCCCCCCATCCTCCACCCCTTTCGTCAGGAAACTTGCATCCTTAACAACCACCACCCTTTGGGCCCCTGCCTGCATTGGAAGGTCTTTTTCCAGGGGTCTCCCCTTGGGGAATCTCCCACAGAAGTGTAACATAACCCTAGAACTCCATGCCCCCAAACATCAGCACTACAGAGGGCCCCCCCATCCATGGGTCCCCACTGAGAAGGGCCTCAATTCCATGACTGATAGGTAGGCCACCCGCATCACACCAGGCTGCTCCTTCTGCCTGGCCAAAGGCCCCTGATAAGCGATTCACTTCTTCACATTCAGCCAGACCCATCCAACCCACACCCGTGTTGGAAGCTAGGTCTCCCAGCCTCCACTGGGTCTCCCTGGCTGCCGTGACCCATCAGCTCCTGACAGAAGCACGATCACTTCGAACACAAACCCTACCCTGTAGGCTCTTGGGGCTGCACATTTATCAGTCTCTACCTCCATACATCAACTACTCAGCTAGCTATCACCACCCCTGGCCAACAGCACCCAACTAAAACACAGTCTCTGGTCATCTGTCCGGGTGCCTAGACTATTCACAGGGAGTTTTCTTCATGTGTGGCGATGACACCTATAGTTGCTACCCACCACTTGGACGGAACACATACCTTGGCTAACCTAGCCCCACTCCCCCCACTCATCCATCCTTTATTCCACTGACAGGGGCCCCTGCCTCATGTCCCTCTGTGGGCCCACCTTTTCGATACTGCTCCTACAGTGGCAAGCAGAAGCACCGAAATGACACCCAGGATTTGGATGCAGATTTATTTCTGTTGACAGGCACTGATTAATCAGGATCATTCCCAGAATACTAGGCCCCAATCTCTGGTTGTCTAGGGCTTTTATATGATGCACAAGCAGGAGGTACAAAGGTGAGACAGAACAGCCTGGCAGTTCTTCTGATTAGCTAGCAGGGTGAGATCATCGGTTACAAGGGCAGATTAGTGATCATCAGCTCAGGAGGCTTAGTACAATGGTACGATCAGGCATCCTGCATGTTCGGTTACACTCTGGTGGTTACAGGGGTGAAGAAAGTGATTACAAAGCCATTAAGCAGTTATGGAGCTAGGCAGCTTCAAAAGAACAGAATTTTAAACAGCACAATTTCTCTTGTACGGTTTGTCCCTTTTACTCTTAACCACATCTGCTCTTTTGTTCTCCCAGAGCCTGTGTAGCTTTGCCCAAACACAGGCAGTTTGTAACCAATGCTGTTTCACTAGTCACCCTTACCAGCCCCACAACTTCACCCCCTCCTGAGCTTGAAGCAGCTCAATGAGGGCTCATAGCCATACCCAACCCCTTCCCTCATTTTTACTTACTACCTTTAAAATCTGAGAAATGATAGGTTGGACAACCATCTCCCCTGCCCGCTGGGTGCCCACACTCCCAAGCTGCCCAAGTTCCAAGCCTGATGCCTGCTCTGCAGGACGCTGCACACCTGTCCCAGCCCCTATGTCATGGCACCTGCTGCTATAGCCATGTATCCAGCCATTCTCACTCCCCTCATTCTCCCTTGCATCACCCCATCCAAGCTGCTCCCACAACCCCCCTACCCTATTCATAAAAGACCCAGTTCAACAAACCAGACTTGGTTTCTCCTTTGGAGTTACTCCAAGTCCCGCTGGGAACACCCAAAGTCAGGCTGTCACCATGACCTAATGGGACCACCATAAAAAGACACATACCCCCTAGGCAAGTCCGCAGAGACCTCCAGATGTCCTCAGCCACACAGCAGCTTTGCTGAGCAGTTTGTAACCAATGCTGGTTACAAACAAGTGCTCAGGGTGCCTTAGTGGCTCCTTCTTTAGCATTTGAGGAACACGCTCCTCCAGTGCATGACTGGAGTGTAAGACTCCAGCAAGCCCTACATCCTGTAGCAACCACAGGAGGGCTGCAGGACGCAGGGCTTGGTTCTGTTTCCAGCTGCTGGATTGGAAAAGCTGGTTGCCCAAAGCTGCTTTTGAAGGTGATGGAATTCTGCTTCTGGAACAGACTCCAACCTACCTTTGATGCCTCTTAAAGTCAAGTGGTTAAAGGACGACAGGTGCACCTCCTCTGGAGCTCAGTGCAGTATGACCACTTTGTTGGTATGTGGACGTCTTCTGTCTACACAGCTGGGACTTTCTCTCCCAGTACCATGATGGCCAGGCTGTGGGAAAGACAGCACCTTGTAATCAGTTGCATCTTTATCATCTATCAAAAAGAACCAAGAGGGCCAGTGGTCAAATTGGCTTCGGTCAGCGCACAACCCCCACCGCTCGCTGCTCCTCGCTAGCAGCGTCCCTCCCTGGGTTGCGTTAGCAGCCTTGATGACAACAGACGTATGGCATCCTGCACACAGTAAGGACCACTGGGACAGCCAAAGAAGCAGCTGGTGACTCACTCACTCCAGGAAGTGGTCAACCACAGGCAGTGCCCCCACCCCGCCTCTACAGGAAGCAAGCAGTCTTTCTTGTTTTAAAACACCTCCAGAGAGCTGCCCTCTGCCCCATGTGCAACGAATCTCAGATCGTTATATGTCCCCCATTCTTATTCTAGGAACCTCACTTTTCCTCTGGCATCTTCCAATCCTGTGAAAAGAAAAATATCTGGCACTTGAGGGAAGTTTGTGAAGAGTGGCTTTTTGTTCATTTTCTCAGAGACTGCCAGGGATATAGCTCAGTGGCACAGTGCTTACCTGGCAAGCACAAGGTCCTGAGTTCAATTCCTGGTATCCATTTGCTGTAATTTGGAGTTTTCCAAGGGGAAACAATACAATACAGGACACATATTTTATAAGATTTTTTCTAATAGTCACCCAAAGAATGATACACAAAAGAATGCAGGAAATCTGTCCACACACTAAAGACCCAAGAATCCAGCTTCGGGCCTGGAACCTACAGCAGTGTCCTGCATGTATCCAGCTGAAGACCTAGAGCCCATAACAATGCCTCCCACAAGTCCAACTGGAGGCCTAGAGCCCACAACAATGTCTCATGCAGGACTGTTATGGATCTGTGCTGGGAAGGCCCAAAGGTCAGTGGTGGAAGCTAGAAAGTCTGTGCCAGTGGGATGAAGGATCCGTGCCAGCAGGATGAAGGGTCTATGCTGGCAGGCTGAGGGATCTACACTGGAGCCAGGAAACAATGCTCAAAGTAGGAACCTGACTTCCCTCGAAAAGTACCACAGCCATCCTCAACAACAGTGAGGTCCCGAGCTCCTCCAAAGATGAGGAAAGCTGAGTTCCCATCAGGGAAGCCAGTGCAGCAAGCTTCTCCAAGAGACTGGCAATACACCATCTTCCCCTCTGGAGCCAGGAAGCGATGCTCAAAGTGAGGACCAGAGCTCCCCCAAAGTGAACCATAGCCATCCTCAATGTCAGTGAGTGCCCAAGCTCCCCCTCTGATGAGAACAGCCGAGTTCATCGGGAAAGCTAGCCTGATAATCTCCTCCAGGAAAAACCAGCAGCTCCCTACAGCTTCCAACAGGCTCCCAACAGCCTCTCAGCTCCCAACAGCCTCATTACTTCTTGTTCTCCAGGTCTGTCTCTTATGCTGCTGGCAACAATCCTCAGATGCGCTACTACACCCAGTAGCACCTAACTCAGTTCAGGTGAGTGTCATAAGTTGACCACCAGTTGTCAATCCACCACACCATTTTCTCAGAGACCTACAGTTGTGGTTTTTTTTTTTTTTTGTAGTTTGAATACAGGGAGTTGGGATATCACCAGTTCCAGATTCCAGGATTAGCTAAGACCTAAGACTTAGTGGTGTGATGTGGTGAGATTGTACACCACAGTTTAATGCCAGCAGAGGTACAAGGTGTTACCCAGTTGGGATGATGTGGTAAGATTGTACACCACAGTTTAATGCCAGCAGAGGTACAAGGTGTTATCCAGTTGTGGGGCTGGGGGCAGTGCTCCGTTCAGAGCAGCAGAGAGCACGTATCCTCTCCTTGCGGATTCCCTGGAACATGCCTGGGACAGGCAATGGCTTCCGGGGCGGGGGCTTCTCTCCTGTTCCATGGGGTGGGAAAGGCAGGAAAGGACCCCTCCTATAGTGACTGCCAGGGAGGAGGGAAGAACCCACAGAGCCCCTCGGTTTTAGGACTTGGGAAAAAATGTGGCTTTGTGTATCATCCTTTTAAAATTTAATTCAGAAAGGATGCGCTGGTCCTCTATGTGCTCAGTTTGAGATAATGTTCAAGGGGCATAATGCAGGCCCCCAGCTCTGAGAGAAGGGTCCCTCCAGGAACAAATGCTAGTGGGAGGACGCTTGTGGGAGACAGCCACACACATAAGAAAGACACCATGAAACACAGCAGGAA
This sequence comes from Chinchilla lanigera, assembly GCF_000276665.1. NCBI lineage: Eukaryota > Metazoa > Chordata > Mammalia > Rodentia > Chinchillidae > Chinchilla > Chinchilla lanigera. Next base: position 38,372,339 of record NW_004955407.1, on the reverse strand, counting down.
AATGTGGTTCCAACCGCAAAGGCCATAGAGAGAAATAAGAGGCAGGCTCTGCACCCACCTTACAAGAATGTTCAGTGTGCTCTACTCTCTGCGAGGCCCCAAACGCCAATATGAAGCCTGGCTGCCCTGCCCTGGGGAAGCTCGGAGCCTGCGGGACCTGAGCATGTGCTTTTCTGTCCCCCAAACCTAATGAAGTAGAGAACACAGTGAACAGAGAGGCCCAGGACCAGCAAGAGGTCCCTGTCCCCCGATCTGCAGCCTCCTCCACGGGAAGACACTGGAGGAGGGAGAGGGTGTCCTCAAATGCCCTCTTCAGTTCCAGGACCCCATGGCTGTACAGAGGAGGAGGAACTGGTTCAGATTCTGCTTGGAAAAAGGAAATTGGCAAATGTATGGTGTGTCTACAGCCCCTGAGAAAATGGGCCAGTCCCTCACTACACCCCAGCAGCTGCCCTCATGGGTGACACTGTGTGGGGCTGTCTTGGTGGCCACGTCTTTCAGGCTTGGCCACTGGGGAGCAACAAGACAGAATCAGAGGATGAGGGAGGAAGTCGGGGAGCACATTCTCTGCTAAGGTGCCCCATCAGATGCCCCTGGTTCAGCTGCAGGTCCAACTGGATTCTGGATTCCACGACCCCTTGTCTTGGTTACTTTTCTCTCACTGCTGAGACAAAATACCTGACACCCAAACTAAGGAAGGAAAGGTTTATGTAGCTCACAGTTTGTGGAGGTTTCAGTCCATACTTGGCTGGCTTCAAGACAGAGCGGCACATGGCAGAGGGCAATGGTTCATGGTGGCAGAAAACAGCAAAGCAACAACCAGAGCAAAAGGGAGGAGTGGCAGCAAGCAGCCTCTTTCTCTCCCTTACATATGCAAACTACCCGCCCCAGGGCAGGTGTAGCACTCACACCCATAATCCCAGCATTGGACTATGGATTAATCAAAAATCTAGAAGCCTGTCCCATGACTGCATGAGGCTTTCGGGGGACATCCAGACACAAAGCATAACACCCCTCTTACCTCCCTGGGCCATGGTGTGGCTTCTTAACTCCTATCCTACGCCTGGGGTGCTTCATTCTATTAATCATTTAAGGAAGTTAGTATATCAGTAGTGGAGTGATTTCTTGTGCACTTTCTCAATCAACTTCACAATGATTCTCAGTCACTATAGGAGGGGTCCTTTCCTGCCTTTCCCACCCCATGGAACAGGAGAGAAGCCCCCGCCCTGGAAGCCATTGCCTGTCCCAGGCATGTTCCAGGGAATCCACAAGGAGAGGATACGTGCTCTCTGCTGCTCTGAACGGAGCACTGCCCCCAGCCCCACAACTGGATAACACCTTGTACCTCTGCTGGCATTAAACTGTGGTGTACAATCTCACCACATCACCCCACTAAGTCTTAGGTCTTAGCTAATGATTCTCATTCCCATCCCTTATCTAAAAGCAAGGACCCAAAGCATGGAGATGTTGAACAAACAGCCCAACCATGAATATGTCAGTGTGTCACATCTGTGGTTTGTGATGGGTCCTGCATGTGGGTGGGAATTCCAGAAATACCTTTTTCAGTTTCACAGTATAAAATGTCCTAGCCTAGTTGCTAGACAGCAGAAACCATAACCCCAGGTCTAATCTTGGAGTCAAAGAGAATAAAAAGCTCCACAGAGAACAGGGATAGAATCTAAGGGCACAAACATATGATTGATTGGTCCAGGAGGTGAAGACTGAGAGGACAGAAGGTACCTGCCCAGAAACCTGTACGATAACCAGCCAAGGGTGTCATGACCAAGACATGAGACTCCATGGCACACGTGTTCACCAGCGCAGCAGATGGGACTCCGTGGCAGCCACCCCTCCCCAAAGTGACCAGCTGGCTCACACACCTTCACCTTCTTCTGTGACACAGGCAGATCACCCTAAACCTGCTCTTCCTTTAGCTCTGGGGAAGCCCTCTTCTGGGATGTCACCACATATACCCAACAGAAAGATCCTCAGAAAACAGAGATTCCAGCTCACTCCAGTCAGAATGGCCAGCAGCAAGAAAACAGAAACATAACTGCTGGGGACAATGAGGGCAGAGGAACCCTTCAACACTGCTGGAGGGAATGGAGTTAGTACAGCCCCTAGGGAAACCAGTGTGGACGGTCCTCAAAGAACTAAAAATAGAGCTACCGTGTGCACCAACTATACCCCTCTTCCATACATACCTGGAGGAATTAAAGTCAGCATGCTACAGGGACACTGCACACACACAATCATGTGCCCATCAGCAGATGAATGAAGGAAACATGGCACCTGCACGCAAAGGAGTATTCATCCACCGGCAAGCAGAAAGAAAGCATGTCATCTGCAGGAAGTGGGCAAAACTCGTGACTTTGCTGCTAGGGTTCAAGACGGCTCACCCTAGCCTGAAACAGATCTCTACACCCAGATCTGGGGCCACTCTCTGGGCCCGAGCACTGGCCATGAGCCCGGAGACCCTCCGCCGGGCCTGAAGGGATTCAAACTCTGAGCCGCGCAGCTGCTGAGGCGGTTCACTCAAACCTCCAAGACGGCACGACCTAGGCCTCCATTTACAGATACAAGTGATCAACCGCGAAATGTGGTCATCCAAGCCAAGTGGAAATGAGAGGAGAGAACTGGCGGATGGACCCCCACTGCGACCAAGGCAGGCCAGTGAAGCTGACCAAATGTGAGAAGTGGGAGGTGGGACAGAGCCATGTTCCCCCACCATCCCAACTGCACCTCAACATTTCTACCCTCTGGCAGTGAGACAGAGCTCCGGGACCGGCACTCTCCCTCCTTCCACCCCCAGGACACACACGTCCATTCCTTTCTCAGGGCCCCTGTTTCCAGCCTTGAACTGCATAATAAAGTCAATTTAATGAGACCGTTGCTAGAACTGATTGGCTTAGACCGCAGGAGGAACGGGCAAGGCAAGGTGTATCCTAGGTGTGTACTCAATCATGTGGACTGAAAGGCATTTACTGTGATTCAAGGGATTTGGAAGTCACCGATAGAGGTGGCCGGGTGCAGTCACTCACGCACAGAGACGATAAAGACCTAGTGTCTAGGGTTCCACGGTTCACCCCACCCTAACCCTTTGACTTTAGTGCAGTTTCTAAAACACCTGGGCCTCATTTCTTCCAGTAGAAAACAATATAAGACTGAATCTTTGGATTATCAGGAGGACAAAGTAAAACAGAAAGCAATTTGAAAGCAATGTGCCAAACAGGAAGAACCTTGCAAGTGTTAATAGTTGTTACCTTAAACAGTGTGGGGGGGGACATCCAGACACAAACCATATTGTTTGGAACCTTGATTCTAGAATTCAAAGCTTCATTCTCCCTGGAAGGAATTTCTGGCATCACTGAAAGGAAAAGTGGGGCCCCTGGAAGGTTCCCCCTTCATCCACAAGAATGAAGGATTCCTGGTAGGTTTATCCTGAAAGCTTCAGAGAATGTCTTTGTGTCCACTTAGGAAAGCAAACATTAACGTTAAACCCTAGAATCAAATTTTACAGTTGTCATGTGTGCATAGCTACTGTGCTGGTTACAAATATTCGTGCCCAGATCACAGATCAGTGCTTTCAAGGTGCCCACAGCAATGTTCTGTTCATCTTCTTGTACTTCCAGGTTACACGTAAGTGCAGAACCAGGAAAAGCCAGTGTCATTACCTATATGATCTCACTCATCCGAAATGACCGTTCCCTGTGCACCCGGGAGCGGCTTAACACAGCGGAACAAATAGCGCTGAGACGCCTCTACTTCTACAAGTCCCGGATTACTGAAGGATCGTAGTGCAAGGCAGCAGTCCACCGCAAGCTCTCACAGCCTTCCGCAGGGGCCCCATCAGCATTCCTTCCCCTCTAGAGGACCAGGACAAAGGCTCCCCTGCTCCCAGATCCAAATCACTCAGCCTCCTGACCAGAAAAGTGCAATGCTCACTGCCCAGCGGAAGTCTTTGGGTCAGGAAAAACTGGCAGGGGAAGGATCGCATCTGCCTTGCTATGCAACCCTGGAGTCCAGGAACCCCAAGACCTAGATGGGAAGAAAGTGGTAGGAGCCATTCAAGTATTTGCTGAATAATCATCCGAAATGTTCGGCCCTTGGCTTCTTCCTCTCTGTTCCTATTGAGGACCATGTTATAAAATTTGGGGGGAAAATAATTTCATAATAGATTGTGATCAGGGCTTGTCCAAGGCCTAGTGCTTTGCCCTGTGGGCCGGCTAAGTATGCGGAAACATAAGTCCCGGTGCCTCCCATCACAGTTGAGGCCTCAGTGGTGCCCTGATGCTGTAATGCCCCCGGGCAAGACTGAATCAGCTGAAGACATCCTGGTTCCTTGAGAACCCAGTGGTAATAAAATAGAGCTTCACCTTAGGAAAAGGACAAACTCCATAACCTTCCACCTCTTCCTGCTGTCCTCATCAACACAAAGCTCCTCATCAGCGTAAGGTCACTGCCCTCTAAGACATCTCAAGTGATCCTCATCAGCATAAAACCTTCTCAGCATAAGGTCACTACCAACACCCTCTGAGTCATCCGGTCATCCTTCCAATCACTGCATGCACCCAACAAATATCGGCTGGCTCAGGCTGTCTTTGTCTTTGCCCATCCTGAGGCATTGACCTCCCAGCCCCCCTGTCATGCATTACTAATTTTGTCTCTGTTTCTTATTTCATCCTTCTGCCATACCCCGCATTCAGGCAGTTGAGGATCTTGACCAGTAGCTGGAGATCTGGGCCAGGTCCCTGATAGTTCTCTCCTCTGCTTTCTGGTGGCCATGAACTAAGCATCTTTGTTCCACCACACCCTTCCACCATGATGTTTCTGCCCTGGAGCCAGCTGACCATGGACTGAGTTCTTCAAAACTAGGAGTGAAATGAGGCCTCTCCTCCCGTAAGTTGTGGGTCCTGGGTATTGCATCTTAGGACAAGAAAGCTGACTAATACAGCTCCATATCCACAGATCCAACATCCCACAGACATCTCAGGTTCCATTCCTCATTCGTCCTGATGTCCACTCAGTGACATAAGCAGCAGGTCCATGCCATTTCCACCACCTCATCTTGCAATGCAAAGACCCACCTTCTTCCACTCCAGCTTCCACACTCTCCATTAGAAACTTCCCACCACAACTCCAACAGTGTCACCCCAACACTAATGGTCTCTACTGGCTGCCCAACCCTGCAGTGTGAACACAAACACACACACACACACACACACACACACACACACACACACACACATATACACACTCCACACTACCACAACTGTCTATACTGGGAACACAACATATATTTCACACTTTCTTGCTGCTCTTTCTGTCCAGACAGTCCAAGGTCTACCTGGTGACTTCTTTTTAATTCCTGCAAGTCCAGCTCAAGCTTTAGTCCTTTAACAAAATCCCCCTGAAATCCCCCCTAATAAAGAGATTTGACCAACATCTTTCTTCTCGGTACCCACACAATTCCTTAGATGTACTTTTAAATAGTTCTACTTTATTACAGCTACTTGTTCTAGTTTCCTTCTTTACCATAAGTACTTTGGGCACAAAAAAATTTTATTATATTTATAGAAATCTCAACATCTCACACAGTACATGTCACATAACAGATGTTCATTCCACACTCACTGGGTGAGTTACTGAATATTTACTATTATGGGGTGAATTGTATTCCCCTAAAATTCATGTGCTGAAGTCCTACCTCCCACTACCTCACAGGGGACCTCATCTGGAAATGGGACCTTTGCCGATGTAACTCATTAAAAGAGGTCACTCTGGAATAGGGTGGGCCCCTAATCCAATTCGTCTGGTGTTCTTTTAATTAGACAGTGTTTAGACGAGGGGGAGACGACAGCAAGACATTGGGATGATGCTTCCACAGCCAAAGAACATCAAAGATCTCCGGCCACCACCAGAAGCTGGAGAAGCATCTCACTGAGCCTTCTTCAGAACGACCCAATGATGAGGACAATGAGACCATCCACGGGCCTCCAGAAATGTGAGACAACCCATTTTTATTTCAGCCACCCAGTTTGTGCTAATTTGTTGTGGGCAGCCTGGCAAATTAATTCATTTACAAAATGCATGAAGCTGCCTGAGGCCGATATTGAATACCTGCAGCTAGCGCCTTCTGTGTACTTTCTAAGCAGCAAATATCACAGCAGCCCTCGGTGGAATTCCACCCGCTGGAAGTCTACACTTCATCTGTTAGGGAGATCTTCCTCCCTTCTCTTCCAACGTTTTGAAAGAGAAACACTGGCATATTTCCTGCCTAAATTTTCTACACTAAGTTTCTGTTTCCATCTAGAGAGCACTGTATGGGCAGTGAGTTATCCACGGAAGACAACTGGTTAAATTAAAGGCTCAAAACCAGCTGAACAACACTGGGCTGTGTCCCACACTTTCCTTGGGTGTTTCTGCCTCCCCTGGCCTCCCAGGGAGGCCTTCTCCCTCTGATCACATCGGGGCAGCCACAGCTTTGCTGTGAACCCACAGAAACCTCCCTGTCTGGAGACCCAGAGGGGCATAGCGCAACTCAGTGAGTCAAAAACAAAGAGGATGCTAACTGTGCAAGCACCACCACCGGTGCACACATCGTCACCTACCCGGCCAAAGGCAAGTCGGGTCCTTGTGTTTTCACTGGATCTCACTCGAAAGCATAAACCAGTACAGGAGCCAGGAAAGGATGGAGAAGCAGGGGAGGGGGAGTCCGCTTTCACTCACCTGGTCACAGATGCCCCAGCAGTGCCGAGTGCATCTCTGTGCAGGAATTGGTGGCCAGTATGGCTGGGCTGTCAAAGGAGTCACAGACAGAGTGAGCTGTGGCTGTGTGAAGCACCCTTCCGTGTGGAACCTGCTCCCGTGTTCCTCATATTCACTCCGAATCTCTCTGCAGATGCACAACTCTCGCTACACACAGCTTTGGACTTTGGCAGGAAAACCATGGATTTTAATGAGAAATGATTCACAGCCAACGTAAAACACTGCAAAACTCATTAACACGTTAAACATTGATAGGCTTATGGGGAGTCCTCCTGCTGCCTCTGGAGGTGCTGCCTGAGCGTTCACAGGTATCATCCTGAGTGCTGCTGGGTAACCCCCAGGGGTGCATTTTCCCATAAAAATCAAAACTAGAAACTTGAAGAATTTTATTAAGAGCTTATATCCTATTTGAATTTAAAAATCAGTTGGTAAAACCAAAACTCAAGTGTATACCATAATAAGTGATTTAGAAGCACTATTTTCAAATGTTAGTCTGCTGAGAACCAGACTGAGGCAGTAGAGAGCAAGCAATAATTAATATTAATAAATTGGCACAAAAATAAATTAAGAGTCTGTCCTAGGCCTCTATGGCTTATGGTGAGACCCCCGAGCTGTCCTAAGAGCTGAGGCTGGCAAACAGTCTGTGAAGTTCTGGCATCTCAAAGCAAGATCACATGGCAGCTGAGGTCTTTGACTCATGCAAATTCCATGTAGCTCAATAGTGGCAGTTAGCAGACAGTCAGGTCACGACCATGATCTGTTCCCGTGTGCTTTTCCAAAAATACGTTGTTCCTCAATTCTTGAACCTTGACTGAATCAACAGTTCATCCCTACTGCCTCCTGGAGCCACCAGCACACCCCCAATCAAGCTATGCACCTCATAAAGGCCAAGGACACCATGCCTGTGGTCCCATCCTGTCTTCAGGCTTCGACCATCCTGGTGCCCTTGAAGTTCAGTGTTTACTGAATGCTTATTGCTTTTACACTATCATATAATCAAAAACACCTTTCTAAGGCCTCCACTCATGGTACCTGTAATACATTTTGTAGTAGACTAATTGTATGTGGACTTTGGATCCCATTGTTCCCAACAGTTTGTTTTAGATTTTTTAAAGTTTTAAATTGAAAAGGAACGTGTACATTAATATTCTGTTGGGGTTGTTGGGATCGCTAGTATTTCCACAGGGAAACATACAGGTATATCAAAACTTTCTCCCTGGCCGCTGCATTTTCTAAAACTCTGATCAACTGTGGCAGCCACTTTGGGTGGCAAAAACAGGCCCTGGGGTAGAGGAGGTGGGAGCTTGGTAACCAAATTGTACATATTTTGTTTGTGTTTTATTCTGTCCTCATACCTCTGAGTGGGAGATTGGTGGTCCTAGGCCAGGGCCCCAATAACTGGTGACCATTTGGGGGCAGGATAGCCTGTTCAGAGAAGGTCACCCTGAGTGGATGCCTCTAGAAAGCAGAGCTGAGGACAGAACCTCATATGACGAATAACAGGAATGCCCAAAAAGTGCCATAAGTATTTACCAATGTGAGTAGGTTCTCAACCAGCATTAAAAATAGGGTAAGATTTATCAGTTGAGGAGCAATATTATAACCAGTTGCTTCTCGCTTTTCTAAGGCAAGCACACATTACAGTTCCAGACAACAGTCTGAGTAAAATGTTACAAGATATTGTTAAATTCAATCCTTGGTTCCCTCAATGGGGACAGTTGATTTAGGGAATTGGGATCGTATAGGAGGCTTGCTACGGCACACCCAACAGTGAATTCATCTCCCCCAGATGATTATTTGTTGGAGCCCTTACAGCCTAAACAAGAAGCTCATGCTGCTCAGAAGGTCAGAAAGATGTAACTTCTGAAGAGAAGGCACAACTACCCGAATTGTTTTCCAGACTGGAACACCTCTTAGCCACAGAGGTTCCTTCTCAGTTAAGAAATCCCCAGACCAACGCAGGGTCAAAAACTGCACCGAGGAGGAGAAGCTCCCACCTCCTCTACCCAAGGGCCCGTTGTTACCACCCAAAGTGGCTGCCACAGATGATCAGAGTTTTAGAAAACGCAGCGGCCAGGGAGAAAGTTTTGACATACGTGTATGTTTCCCTGTAGGAAATACTAGCAACCCCAACAACCCGAATAGAATATTAATGTACATGTTCCCTTTCAATTTAAAACTTTAAAAAATCTAAAACAAACTGTTGGGAACAATGGGATCCAAAGTCCATATACAATTAGTCTACTACAAAATGTATTGCAGGTACCGTGCGTGGAGGCCTTAGAAAGGTGTTTTTGATTATATGATGGTGTAAAAGCAATAAGCATTCAGTAGAAACTGTAGTTCAAATTTTGCATTTTGATCTTTTCCTAGGCCTGCAATAAACACCCATTCTGTTTTTTAAAAAGAACTTATCTATTGGTTCCTTTCGACTTGTATCATTTGGCTAAAGCATGTTTGTCACCTGTGCAGTTTCTACATTTTGGGGTTCAAATGTGATCCTTGGTTATTGAACAAGCTGAGAAAAACTGTACAGGGGAAAATCCTGAAATTACACTGGATATGCTCTCCTGTACAGGTAACTTTGCAAATACTCATGCTCAGGCTCACTGTCCTACAGTTCTTTGTACACAATTGCCTGAAATTCTCCCTGAACCTGGGTGACAGACCCAGATGATAGAGCTTCGATGTACCCTTTCGCTCAAATTTTACAAGGTCCTACTAAGCCATATACTCAGTTTGTGGCTTGATTACAAGACGCTGTTAAAAGACAAGTCTCTAACACTCAAGGTGCAGATGTCCTGGTTTTCGATAAGCTGATGAGCATGCAAACCACAGCTGCCAACAAGCTATGAACCCGTCAAGTCAACTAATGATATTGGGGCATATGTGACAGTGTGCCAAAATATCAGGTTACCTTCTTACAATTTGGCTTTGAAGGCACAAGCTATTTCTTTTTTTTTTTTTTTTTTTTTTTTTTTTTTTTTTGGTTTTTCTCTGGTACCGGGAACCGAACTCACAACCTTGCACTTGCCAGGCAGGCGCTTTTGCCGCTGAGCTAAATCCCCAGCCCCATACAAGCTATTTCTTGCCTAATCCAAAACAATAAGGTTTTCTATTTAAGAGGTGCTCTTGGTACAAAACTAAGCTAAGTAACAAAAATTTTCATATGGCTATGACAATTTATTATTGCTAGTCTCATGGTATACTAAGTGTATTCACAACTTCCAGATGTACAGGTCTTCCAAACTGTAAAACTGGGATTACTTATAGTGTAACCTTTTTGTTTTAGATTCAGATGTCTACCTGCTTCTTATATTGCAGCTAATTATGGTAAGAGATGTATGTTAAATCAACATGAAATTACCAGTCAAATAATAGCCTTTAAAAAAATTATATATGTTACATATGTCACTATGTTCTACACTAAGATGGACATTTAAGTGCATTACAAAAATGCTAAAATATGATATATGTTTTTTGATCTCAAGTTTTTTAGGGGGGGGATATTTTGTCTTTTTGAGACAGGGTCTCACCATGCAGTCCAGGCTGGCCTTGAGCTCACTTTGTGGCCCAGGCTAGCCTCAACCTCACAGCGATCCTCCTGCCTCAGCCTCCCAAGTGCTGGGATTACAGGCATGTACCACCACCCCTGTCAAGTTTTCTCTATGAACTGTATAACTGCGATACCAAAACAACCACAAGTGGTAAGAAGTAACAGTCTTCTGGTTATACTTTACATTTCAAAGTACTTGATATCCAGATAAAATTATAATAGTTAAAACTTATTACTCCCACTACAGTACTGTTTACCAGGTTACAAAGGCCAAAAGGGGCCATCCTATTACAACAACATTGTTTATTGGCCTTTGCCTAAAACCATAAAAATAGACAATGGACCTGCTTATATTAGCAGATCCACTCAACGATTTTGTTCAGCTTTGGGGAATTAAGAGTCTAACTGGAATTCTCTATAGTCCCCAGGGTCCAACAATTATTAAAAGATCTCATTTAACCTTAAAATCACAATTAATAAAACAAAAAGGGGGAACCCAGACAATCCAGATGTTGCCCCAGATGCAACTAGTTTTAGCAAGTTCTATTTTAAATTCCTTGAACGCAGCTCCTGGACCCTCAGTGCCCCCGACCATGTTTCACTAACAGTGTTCTTCTTCCTTTTTCACCAAAGGCCGTCGGCCCAAGTCCTGGGGTGCGATGCTCAGAGGGTCAGCGGAAAGCACCCCAAACCCTGACGGAGGCTCGGTCAGCGTGCTTCATCCATCCTCTCCTCCAGGGCTCTCCAGCTGCCTGTCTGGGGAGGGTGTAGTCCCTGTGGTGCCTGGCACAGAGTATCAATGTCTCCTGGTCTTTCTGCCAGTATCGGATGAGGGGCATTGGTGGCCCTTGGGCTCACAGCTGGGTGTGCTCCATGCTTGCGTGCACCAGGATGGCGGCCAAAGCGTATCTCCATTATCTATGGAAATACAAGCACAGCCTCCTCCCCAGGTTATCAGCACAGCACAGCCCAGGCCATTGAGTCATGCAAATTCCATGTAACTCAGTGGTGGCAGTTAGCAGACAGTCAGAGGCTACTGCCATGATCTGTTCCCGTGTGCTTTTCCAAAAATGCCTTGTTCCTCAATTCTTGAAGCTTGACTGCATCAGCAGTTCACCCCCACTACTTCCTGGAGCCCATGAGCACCCCCCTAATCAAGCTGTGCACCTCATAAGAGCCAAGGACACTAGCGCCTCGTGTCCTAGCTCGCCACTGGGCTTTGACTATCCTGGTACCCCATATACTAAAGTATATATATTTTGCCTGTGTTTTATTCTGTCCTCAAACCTCTGAGCAGGAGATCAGTGGTCCTAGACCAGGGCCCCAATATTAGTCATCTTTACTTTAAAAAAGCATTGCCATCATTATAATTGTACATACTTATGCACAGCTATATAACTACACATAAATTTAAGAGGAATTAGGCCATCATCCTGGTCGCAAAGCAGTACAACTGGGAAATAGCACTAAGTTAAATAAACATTACAAATTCCCAACCACTTAGCAAGAAAGAAAATTAACTATGAGGTCAGAGGAGAAGTGAAGTGCACAATAGAAGATTATATATAAAATAAAACAAATAAGAATACTAGATATAATCCCTTAGATGTATTCAAAATTGCTTTCAGAGGGAAATGCATAGCCTTAAATATTTGTGCTGTTAAAGGGAGAAAATGACAAAGTTCCTAAATAATTTAGAAAACACAAATTATACAAAGTATCAGAAATAGTAAAACTAGAAATAAGATTGAATTAACTCAAATATTCACATAAAATTTTAAATACAGATCTGTACACATAATCTCTCTAAAGTGGACTAAATTTCAGCATTTCCAGAGAGTGAGGGAAAAATAAAATAAAATAAATGGAAAAGAATGAGTGACCCTTTCCGAATGTAACTGAGATGTCAGCAGCCCTGCATGTGAGTCCCAGGGACCTTGGTGGACTCTTCAGGGTGCCAGTCCTGAGGCACTAGGGGTGCAGGCCCTCCTGAGACAGTCTGCCTTGCAAATGACCAGTGGAAAAATAAGAATAGGACACTTGATCGCCTTTCCTGAAAGGCAAATACATGCTTCACTATACTGCTACGGTCTCGTGTTGATTTGCATGTCCCCAAAGACCTAAGTTTGAAGGTTGAGTCCAATAACTGGAAAGTATGAAACTTTGGAGATGGGGCCGAGCAAGGAGGCCCTTAGACCACTGGAAGGCTGCCCTCGACAGGAACTGTGGGCCCCCCTATGTCCCCTCTGTCACTCCTATTGAAAATGTGGCTCTTGGCTCCTCACACTCCCCCCGTGGTGGGCCACCCTCACCCACAGCCAAACCAATGAGGCTGCCCAATCTTGGTCTTGCACCTCTACAGCTGTGAGCTGAGTAAACCTTTTCTCTAAGTTAATTGCTCTGGTACCTTATTGTAGCAACAAGTAGCTGACTGATGCAGTATCCAAGAACTAGTGAGTGCTCAGGAATTAATCCAAACAACTGTAAAGTCTCCTGTGGTTTGTTTGATTTGGGAAGCCTCGGGATTCCTTTTTCACATGTGCTCAGGAAACAAGTCCTTATCATGGTCCCAGTAGATCCACTGTGCAGGGTGATATTTGTGATTTCATCTTCAAAATAAGGCAATTCATGGAAGTTGGTGAAAGTCTGATTCTTCCACGTCTAGAGCAGCACTGCCAGGACTGTGAGGGGCAGCTGATGCAGAGTGACCTGACGATGGTAAAAATGTTCTCCAGGTGAATCTTCCTATGGCACAGTTCTGTGCTGTGAGACGCCTCCCACTGACTCCAAACGGGGCCTGGTTAGAGCCACCTGGATAGAGAGGGACACTGAAATGGCCAGAGAGGGACAACATCTAGGATCCAAACAATGGAGAGCAAAGAATAGACTCTGGAAACAAGAAGCAAAGGGAAAAATGGAGATGAAGAGGGGTCAGCTGGATATACAAAAGAAAGACCAGATCAGGGTCTCAATAACAGCCAATTCTTACGAACACTTCCTGTGTCCAGCTAGTGTCCTGTGATTTCTTACCTAGCCCTTCCTGCATGTCAGGAGGTAGGTGCCAGTGTCCCCTTACACCAAGGAGAACCCTGTGGAGTACAGTTTCCAGCCTGGCTCTGAGGGAGAGTTAATAGGCAAAGGCAGAACCTACAGCCAGAGGAAGGTGGCCAAAATCTGCTCTAACTATACTGCCCTTAAGACCTCACAGAGATGCATCCCAGGGACCAAAGGAGCCTCTGAGAAAGGAGAAGTCATCAACACAGATCCTACAGAAAAATTGGGAACTAGAAGCTCTCAGACATCCAAAATGTAGTGTTAGCAAAGTTACGGTGACTAAGATCAGAGAGCAGATGGCAATCCTTTAGAAAGGAAAAGAAAGGTGACAATGACAGTTGGTCTAAATAAATTTCCCCTCCATGGAACCAACAGCTAAAGAGCCCAAGACTTAGCACATGGAAAAAGTGAGAAGGAAGCTGCTCTGTGCAGCCTGAGAACAAGACAAACTAAGTGGTTGTTACCCAAATTGTCCCCCTAAAGGCTCACTGAGTTGATGGTGTAGTTCCCGGAGACTGGATGTTCAGCAAGTATTGGATCGTGAGGGTTCTAATTTCATTAAGTAGATTAATCCACTCAGGTGTTCATAGCTCAGTGGGCTTAGTAGTAGTGGGGCCTAAGTGGGTGAAGCACATAATTATAGGTGTGGGTTTAAAGGGTATATCTTCTCCCTGGGCCATTCTTCTCTGGCTCTTTCCCTGTCTCTCTGCTTCCTGGCCACCATGAGGTAAGCAGCTTTCCACCAAGACATTTCTGCCTCACCTCAGCCCATAGCAAGGGAACCAGCTGACCATGGACGGAAACCTGGGAAGACACCATGAGCCAAAACAGATCTTTCCTCCTTGACACTGTTTTCCTCAAGTACTGCATCACAGCCGTGAAAACTGACTAATGCCAAGGCAGTAACCACGGTTGGTGGAGAATTTTGACAGGGAGAAGACAACAGAAGAGAAATGAATGTCACCTGTTATCTTCTCAGAAGTCGAATTCATAAGAGCAAGAGTGTCAGATCCATTAAGAATTAGAGGCTTGTCAACAACAACAAATCTGATGTGGAAATGGACAAAGCACTCAAACAGACATTTCTCTGAAGAAGAGATGGAGATGGTCAATAGCACATGAGAAGACAGCAGCACTAATCACTGGGAAATCCCCATGAGGCACCACTTCATGTGGACTAAGATGGTTAATATTAAAAAAAGAACAGACAAAGGGAAAAGAAAAAACAAGAAAAGAAGGAAAAAATGGAAATAAAGCTTTTGTAAATAAGCAGGGGAAGAGGGGCTGGAAGGAGGGTAAGGAAATGGGAAAAAAAAGAATCAACATATCATGTACAGGTACAAATTCCCTATGATGAGAGTGATCATTATGTATACCTAAAATGTACCGATGAGCTTAATTAATTAAAAAAGAATAGACAATAACAATATTGATAAGAATGTGGAGAAAGCTGAACCCTTGTGCACTGCTGGTGGAACATAAAACAGTGTAGACTCTATGGAAGGTAATATGGTAATTCCTAAAAAAAAATTAAAAATAAAATTACTGTATGATCCAATAACTTTACTCTCCAGGTAAAAGCCCAAATAAATGCAATCAGGGACTTGAACTGGTGCTTGTACATGCATAATCACAGCAGAGTTTCCAATAGCCAAAAGGTGGAAGCAATTGAAGTATTGATGGATGAACAGATAAATAAAATGTGGTATATCCACACTGTGGAATATTATTCAGCGTTGAAAAGGATGGAAATTCTGACACATGCTTCAATGTGAATGAACTGGAAGATATTCTGTTAAATGAAATAAGTGAAACATAGAGAGTCAAACCATGTGTGATTCTGCTTGCATGAGGCTGCCAGTAAAGTCAAATTCTTAGAGACAAGTATAATGTGGGTTGTCAGGGAGTGGGTGAGTATAGGAATGATTGATGCAAGGTTTCCCTTTGGGGTGCTGAAAGTGCTCTGAAGCTAGATGGTGGAGCCAAGTGCACACATTGTACACATACAAAATGCCATAGGAATGTGGTTTAAATAACAAATTTAATTTATGTGAATGCTACTATAATTTTTCTAAAAATCTAGGAATTTATGGAATTGTAGATGTTACAGATGAAGTCAATTATACTGGTATTATACCTTCAATAAACTTTTAATTAGAAAAGAAAAAGGATTTAAAAATCAAAAATGAAAGGGCTGTCAAGAGTAAGGCTAAATAACATGGAGTCCTTCTCATCCACGAAGGCCAGTTTTTCCTAAACAGTGTCCTCCCTCCCCACACCAATGGACCTGTATGTGTTCAGGGGTGGTGAAGTGGGGCTGGGGAACAAGAGGGAAATGGGACTGTAAACAGGGAAACCACTGAATTAAATGAAATTCAACATATTTCTTTGCTGCTGAAGTCTTCAGAAACTACACAAGTTAACAAGCAGAATGAATCTCACAAAAGCAATTCATAGGCAGGTTGCCCAAGTTTATTTAGAGTTTGTAAGGACCACATCCCATCGAAGGCCTCAAACACATCAAGAATTGACTGATGGGGCCAATGG
This sequence comes from Chinchilla lanigera, assembly GCF_000276665.1. Classification (NCBI taxonomy): domain Eukaryota; kingdom Metazoa; phylum Chordata; class Mammalia; order Rodentia; family Chinchillidae; genus Chinchilla; species Chinchilla lanigera. The sequence goes on along the minus strand of NW_004955407.1, from coordinate 38,356,414 downwards.
GGTCAATGCTGGGCTAAGACTACAAGTCAGATGAGCGAAGGGAGGGGAGAGGCAGGCTCACGAGCCTAAAGGGTTCCATCACATGGAAAGCACCTCTCTAACTTCATATTTCTCCTGTTTAACCTAAAGATTAATCTCCCACACAATGTTTGCATTACCAGTTGTTGCTAGCCTGGGAGGGCTCCTTCCTTAATGTGACAGATTAATCTACACAAATCATTTTGCTCATTCATTCCAAACCAACAACTGATCAAGGAAACAGCTTCCATTAGTCACGCAATGTAGTGTGCATTAAAACCAGCCTAAACAGGACACAGAAATATGCACATGTTATGTAAGTGCTAAGTTGTTAAGTCTAAAATGTGAAGCACAGAGCTGTCAAAGAATAACTCAGAAAAATCCAGCCATATAAAACGTCAAGGGACACTTCCAAAATAAAGAGACACAGAAAGGTGGGGGAAATCCTCCCACCAATAGTTGGGAAGATCAAAAGGTAGAAAAGAGGAAACAGAAAGGTAAATCTTTTGCAAATGGGGGAGACCAGGAGATGGTGGTAGGGGGAGGAAGAGGAGAGGAGGAAGGGCTAGGGGAAAGGAGGGAGGGTGGGGTATGTGAGAGGAGGGAGGGGGAAGGAACTGGAGGGAGGGAGAGGAGAAGGGAGGGAGGGAGGGAGGGAGGGGAAGGTGAGAGGAGGGAAGGGGAGGGAACTAGAGGAAGAGGGAGGGGAAGAGAGGGGGAGAGGAAGGGAGGAAGGGCAAGAGGAGGAAGAAAGAATGAAGGTGATTTATGTGCACACACCAACTCCCCACAAGGAACATAGTCACCGTGTACTGCACACATGGACTATTAAAAAAAAGATAAAAAGAAACAACACCTAGTGAGTTATGGGAAACAAAAAGAATGCAAGCCAAAGCCACCAATACCACACAGCAACTTACCATATAATATATAATATAGGTCCTTTAAAACTTGTAATCCTCTAGCACCAGATCCACAAAACATACAGCAAAAAACCTGACAGTACTATAAAAATAAATTTTATTTTTTGAACATTTCTCTTCAAATCTATAGCCAGGCAAACCAAAAATCAGTAATAATAATAATTTGACAAAGAAAACTAATAAATTTTATTTAATAAATACATAGAGAAATAGAGAGTAAACATTTTCTGTTTTTATGTACTAGTTTATAAGAACTAAAAATCAACAAAAACATGAAAGGGTGATATATTTTGAAATTTTCAAATGTACAACTAAAATAACTTTTGGCTTAAAAAGAAAATCACAATAGATATTTTAAAACAAGTAACAATGAAGGAATAACACATGAAAACCTGTAGAATGCAAATAAAATTATTTTGGAACAAAGTAATAGGTCAAAAAAGATATAAAACACATTTATTATGTAATTGAAAAAGCTAGAATAAAGAACAATAAAGTAAACATGAAAAAGATAAGAAAATGGAAAAGAAGATATGTGTAGCAAGTAATGAAGTAGAAAATAAAACAAAAAACTACACACTAAAAAATTTTTTCTTTCTGATAAAGTAAATAAATTTCTAGTAAGATATAACTGAGAGAGAAAGAGCCTAAATAAATAAACTACAGTTGCAGTGAAAAAGTTCCACAACCAAAGAGAAATAAAAATTGTTTAAATCACAGAGGACCATTATGAACAAGTCTATACAATAAATTTCAAAACATAAATGAAAGAATTCTGTAGCAAATAATGAATTAGCAAAGTTTACTACAGAAGTAGAACTTGAATAGACTAACAATACAACTGAGACAATAAATCTGTAATCAGAAGCCCACCTGCCTCCACCCTAAAACAGAAACCCAGAAAGATTTAGAGAGGAACCTTGTCAAAATTTAAAAATTAAAAGCTTTAAAATTCCCCTTTTGTAAAAGTATTTCAGAAAATACTCAATTTCAGGCAATGCCAGTAAAAGAAAAGTATAAACAATATCTCTTTTGAATACAAAATGAACTTCCTAAATTGTACGTCAGGAATTTGAAAATATATCACTATATTAAAGGAGAAAAATATGTAAGATTATCTCAAGAGATTAACCAAAAAAGAAATCAATAAAATTTAGTACTAGGCCATATTTCAAAAGGACATTTCCTTAATTTGACACAGGATATCCGTCAAGTACCTAAAATAAATATCATACTTGACAGTGAAACTTAAAAAATACTACTATCAAGAGCAAGATCAAGCCACAGATGCCCATCATCAGTGTTTATTAAACACAAAGTCATATCAAAGGCCGTAAGGCCAGAAAGTGACAGCAGAAATGTATGGACTGGAAGAGAAGAATCTAAGCTCTTCTTGGTTACAAACAAAATGATCATCATCTCAGATCAAACAGGCGAAGTTGTTCCATAAGCATCTTTCTTATTTTTCTCGTTGGTGAGACAAAATAACTGACACCCAAAGTTAAAGAAGGAAAGATTTATTTGACTGACAGTTTGTAATAGTTTCAGTCCATAATCAGCCAGCTCCAAGGCAGGATGGCATGGCAGAGTGGCACTGCAGAGAGAACAGCTCATGGCACCCACAAGACAGTGAAAGCAACAAGGGAGGGAGGGACAAGCCTCTTTCTGTTCCTTATATTGTATGCAGGCTACAGTATCTAGCGAAGGTGTAGCACTCACATCCTTAATCCTAGCCAGAACTGTGCCAAACCAACCAGTGGACTGATTTAGTAATCACACACACACTTGATCCCAGTTCCACACACTAGATTCAACCACCTCTGAACAGCCCACCCCCGTAACTACATGAGGCTGTGGGGGACATCGAGACACAAACCATAACAGCATCGCTCAAATCTCAGATGCTTAGCACTGTGACTTTGTTACTTCCTCTTTGTTTGGGACAAAGTACCCAACACTCACATGTTCAAAGAGAAAATGTTTATTTTAGCTCACAGTTTGTAGAGGTTTCAGTCGACAGCTGGCTCCAAGGCAGGGTGTGTGGCAGAGGGGCATGGCAGAGGAGAATCAGTCCATGGCAGGGCAGGCAGAAAGCAGCATCAAGCCTCTTTTTCCCTTTAATTCTGTCCAGGCTACAAGCCTTTGGTTGGTGCCACCCACACCCAGTGTGGACCTTCCCACTGTCCACACCAAGAAGAACTATGCTAAACCGATCAGTGGACTAATTTGGTTAGCTCGCATCCTTAATCCGTACTCACACACCCTAAATCCAGCCACCTCTGAAGATCCCCACATATGAGTGCAGGAAGCTTTTTAAAATTTTAATGTATTGGTACAATTTAAGCATATAGAATGATCACATTCATTATAGGGAATTTGTATCTGCACATGATACATCTTGTTTCTTCTTTTTTCCCCCGTTCCCATCTCCTCTTTGCAAACCCGCTTCCTCCTCCCTATTCACAAAGCTCAGTTTTTATTTTATCCTTTTCTCACTCTTTCCTTCCCCTTCCTTCCTTTCCCCTCCCTCCTCTCTATTTCACTTTTTCCCTATTTCACAATATCTGTTGTACATTTATGATCTTATTTACATTTTCAGATTCTCACACCAGAGACATAATGGGAGGACATCTAGATAGAAGCCACAACACACTGCAAGTTTACTTCCACACACACAACGTCCACTGCTGATCCAAGACACTCTTGAAAGCTTCTGTGTCTTTTATCAGCTGGTTTCTCATTTTATACCATTGTAGCTTTATGGCACATTCATATCAAGAGTTGGTGTGATTGAAAAATACAGTGAATGCTTAAATTTGGGGAGGAGGGGGCTGCAATTATTAGAATAAAAATACATTGTTTAAAAAAAACTCAAAATAACCTCCCTTGCTCTGAACACACTAGTCCTATTATTGTTGCCACTTTCTTAAGCAGCTCTGGAAGTCTCCCTCTGTGTCTTCAATTGTACTGTCTTGGCTGCCTCAATGTCCTGAATTGATTGAAAACATTTACTTTTCAGGATTATTTTGACTTTGGGGAAGAGCCAGAAGTCACACAGTGCAGTTCCAGTAAGGTGGATGAGGGCACAGTGTAATGCTTTTATTGGACAGAAATTGCTGTAAATGTTGATCAACAAATATAGAATGTTTAAACTTTGAAAAAGTATTGCAATAAAACACACATTACCATTAATGCCCTTCCACATTACCCCCTCCTGACTTTGAACACACTTATCCATTGTTTTGGGCAATGTGTCTTTTCCACAATAAGGTTGTTTTCTTTTTTTAATTTAAACATTCACCGTATACTTTGGTCACCCCTTGGAAACAAGCAGAGCAAAAACAAGCTGGGAATGAAGCAGCTGCAATTCAATCTCTCTCATATATATTTCAACACCCATTTCATTGGTCAAGAAAAGCCACAGGCCAAACCTAACTTCAAGCTAAGTCCTCTTATGAACTAGGAAGACAAAATAACCAAATATCTAATGCAATTATCTACTAAAGACATCCAAGACAGTGTACAAACCAACAAGTAGAACCTAGAAGAAAATGTGTTGAATGTATTAATAAACTTCTGGGATGTATATGACTGAAAATGCATAACTTCGATCTAAAGATAAGCAAACCTTAAGTAAGCCCAAAATGAAGAATATTCTACAAAATAACTGTCATGGACTCCTCCAAAAAGTCACATTCATGAAGGACAAAGAAAATCTGAGATAATATTGGAGACTGAGGGTGAAGAAGATAAGACAGCCACCCAGTGCAATGCATAATTCTGCTAGAGAGTCTGAACTAATTCACAGAAGGTCTGGTGAAACTACGAATGTCAAGAAATCGCATCAGTGTTAATTTCCCAGTCTTGATAATTCAGTTATGATTATGTCAGATGTAAAAACTCAGATAGGATGGAGACTACGATGAAGCAGCTCTGAGCAGGACTTATATTTACCAATTGGCTTTCCACATGTACTTGTGAGTCACTGGTCCCTAATGATGCCTGTAGTGGTGGGTGAAGCCATGCGGCCTCAAAGGACAAGAGAAGGCCACAGCTGAGGTAGTTTGGCTCCAACCCCCATTAACTAGAGGAGACTGTAGCTGCAGGAATCTCACTCCTGCGGTGAAGGCCTTCCTACAGATCACATAGCTCTCCTAAATTAACATATTACTTGGAGAATTCCATAATGGGTTTCCCAAGTCCTGCCCAGATTCCTGCATTTTCTTTGTATCCTCCTCCTTTATTTGAAAACCTAATAAATACAGGCCACTCAGGGAAGTCTTGGTGTCAGACCAGAGAACCTCAAAGTCTGTAATAGGGGTGAACCCTTCTGGAGCCCTGAAATCACTTCAATTGCCTCATTTATTTAAGTCTTCCAGGCCCACTCATTTGGGAGATTGCAGACCTGATCAGCCCACAATAACTACGGGATACTATTGATAGAGGAAAATAAAAACTCCCAACCTAAATGATATATGGGACAAGTTCGTGTTCTCTAAAATCGAAGAATGAATTTTAGGAACAACAGAGGTTAAGAGTAGGATATATTTAGTGAGGGAAAGAAAGCTTCATTCCAAGAGAGGGACAGAAGGGGGGCCCAAGGGCGTTGCCTAAGGCTCTGTCTTTT
>NW_004955407.1:38314629-38350746 GCF_000276665.1 Chinchilla lanigera | reverse complement strand
TTTTGTTTTGGGTTTTTCTCCGGTACCGGGAACCGAACTCACGGCCTTGCACTTGCCAGGCAGGTGCTTTTGCCGCTGAGCTAAGTCCCCAGCCCCGGCTCTGTCTTTTCTAGGGACTTTTATAGAGTAAAACTGTGGGGTGAGGTGGGTCCAAGGTAGGGGAAAATGGACAAAACTATGGTCAGCCAATAAGAATTGTTCAGGTAGAATTTATCAAATTTGGATCAGATGGGGAAGCGAGTCACGTAGCAAGTGGGCATGAATACAGAACAGGGGCTTTTCCTGTAAGGGGCTGGGTCAGGGACTCTTCAAGGTGATCGCTACCTATTTAGAATATATCAATCCCAGATGTCCATCCCTTGGGAGGTAAGAGGGTATATTTGTTTAATCTTTGTCTTGAGGTCTGGCCCACAGGTATCTTATCTTGTCTTTCATGTTGGCTCCTTCGAGGGCCTGGCCCTGTCTGACTGCCTGTAACATTTCTATCTAACTCAGCTGCCTGTAACACTACTAATATGATAAAACTTAGTGGTAGGGATAGAGGAATGACCCATTCAATATTTACATCTCTTCTACAAGTCTAGAATTGCTTCCAAATAAAAAGATTCTTTAAAAACTAGAACAATTAGTGAGAATCTCTTCCACGAAAGCCTCAAGAACCACAAGGAAGGTACACAGAACTGAAGCTAAGATAGGCATGACTGCTATATTTAAAGACGTTACTTGAAAGACACTCAACGAACAACATAGCAAGGAACCGTATAATAAATAACAAGTGTAACAAATAAAAATGCATGAAGTACGTAGAGACAACTTGGTGCGGATGATGTTAGCATGGTTGTGGGTGCGGGTGGCTCCTAACCTGGGTGGGCCAAAAGAGCAGGAGGTCGGTGCTTGCTGCTGTCTGCTGACCCTGCCATGGACTGTTTCTCTTCTGCCATGCCCCTGTGCCGTGCCATCCTGCCTTGGAGCCAGCTGACTGTGGAGTGAAACCTCTACAAACTGCGAGCTAAATAAACCTTTCCTCCTCTAATGTGAGGTGTCAGGCATTTTTTCTGAGCAAAGAGAAATGTAATTAAGACACTGACCAAATTAAAAATGAAAACTACTGCTCAATAAAAAGTAAAAATAAAAGCCATGAGCTAGGACAAGGGATTTGCAGTGTGTGTTACTTGAAATGAGGCTCTAAAACTCCTAAGTAAACTAGTGCAAATCAATAAGGAACAGGTGAACGAAAGAGGTGAACAGGCCACTCACAGAAAAGCAAACCCGAAAGGAATTTTATATACCTGGAAAACATGATCAGATTTACTAGAATCAGGCAAACACATCATAAACGTCATAAAACAATGAGATTCTAGATCACACTCATCGTATCAACAAAAATTGATTCCCCTCAAAATATTCCCAGCAATATCAAATCAATAAAACAGCGTATCTATCTCCAAACACGCATCGTTCTTGCCACCTTCTAAAATAGTTCTGGAAATCCTGTTTTTTGTCTTTTACAAGGTTTAATCAAGGTCTGGGAATATAGCTCAGTGGCATAAGCACTTGCCTGGCAAGCGCAAGGTCGTGAGTTCAATCCTCGGTACCACAAAAAAAAAAAAAAAAAAAAAAAGTTTAATCACAAATACAGTAAATAACAATTCCGAATGCCATCCAACAGGAAGGCAGGCTCATAAAAACATGACAGTGTCCTCATCTACCTTATTCCCTGTGTCCGGCATTGTGTGCCTTCTGGCTCTCTCCCAATGTCAAAGTGACCGTGAAAGGGAAACGTTTTGGATTGATTCTGAACCTTGCGGCAGCAGCCAGGACAGTGCAACTGAAGACATTACGAAAGAGGATTCCAGAGCTGCTTCAGAAAGAGACAGGAATGATGATAAGCGGGTTCAAAGCAAGCAGGGTCGGAGGGGGATATTGAGGGAGATTAATAGCAGTGTGTCTTTTACTCCAATAATTTTTGTAAACATTCACCATATTTTTCTAACCGCCTCATATATTTGCTTAAAGAAAGCTCACACGTATACAAAAGAGACAATTATAAAAATGTTTATTGCAGCATTTTGTATCAAAAATGAAAATCATCTGAACATAATATAATTCCACAACACAATATTATATAGAGATGAAAATGAAGGAACTAGCACTGCTTCTCAACATGGGAAAATTCCAAAGCCACAAAAACTGAAAAGAGTAGCAATATAATGTGACGGTGTGAAGCCACTTGAGAAAGCTTGGAAAATGGAAAGCAATAGCATGATTAACCACAGAATCCTATGTAATGATGTGGAAACATGCACAGGAAAGAACAGGAGCAATCAGGACAGTGAGAGGGTGACAGGAGGGGACCAGGATTAGGGAGTGTATTGAGGGGGCATCCAAAATGCTTTGACATTGTCTCCGCTTTGAAATCAGAATCAAATGGGGCAAAATGTTAGGAATCCTCGCAGCTGGGACGTGCTCACACGCAGCTTGTCTGCTATTCTCTGACACTCTCCCATAGGTTGCAATGTTTTATAATCCAAAAAAAAAAAATTTTAAATGCTTCCAAGCTACACCCTGAATTTGACAGCAATCTGAAACCTGAGTGTACCTTGAAAGCAACTTTTAATAAAATTACAGGAAAAAAAAATACAGACTAAAACCGCTAATCCATTATGCATAGTGCCTGCCACACCTCACCCACCCCACCCCCGCCCCGCCCCAGCAACAGAAAAGCAGATTAACGGTGAAATCCAGTACACCACCGCCGCTCTGGGGAGAAAAACACTAATAAAATTCACAAAAGAAGAGAAGCAAGCAAGGGCAGCTTGCATTAATTATATCTGAAGGTGCAGCTGAACCTGCTCTTGTTGGACATGCTTGACACAGAAAGAAAGGACAGTAAATGTACATAAACACCACAGAAAAGTGAAGGAAGGGGAAAAAGAAGGAATTGTGCAAAACATAGAAAGAAGCTAGTCTGGGAGAACACAGACTCTAGTGCACCAAAAGCATTCACCATAAATGATTTATGCCACAAGAAACCAGGACAAAATCAGCCAAGAAGGGACATGTGGAGCGACTCAGAGATTGAACGAGATTTGAAAGGGAACTTGTGGAGTTCAGAAAACACGGGATAACCCAACACCTCTGCGCAATGAATAAATAACAGAAGCAGCAAGAGGCAGAACAGACCAAGAGGCAAACTTAAATAGTAACACTGGCTTCAGATAATTACAGAGACCAGAGGCGACATGAAAACACACCAAAACTGAGACAACAAACATGTTGATCCTCCTATTCCAAGGACGCTGCTGCGGCTGAAAAGTATTGCTGGTATACCTGCTACTGTATTTCCAGGGTTTTGTTTTTTTTTTCCCTGAATCAAAACTCTTTGCAAACAATCAGTTCTAGGGACAGGCAGGAAATCACATTAAGTGGCCAAGGGATAGAGAAGAGGAGCTCACGCTTTGAAGGTACTTTCTCCCTGGCAGGTCTGGGTCTGGGTACTAGGGCTGGGTGACAAGGGGTGGCCTGCCTGCTGTCCTCAGACCTTTTCATGACATCCAGGAGTAAACATGGCATCCAGGCCAGACTGAGCCAGGCTGTAGTACTGTCTGGGTACTGAGAGTAGTCCTGGCTTGGTGGACAACAGCTGGGGAGATGGGGTAACTGGCACATAGCATTTAACTTTTATGAGCAAGTGACATCGGACTCACAGGATGAGAGGCCATCAGTGCTTCAGGATTCAGGCTGGTGAAACACCTTTTTGGCAATGACCTTTAAAACTGAGTTATTACTCTGCTATAAAGGAGGATAAACTTGAGTCAGTCATGGGAAAATGGATGCAACTTGAGACCATAAGGTTAAGTGAAATAAATCAGACATGTACGCTTAAATATTGCACGATTTCTTTTGGATGAGAAACCCAAAATATAAAGAGCAAAATAAAAAGACAGATGATAGGAAACAGGGAGACAGACCTTTGCAAAAGGGAAGGGGACCAAGTGATGGAAGGAGAGGAGGAGAAGGGGACATAAAAAAAGGCTGATGTGTTACACACATGCAACACCTCCCCACAATGGATGTCACCATGGATACTGCAAATGTGGACTAATATTAAATTTTTTAAAGTTATCTTTTGAAGTACAATAAAGCTAGTTTTTTCCTTTTGTCCATGCCTCATTCCTTGATCAAAAATAATAGTGTACAACACAGTACAGTGTTTGGTACCTAACGGGCAAGTAATCATAATAGCAGAAGCACCTGTAACTTATGGAGCACTTACATCTCACTCTGCACTGCTCCATGGCCTCACATACAGGAAACCAGTTGCGCCTCGTGCCCACCCATGAAACAAGTGCTGTTTGTATCTCTGGTTTCAGTGGAGGAAACAGAAGCATAGAGAAATGAAGCAACTTCCCCAAGGTCACAAAACTGGCAGAGCTGACATCTGCACCCAGGTGTCTGACCCTAGTTCTTTTATCTCTTTTTAAATATTTAGGAAATGGGGCGAAATTAATGACCAGCTACTTTGTTCACCCAGCTTGGTCCCAAATGACTTCTAGCTCTTTGTCTTCCACTGAGGATGTGAGATGATCTTCAAAATTAGATATAAAAATTCTGGTTGAGCCAGGCATGGTAGCTCACACTTGTAATCCTGGCATTCTGGGAGGCTGGGGCAAGAGGATCCCAAGTTTAAGCACAGCCCGGCAATTTAGTGACTCAGTGAGACCCTGTCTCAAAATGAAAAGTGTTAAAAGGGCTGGGAGTATAGCTCAAGGCAAAGGTCCTGGGTTCAATTCATGTACTGCCACCAAAAAAAAAAAAAAAAATTGATTGATTGATTTATCACTGAGTCTTATTGCAGGATATCTTTATCTCTTCATCCTGGTTTTCAAATAATCACCAGGTTAATTTTTCAAAATCCCTCTTACCCACGCATTCACTTAGTGTCTTCAGATGTTGGCTCAACTAACTCCTTTCTTTCACAGGAGGAAAATCATTGTGTAAACACATAAGGGGGCACCCCCAAAGCCTAGGGGAGCCCCATCCTCAGCCTCGGGCAAGCAAGATGAGACTGGAATCAGGAGGACCAGGAAAGGAGCAGAGGGCGGGAGTGGGGAGCCACAGGACAAAGGTCCAGGGCAGGCCAGCAGTGAGACTGTGAGCTCCCAAGGGCTGCTGGTTTTCAAAGCCGCAGAAGCCCGAATTCAGGACCAGAACCCAGTTGTGACAAAAACCGTAGTTGAAATCCAGTCACAAGCCCTGTCAAAAGGACTGGCATGCAAGGAGGCACAAGGAGCTCCCCAGGGTACAAGTGTCCGGCTCAGAGCCCAAGGCCAAGTCCATGACCAGGAGCCCCTGAAGCTCTCCCAGGATGCTCTGGCTGGCCTGAGCTAGAACTGCCTGGTGCCTGCTGTCTCGGACAGGGACTGAGTGAGGAGGGCCGTGCTCCAGAGTCCCTGCCGAAGCATGAGGACCATCACCACTCGGGGATGCCTGGCCACACAGCGGAATCCACAGCAGCGAGCACCTCAGAGGTCCTTACATGTTCAGAGCGCCAACCTGGGAATCTTGCGAAAGAAAGGGTTCCATGTCCGGAAGAACCCTTGCCAAAACACCACTGCCTGTGTCAAGTTTTTGGGTACAGAGCATTGGGAACACAAACACTCTGAGACGCTCTCAGGAGTTGACCTTAAGCGCCTCACATTTGGCTCCTCCTTGAACATCAAATTGCGCTTATTTTTTCATTTACCTTAAGGAGAAAACTTTGTTTGATGATCTGACAGGAAAAGAATTAAAGAAGATAGAAAACAGGCCTGAATGCATATGCAATCCAGTCCTTAAAGGAAAGACCTTAAATCTTCTTTCTCTTTGAAATTGAATTTGTATGTTGGAGGCACCTGTTTTAAAGAGGAAATCTTTTTTTCTGGAGCAGGGGCTCAAATCCAGGGCCTCATGCTAGGCAAATGCTATATACCACTGGGCTACCTCCCCAGCCCAAGGCTATGTAATTTAAATGAAATACTTTATAACGTATAAGCAATGATGGGAAACCTTTTAGAGCTTTTCTTGATAAAAGCAGCCCGCTGCAGCACGTGTGACATAGGTTCGTCACCGCTGCGTATAAGGGTGGGTCCAACCAGCCTGCGTTTACCACCATCAGTAAAATACCCCAAACACGCAAGGGAGCTGCTACCACCCACGGCCCTGTCCTTAAATTCTCCTCCTTCATCTCTCTGACCCAAGACAAAGGAAACAGGAGGTAACATTAATATTTTAAAAGGCTGCTGCATACAGTCAAAGATTTTTTTAAAGCTTGGCATGCTCGTCTGAAGGAAGGGTAAAAAATAGTTTTATTCAGTTTTCTATTATTTGGAAGCCGAATTTACGCATTAAAAGTTAGAAATCTATACAAAAAGTGAAACAGAAACAGGACAGGGGAAAATCACTGGAATACAAATACTTTCTGCACTTATTTACTATGCAGATTATACCAGAGTGTATGTGTGTACACAGATATTGTCAAAAAATAACAATAATAATAATAATGCTGATGACCAAATTAAGGCACCTTGCTTTTTGAAAAGTAAAGGACCACCTCCTTTCTGGTCCTGGTCGGACACAGACGACACGGCTGCTGTCCCTGGCCAGGGAGAGACGGATTTGCCCCCTCAGGGCCCATCCCCCTCACTCCCACACTCTGCAAGAGCTGCCTGCCGCGGGGTGCTCCGAGTGTATTCTCTTTTCAAGATTTGGTTATCCTTTCAAACCGAGTAATGCCTGCACCAGATGTCCATTCTCTAACCCGACGCTTGCGCGCTGCCCACCCAGGAACACACTTCCTCCCGTGTGGGTGAGCAGTAGCGAGACTTTACCCACGGATACATTGTTACACCAAGTTCGATGACATCTGCCCTGTAACCATCTTCTCCTTCACCCAAACAAGAAAGGACACAGGGAAGCAAGCCTGCAGCGCGGGGTCCCCGGGGCGCGCCGCTGTCACCTGCTCCCGCCCCGCCACCCGCGTGGCCCCGCACCCGCTTCCCCGCGTCCCTCGCCCCGTCCTTACCGCGCGCGAGCATCCTGCGCGGCCCGGCCGGCTGCACGCCGCCCCAGCTCAGAGCCGCATCCCGGCCGCAGAGGAGGGCGCAGGGCAGTGCTCCCGGCGCTGTCCAGGCCCTGGATGGGTCTGCGCTCCGCTCCGCAGTTGGGGGTGGGAGGAGCCGCGATGCGCACGGGGAATCTGATAGGCGCGGGGCTGGGGGCGGGGCGGCGCGGGGGCGGGGCTGCGATCCCACCGCGGCCTGGCGCCCACGGGAGGAGCCGGGAATTGTGCGCCCCGGCCGCCCGGAGAGCATCCCTCACCCAGCCCCGGACAAGCTGGGCGGTGGAACCTGCGCAGATCCCCTAGGCCGGTTCTGGGAGTTCGCTGTCCTCCCAGGGACAGAAGTTAACTTTGAAACCAGCCGCTCCCTCGCACGGAAGGGAGGGGACCGGACGCCTCCGAAGGCGCTGCCCTCCCCTTGCCTCTTGCAGTGGGTCAAAGTCGGTAAGGCCTCTGCAACCCTCTCTGAACACGGGATGAAGTGGGCACGGTTACCTACTTTTACAGATGGGGAAACAGGCCCAGAGAGGTTCTCCTGACCAGTCATCCTCAGGGGGAGCCCGGATTGAATAAAATAAACTGCAGGAGTGGACAGTGGCCGGTAATGCCCACTGGACCCCACCTTTCTCTGGCAGGAAAAACAACTATATATGTGCCTACCTTAATGTGCATAAATATGCATGCGTGTTTTTAAGAGTTGGATATTTATTATCTAATCCTTGGGAACCAACCCCGGCTGCACAGTTAAAAACCCTGGAGAGCTGTGAAAATTCGCAGCACTCGGTGGCTGCCCCAAGCCCAGGGCACCTGACTTGCATTCTATAATCCCCCCGTTTCCCACGGCCTCAGAACCGCGCTGGCCCTCTCTTCCCCGCCGGAACTGTGCTCTTTCGGAGCAGAGATGAAGTGAGCTCGCGGGGCTGGCGGGGAGCAGCGTCCAGATCGCAGACGCTGCGGGATCATTTTGGAGAAAGGACGAGGCCCCGGAAAGCGGGGAGCTGTGGATGGGAGGCAGGGGGAGCTGCAAAGCAAGCGTCTGACGAGAGGGAACAGGGCGAGATCAAATCGGATTATTAAACTCCCACTCGGTCTCCTGGGGTAACCGAGCAGGCCTGGCGCACTCGCGGCTCAGCAGAGCCAGGCGGGACGCGGGGTGAAGGAGATGCAGCTGCCGCCTGGCACAGCCCGGGGGCCCCTCCCACAAGCCTCTGTCAGCCGCTGTCGTTGCCTCGCCGCGGCGCTGCGGGTGACCCAGCCTCAGACCGCTAAGGGACTGTGACACGAGGTGGGTGGAGGAGCAGGACCCAGGGAAAGAGGCCTGGGAGGACGAGTGTGAGGGTCCTGCAGACAGCGGGTCTCAGGGGCACAGCAGGCTGGCGTGGAGGGGTGAGGGCCACTGCACAGGGACGGGCTTGGAGCTGCGCGCGGAAGGGGAAGACAGCGCACGCAGACGGCGCGGCGCGGAGAGGTCCTACCAGCAGCGTTTACCTGCCGGGACTCAGCGTGACCATGCGGAAAACAAGCTCAGCGCGAAGGGAAGGGCGGGCAGGGCGACGCGTGTGCCGGAACCGCTTGGCCGAGTGAGCGTCTGCAGACGAGCCGGCTTGGCTGTGGCCCTCGGAAAGTGAAGCATCCTGACCTGACCCAGGGCTCATGTTTTAAGGTTCTGACCTGCTCTTGGCCAAACAGTAAGGGAGCCCAGGCGGGGGCTGCTCTGTCCCCGCCGTTCAGATGGGTCTCCCCGTGAGCCATGAGAACGGTGCCTGTCCTGCGTCCCCCGCCCTGCGCAGACAGGCCCCAGCGCTGTGGCCAAGCTGTGCTGCGCCCAGGGTCGTGGAGTCCACGCGCCAGCTCTCCACGGAGCCCGCCTGCCCCAGAGGAGGACCTTGTCCTGCGCATGACGAGGGGCTAGCAGCAGCCCCATCCCTGCACCCACAGTGCCAGGCACACACAGGCTGTGACAAACAAAAGTGTCCCCAGATTTTCCAGACGTCCTATGGGGAAGAAAACTGCCCCCAGATGATAAGTGCTGTTCTAGTGGAAAGGACGGGGCTCGGTGCTCCCACAGATAGCACAGAAAACCCCTATCCATGACTGCTGCGGGAACAGGACCAGGCCGCAGGACAAGCCCTGGTCACAATCCTTTGCTCTCACCCAGGGTCACACTGTCTCCTGTGCTGCTGGCCCTGGGCCCACCCATCCCCACCTCAGGAGCCCCCGTGCACCTATTCCAAGTGTAGGGGTTTGTGGCTCTGCCTCTGGCTCCCCCCAGATCTCTGCTGTCTCCACCACCACTTCCGGACACGTGTCTGACGCACCCACGCACCCACACCTCCTCGCTGTCCTCCCTCTGCAGGGGTCCAGTCCTGATCTGAGTGTGTCTCCCAAGGGCTCCTGTGTTGGAAGCTGGGTCCCTGGTGTAGTGGTCTTCAGAAGGGATGGACCTTACGAGGTGGTGCTTAGTGCAAGAGGATTAAGACAAGGGTGATGTGATTTCCATGGGAGCCCACAAGGTGCTGCTGAGAATGCTGTTATAAAAGCAGGAGGCCCTGCCCCCGCTGTGCTCTCTGGATTCCTGTCTTGCCATGTGATCTGTCACCCATGCACTCCCACCATGTCATCATGTGTCAAAGGATGTGACACAGCTGGGGCAGGGCCCTCACCCAATATGAAATTGATGGTGTCACCTTATCCTGAGCCTTAGTTCCAAACCTATAAGCTACATAAACCTCTCTTCTTTATAAAGCACACAGCCTCAGGTGTTTTGTTAAAGCAATGGAAAACAACCAAATGCATCCTCTGTCCTACTCGTGCAGTGCTGCTGCTTAACTTAGGGGCTGACACCTGTTTCTCTGCACTGTCTTCCTTCCCAGATGAGACTCCAGGGTGCTCATCCCACCACAGGCCTTACCTGGCACATTGTTAGGGTTTATATCTGGATGTCCCCAAAGCATCCTACGCTCATAGGTGGAGCTTTGGGGTAGATGATTGGCTTATAGGATGAACAGCTGACTTGCACTAGGAGGTAGAGTCTGGTTGGAAGGGGTAGATCATTGGGCTGTCTTAGTTACTTTTTTCTTGTTGCTGAGACAAAATACCTAACACCCAAAATTAAGGAAGGAAAGGTTTATTTAGCTCACAGTTTGCAGAGGTTTCAGTCTGTAAGCAGCTGGCTCCACAGCAAGGTGATGTGGCAGGGGGCAGCAGAAGATACAAAAGCAACAAGAGCAGAAAGGAGAGGAGAAAGCCTCTTTTCCTCCCTTACAATGTATGCAGGCTACCCGCCCTAGGGCTAGTGCAGCGTTCACACCCCCAGTCCCAACACTAGACAGTGAATTAATCACAAACTCTAGATTTCACTGCCTGGGAAAATCCCACCCCTCCATGACCATGTGAGGCTTTGGGGAGAGGTCCAGACACAAATCATAATGGGGTGTGGCCTGGAAAGGTTACATCTCCCTCCCCATTTCCTCCCTTGACTCTCCCTGCTTCCTGTTCTCATGCCCTGGGCAGCTTTTCCTCTGCCTTAGAGCCAGCTGACTATGGCCTGAAATGTGAGCCAGAACAAACCTCTCCTCCCTTAAGTTGTGGGTGTCAAGTGTTTTGTTCCAGCAACAAGAAAAAGATCTGAGACACACACAGTGAGCACAGAGCAATATCCGTGGGGTTGGTGGATGAGGAAAAGACCACCTGGCATCCATTGTGGGGCTGCTGTAAGGACGGAGACACCCAGGCTCTGTGCATAGCATGGGAGGCACCAGCCCTTCTGAGTCCAGAACCTAGCTGGAGCCATCCTCATGGCTAGGACAGTCCCAGGGGCCTTCATATGAATTTAGGAAGGATCCAAGGTTCTGTGAGGCCTGGAAAATGGTTTTCCGGGGAAGCCACTATCCTAGTTAGCGTGACTCAGCCTGGAAGGCTTCGCAGCCCCGTAACAGTTTCCTGAAACATGAAAATAAGCTCTGTGGGGAGCAGATGAATGGTCATGGGAATGGAGAGTTGGTGCCTCTGCTCAGAGGCCCTGGGCTTGTGCCACAGAGGCATGGTCACTGTCTTGGGCCCTGATGAGGGGCACCGCTCTTCCATCTGGGGACGCCATGCCCATGTGGGCTGACCCCACTGCCATGGGCAAGCTGACCTTTCCCCATCTGGGAGCGGGTGGTCTTTGGTGGGGCTACAGAGGTCAACTGTGACCTCCCCATTTCTAGGGGACTCAGAAACATGGGCTGAGTCAACTGGGACTGCTACAGACAGCAAGACTGGGCAGGGAGGTGGGACCCCTGCTGTGCAGGTGACAAAGGCACTCACACCCAGAACGGGCTACAAAGGGAAGGCTCCTTGGGAATGGAGATGCTGTGTTGGATGGTCCCTGTGGGAAATGAGCTTCCAGCTATAAGGCCACAGGGCCCAGGAGCCAGAATATACACATGCATCCATATGCATATTTTGTATTTTCATTTATTTTGGAATTATTCCAAAATAGTGCAACTTTAAGGCACTCTGGAAATCCAAGGACACTTAGAGAATGACCACCAGCCCCAGCGGTTGGGGGGGCTGGCTACTCAGGCTGAGCTGCTGTCACAGCACCCCAGCCTTCCCCCAGGGCTGTGCTCTTCCTGAGGTCTCCAGGGAGCTCTATAAAGTTTTTGGAAATTAAATTGCCCCCACAATCTTCAGGACAGGATTCTCAGCTGGGGGGCGGGGCACAAAGAGGTGGGGCCAGGAAGAGCTTGGCCCCGTTGGCCCTGTCACCTTCTTGCTGTCTAAGCTGGCTGTACCCCTTAGTTTCCTTGTCTACACAGTGGAGATGGACACGGGCATTGTAAGGGTGATGGAAGAGGATACAAACACAGGCTGGGGGCACCTGTGTTGCCCTGTACTTCTATTTTGGTAGCATGTGACAGTTCTCAGGCATTTCCTGTTTCTTTTCACTTCTGCCTGTCTTGCTAGATGGTTTCCTGTAGGCAAGGTTGGGGTTTATCTTACTGATTTGGTTTCCTCAGCACTGACCACAATACCTGAGATACACCAAGCACTTAAGACAGGTGTCGAGTGAATAAATGAATTGATGAGCTAAAGAATTAATTTAAAAATGAGTGAATGAGTGGAACTCTTAGCACAGAGCCTAGAAGATAGTAAGCATTCCACATCCTCATCATCATCATAGAGCCGTGTGTCATCTTCAGTACACATAATTTCATCTTTTGCTTTTAGACCAGAAGGACCGTTTAACAGGGTAGCAACCTGGAGAAGTGTAATGGTAAATGTGCATGTCAGTGTGACTTCAGTGAGACTTGAGTAAGAGCCAGCTAGCTGACTGGTGAAGTTCTGGGTGTGTCTGTAGGTAATTGATACATAGGACACAAACTGAGAGAGGAAGGCCCATCCCAGGTATGGGTGACACCAACCACACAGCCTGGATGGCATAAAACAGGAAAAGAGACAGAAGTCTGCCCTTTGGGGAAGATTTCTAGTCTCTGCCATTGCCTTTGGACATTGGTCTCCAGTTCCTTGAGCCCTTCAGCAAAGCAGAAAGCTTCCAGGCCGTCGACCTTCAACTGCTGCTGGATCCTCCAGCTTCTCAGTGTACAGAGGGCCATTTTGGATTCTTCCATCTTTGACCTGCCAGGTCGTCATTTTGGATTCTTCAGCCGCTGATCATTCAGGCAGCCATTGTGACTCTTCTGCTTCTGGTCCCGTGAACTGCCTAATAAATTCTTGTATAATTCTACGTATATTGTGTATTGATTCTATTCCTCTAGAGAATCCTAACTAATAGCAGGAAAGTTGATCGCTGTAAAGATGGCTTAACTGATGGCAGTTTTGGAAAGGAGAACTGCCTATACTCTCTTCCTGCATGTAAACAATAAGAACACTTTCCTTGGGTTCTTTCTTGTTTCCAGAGAAAAGAGTAGAGCCTCCAGTTCTTGAAAATACAATGTGGTTGTCCTCCTGACTGTTAATGGGACTGACAGGAGCATGTTGCATACAGCGAACCAGCCTTGACGAGACTGGACTTAAGGCTAGTTTTCAAGGTGTTCCAAGGGGCTGGGGATTTAGCTCAGCAGCACAGCGCCTGCCTGGCAAGCCCAAGGTCATGAGTTTGACTCCTGGTACCGAAGAAAAAACAAAAACAAAGGCCTTGTTCCCACAAGGCCTGCCTGTGTATTTTGTAGACCCGTCTGATGTAGGGACTCCAACACTGTAGAGGTTGTGTGGCTGGGTTGGGAGCAGAATGTGCAACTGTGAAGTACCAGAACAGTTTTTGGGTATTTTTAAAAAAGAATCCCAGCAGCATGTACACATCAATCATGTTTCCTTATCGCATTGGGAAGGAACATCCTTATCTCACCACTGCCTTCAGATCATCAGTAAACCCTTTCTGCAGAGCGCCCAGCGCTCTTGCCAGAAAAGCTGTCTACCTGAAGAGTTTTTTGAAGCGCTGACGACAGATTGACAGAGTCGTCTACAGTGCAGATCTCCACACACCCAGAGTTCTGCAAGCAGCCAGAGAACAGAGCGCTTGCTGACCAAGGGCTGAATTCGGAGCTGTCTGCACAAAACGTGTACAAAGACATCTTTCTCCTTCAGGAGAACAGTAGCAGGAGAGAGACCACCTTGGTGGTAACTGACCTCGCTGGGTGCTGGCCCAGGATGCAAATGGGAGCAGAAGGTTTACATAGTGGGATGGGGTGCAGGGAAGGGGCAGCTGATTCCAACTGAGGGTGCAAATGACCCACTCTTTTCTATCTTCTTAAATGTCAGAATCTCTTTCTTCAAATGCAGCACGGATGGTCCTCCAGGACCTTGAAACAGACTAGGTCCAAGCAGTTCTGGGGCCTTCGAACAATGGCGCCACTTCCTGCCCAGCTGCAGAGAAAGCATCTTGCAGCCCGACCTCCACCCTTGTTGACATCTCTGGATCAGAGGAGGGGAGGCGCCCTTCCAGTTCTAACCATCTACATTGCAAAGTGGGAGCCCCACACAAAATGGAGGCTAAAGAAAACCAGAGCATAGGCCACTTCCAAAGCTCAGTCCTGGGCCCTGTGTGTCTCCTATTGTCACCGTCAGCCGATGGCTTAGGAACAGAGGCCCGGACAGATGTGCAGGATGACCATGGACACATATATAACACATCTTAATTCTTTTTACTTGGTCCTTTCCCATTTCCAAAGAATCTACCTCCCTGTTTCCTATTGTCTATCTTTTATTTTGCTCTTTTCTTTATACTTTGGGTCTCTCATATAAGAGAAACCATGTGATACTCAAGTGTGTGTGTCTGATTTATTTCACTTAGCATTACAGTCCAAAGTACATCCATTTGCCTACAGATGACTCAAGTTTATCCTTCATGGCACAGTAGTGCTCCATTGTGTGTAAACACCACATTTTCTTTATCTATTCATTGTTGGTGGACATAAGGGCCACTTCTAAGATTTAGCTATTATGAGTTGTCAAATCATTTACACGCACCCTCATCTTCAGCCTTCTGATAATCCCAGCAGATGGAATGAATGGAAGACATTATTATTTTATGGGTGACAGTGAGCCTACAGGTGCGGGAGACGCCGTGTCCTCCTGTCACCTCTCTGTCCCAGTGGAGCGAGCCAGGAGCTGCATGGACTGCAGCCTGCACCATTGCCTGTGGACAAGGTAGCGCCGGGCGCTTGCTGGATGGCCCAGGAGCACTTCACAGCGGCGGGGGCGAGACAGGACCCCAGCCTCCAGACCCCGCTGCATTTTTGATCTCCAAAATTAATAAACAGTATTAGCAATGTTTGGTGAGTAAATGAGCAACACCATGATGAGAAAGCTCCACTTATGTATTATTGATTTAACTGAACAAAGCATGGAATTAATTGAAAGAGAATTAATTGAAAGCAATTTAGGAAACTCATTTTTTAAATTGTAAATTTAATTTTTGTTATGATGATGATGATGGTGATGAAAGCTCAATGCCAATCTTTTTTTTTTTCAATACTAGAGGTTGAAACCTAGGCTTCTGCATAGAGCTCCACTCCTATCCCTTTTTTATTCTTTATTTTAAGACAGGGTCTCACTAAGTTGCTCAGGCTGGGCTCAAACTTGCAATCTTCCTGTAGATCATTATTCCAAATGTTTGTTATTCAGGGGCTGGGGATTAAGCTCAGCGGCACAGCGCCTGCCTGGCAAGCCCAAGGTCCTGAGTTCAATTCCCAGTACAAAAAATAAATAAATAAAAATAAAATCTACAGTGAAGAAAGGGATACACTGCATCAACTTGAGAAGTTTAGAAGCTTAACAAAGTGATTCAGCTGGGGGCCAGAGTCATCACTTTGTAAACATCTTCATCCTGTGCAAGAGGAGTCCTCAGAGATGGTGTGAATGCTACACTTGCCCTAGAGGGTGGTAGCCTGCTTACAGTATAAGGGAGGAAAAGAGGCTTGCTCTTCCGCTCTTTTGCTCTTGTTGCTTTTGCTGCCTTGTGCTGCCTTGAAGCGTTGCCCTCTGCCATGCCACTCTGCCTTGGAGCCAGCTGATTATGGACTGAAACTTCCACAAATTGTGAGCTAAATAAACCTTTTCTTTCCTTAACTTTGGGTGTCAGGTATTTTGTCTCAGCAACGAGAGAAAAGTAATCAAGACAAGAGTGTACTGTTCCTTGCTATAGCCTGCAGTTACTTGAAATAAATACTTGGCACAGATTTATTTCAAAGGCGGAAACCCCTATAGCCATAATTAACTACTGAGCTGGAAGCTGCATGAGATGCCTTTTTAAAAAAGAGATAAGGAACTAACTGCCCTACTTTCATTTGAGGCAAACCATCAAGAAATAGGGTGAGCAGTAGTAAGAAAAATTAATCAGAGACAAAATAAAAATGAAAAGGAAGATCAGTGCACAAATAAAGGTCAGGTCCCCTTTGCAGGGCTGGGAAAACCCTGAATTCCATTTCTTGCAGCTCTGCAAGCTCTCTTGCTCTTTTAGGGACTCACAGTACGGCTTTTAAAGGTTTGCACGACTTATTTGCATTGGGGAACCACTTAAAAAGTCTGTGCCCTGGATTTTAGAAACGTGTTTCCCAAAAGACACGAATCAGTATCCCAGGTCTCTAGGAAGCTCATTAGTGCAGCTCTTCTCAGAGCCTTCATGACGAAATGTGAACACTCAAGAGGGCTCTGAGGAATGCAACCTTTCCCAAGCTCACCTGACACTGACACCCGTTTTTCAAAGAACATACTGCGTGAGGTTTCCAGAACCCCACTGTGGGTCACAGTGCTCTAAAATAAAATACAACAATACTTTGGTTCACGAACTTAATTCTGCACCACACCCTGACCCTGGCTAGACCCAGCAGTCTCTGTCGTTCAGGTGAAGACACAAACGTGGTGTTGAGCTAGAGTACCGTGTGCTGGAGGAGAACAACTTGTATCTTTTGTTTGGGACAGACTCTCACTGTGCTCTCACCAGGTTGGCTTTGACTTTACTGTGTAGCCCAGGCTGGCTTCAAATTCACGGCAATCCTCCTGCCTCAGCCTCCTGAGTGCTGGGGTGACAGGCATGCACCACCAAGCCTGGTTCTTCATTCCAACTCTGGTGATGATCTGATCACCTCTGTGGAGAGGACCTGTTTGTTCATCTGGGTACTTTGATCAGACCCTAGTCACAGAGAGAGGAGGGCTCTGGGAATGATTTCGTCCTTTGAATTATTATTCTCTGTTTATCTGCTGAAGAGCAGCAGCATTGTACAATGACTGTTATCATAGGGCATCCTTTTGGGGGCTTCATACAAACAACTTATGACCCCTTGGAGGGTCCACGTTCCACTCCACAACCAGCACTAGGACATCTCCACTGCTCCTACTGATGGCACTGGTGCCGGCCAGCAGAGAACTCCCTCAGTGAGGAAGCCCTGGGTCCTGCAGCTGGTGAAGAAATGTGGGAGTGAGCTGAACCCCTGGGCTTCAATTAACGAAGTCAGAAAACCTGGGAAACTGGGGGACAGCAGAAGCTTGTGGGGGCACAGGGTCTCTCATGAATACAGTGGGAAAGCAGTGCTCCTGGGTCTCAGGATAGGCGGAGTCACCAGCACTGTCCATATGTGAGGCTTTCATCTGAGAAAAGCAATCATAAAAGGACACATCATTAATCTCACAGTATAAGAAAACAGTTTTTGTGTTTAATGCCTGCATTTTCAAATCTCTCAATGGAGTGCTATAAATCTATACGTTTCATGACACCTATATTTTTAGTGATAATGATAGCTGTTCAGAGATGCCCAGCTCTCCCCTGATAAAGAAGTTGAATAATTCACTTCGCTCTGTGAATTATTCAGGACAAGAAAGGGACAAGGACCAAGGACAGGGCCATCATGGTCATGGTCCTCCCACTTGACCCAGAAACATTGAAATCAAGGAGTTTATTATGCTTTCGATCTCAAATGGCCCTAAAGCCTCCTGTGTTTGGAAGGAGACTGGATTCTGGAGGCTCATAGCTGACTTGCTATCTGGTTGGAAGAGGCATCATTGGGGGTGTGGCCTGGAAGGGTTCCTCTCCCTCCTCACCTCCTCTTTCCTCTCTCCGCTTCCTGTCCACCATGCAGTGAGCAGCTCTCCTCCGCCTGACCCTTCTGCTGTGCTGTCAGCTATTCAAGGACTGATATTTCTAAAACATGAGCCAAAATAAGCCCCTCCTCCTCTAAACTGCAGGTGTGGGGTAATCTGTGCCAGTGATGAAGAAAGTGACCGAGACGGATGCATTTATCGGGCTTCCTCTGTGTTCACCCTGAGCTACCATCTGAGGTTCCCTATTCCCACTGACCCAAGCTGAGGTGAACATCCCAGCCACAGATGCCATCTGACTTCACCGTCCTGGGCCATTCCCTCCACGAAACTACTGTATGTGACGGATAAGACCAGGAGGCTGAAAGGGGCAGACACAAACCGCACAGAGCTCTCTGCTGGATCTGTGTGAAACACAGGTACGAAGAGCTGCTGTGAGCCAGGAACCACCCTGGAGAACAGCGTAAAAGCAAACAGGCATGCTGGTGGTGCACAAAGAGGAAGCATCCACACCCGCAGAGGCCCAGGGTGAAAAGTGGCGAAGACAGGAAGAGTGGAGCAAGATGACGCCCCCAGCTCCCAGACACGTGGGCAGCCGGCTGCCCTCCCGGGGGTGGAGTGGGGGTGGGAGTGCATGAGACTTGGATAAAGAGCCCCAGAGTGGGCAGCTCACATGATGGCTCATCTCACTGCTGGACAGACCAGAAGCCTGAGATCAAGAGGGCAACTGCATCGGTTTCTTCTTTAGCCCCTGTTAGGGGAAACAGAGGCACCATATCATTTTCAAGACTGTTTTTGTGCAAGCAGAGATTCCCCAGTCAGGCAACTCCTAACCAGAAGGGCATGGCGGCTCCGTGGAGGGCATGCAGACAAAGGCTGCGAGGCCTCCTCAGGGCTTTAATGAATGCCTGTAGTAGAGAAAAATGAAATTTGAAGCCACCAACCTGAACCCACTGACCAACTTCTGTGACTGGGGACTCCCTGGCAAGACCGCAAATAAGGCACCTGGAGAGTTGTTACCAGGTAAATACTTCCTTTGCTTTGTTCTGTGTTTGCCCAAGGTTTGTCCTGGGATAAAAACATAAAGGCAAAAGGAAAGAAGACATTTGGGAGCTGCCTCAGTACCGTTTCCGTCACCGTATACACAAAGCTGTCAGACAGCACTCTGGTTCTTATGGCACGGGTGAGTCTCGGTGAGCCCAACTTCCTCCAGGCTCCGTGATGAGCCCAACAGGTGCGCATCCCGGCCCTGCAGAGTGGGGGGGAGCCTCAGGGATGCACAGATCCTGGCTGCCCTGACAGTGGTCAGGCCTGTCCACTGCCCGAAAGCTGTGGCTCCCCATGCCCAAAAGGTACTGACTCAGACAACTCAGTACTCCACGTGCTGAGGCACCTCCGCGTGCAGCCTCCAAGCTTCCCGAGGACCAGGCCTTGGGCTGACTCAGGCACCACTGTATACCTGTGTGTAGGACTTGTCCCAGGCCACACACAGTTCTCTGATAGATGCTGATCGGGAGACTGTCAGGCGCTAGACCAGGGACAAGGCCTGCCTGCCTTTAAGCTCAGAGCACAGCAAGCAGTGCCATCATATGGAGAGCTACCAGAGGGACCCTGAGGCAGGGCCAAACTCTGCGAAGCACAGAGGAGGGTGTAACAAATCCTGCTCATTGGTGCACACCCATAATCCCAGGTGGGAGGCTGAAGCGGGAGGACCACAAATTCAAACCCAGCCTGGACAGCCCAGCAGCTAAGCAATTTAAAAAAGGGCCGGGATGTAGCTCAGGGTGAAGGTCCTGGGCTCAGTCTCCAGTATTAAAAAAAAATCTCCCCAGGCTATTAGGAGGAGACAGATGTGCCGTTCAGGGAGTGGCCGTGAGAGTTGATATCCCACGACTGGTGGCATTCTTCCCAGGTGGCGCTAGGGAAGGGTTCCTGCCACAGACTCAGCATGCCCAAAGCCGGGCAGAGAAGGGAGTGGCAGAGCCCCATTTCCTGTTCCTACAGTGACAAACCCAGCACCCCTCTGTACTCCAGCTCTACAACCTCCAAGTCAACCCATTGCAGACCAAAAATATTTTTTAAAAAACGAGAGACCTTTCATCCTTGCCATTGTTCCAAGCCACAAGGCACAACAGCGATGCGTGTAGAATGCGCGTTGCGTCAGGCATTCTAAGTTACCTGGAGGTGACCCACAGGATCCCGGGAGGAGGGTGGGTTTATGTAAACACAGTGCCCTTTTGTACAAGGGACTTGAGCATCTGTGGGTTCGGCCATTTGTGGGTGTTGCGGACCACTCCCCGCAGAAATTGAGGGGCAACTGTTCTATAAACCCAGCAGCGGCCAGAAATCCACGTGAGTCTCTGGGGGACAAAGTCAAAGGTCCTGAGGGCCAAGCGATGGGCAGGTCCGTGTCCACGCCCCCTCGGTGTCCGGAGAATCCAATCATTCAGGTTGTAGGAATGAAGTCCTGTGTGCTTGCTGGCTGTGAACCAGAGCTACTCTTGGCATCTTGAGGCATGGGCCCTCCCTAGCTCATGGCCTGCTCCATCACTGAGGCGGCAGCCGCAGCTCATGTCCTCTCACACAGCGACCCTCACCTGCCTCTTCTTCTTCCGCCTCTGCCCCACAGTCACCTGTCAGGGCCCATGTGATTATATGGTGCCCGCCTAGATCACCACAATACTCTCCCACTCCAAGGTCCATAGCCTTAATTCCACATGCGAAGTTCATTTGACCACGTAAGGTGACAGAGTAAGAGGTGTTGGAGATCGGGGCACGGGCACTTTTGGGACCCCCCCCCACTGTACTGACCACACAGCTGGAAGCTTGAGTCCTTTCAGCTTGAGCTGAAAGGGGACTCCGGGACAGGAGGAGTGGAGGCCACCCTAGGAAGGCCTCTGGATGCTCTTCACAGAGCGGAAAGGTGACGTGCAGCCCCCAAACAAACACTCCAAGGCTTAAGCAAGGGAGTGGCAGACCACTTTCTGCAAGCAAACTCAGGTGGCAGATGGGCTAGGGGTGTCTTTGGTCTTGAGTGAGTTTTTTTCCAAAGCCAAGCTCGTGGGCTGGAGAACCCAAGCCGACCTGTGACCTCTGGTTCAGAAGAGAGGTCATCCTAGAGGCTAAGTCAGCTCAGCTGCCGCAACAAAGCACCACAGCCAGGATTTCAACAGGCTGGAGGGTGAAGGTCCGGACCAAGGTGCTGGCATGTTCTGTTCCTGGTGGGGGCCCTGGTCCTGCTTTGGGATGGCATCCCTCTGGCCTTCTCCCCATGTGGGCTTTTCTCTTGTGCATCAGACGGGGAGAGAAAGATTGATTGACTGATTGATTGATCGATTTCTAGCATCTCTTCCTCCTTTATAAGGATACAAATCCTGTTAGATTAAGGATACCTAAACACCTCATTTATCCCTAATTATCTACTTATTGGCCTGTTTTCCAAATACGGACCCCTTGGGGGTAGGGCTTCCACATCAGAAGCTAGGGTTTCCATCCTAAGGGGCAGGTTTCTGAGGGGCAGCTGCTGGCTGTGTGCACAAAGCTCAGAGGCATCTAGACCCCCCCCCCCGTGCCCCTGATGTCTGCTCGGACATCAGTGTACCAAAGGATGAGCCACTCCGTGCCTTTGATGCCGATTTCTTTCTTGCCTTCCTTGTGATCTAGTCTTCCGTCCCCAGTGTGGCAATCTTGTAGCTATTAAATCTTTTTTTTAGGAGATTAAAAATGGCTGTTATATTGCATATTGTTATCTTCAAAGTAGTTGTTCAGATTACCAAGTATAGGCATGCAAAAGTGGTCCAAAAAAATTAAGCATTAACTGTTCCTTTCAATAAACCAGTAAGAATTAGTAGTACAATTATCTTAGCTATCTTGTGTATATACATATTTTTCCCTTCCTTCTTTTTTTCTTTTCTCCTTTCTCCCATCCCAGTTGTCCTTTCCTTTTGAGCAGTTTCTTTCCCTTTCACAATATCTATTATACTTCTAGGATTTTATTTACTCTTTCAGTTTCTTACACTAAGGAGACAATATGATGTTTACACATGTGGGTCTGATTCACTTCACTTATGAGTATGGTCTCTAGTTGCATCCATTTACCTACAAAAGTCTCAAGTTTATCTTTCTTTATAGCTGAGTAATACTCCATTGTGTAAAAATATCATGTCTTTTTTATCCATTCCTCAGTTGATGGGCATTTGGGTTGTTTCCAAGAGTTAGCTATGACAAATGGTGCTGTTATGATAGAGACCACTACGAAGCAGCTCTGAACAATATTTAATATTAACCACTTGGCTTTCCTTGCTTACCTGTGAGCCTGTCCAAGGCCTAAAATCCTTGTCTGGAGATGGACAGCAGACTCATAGTAAGTGAACCTCTGTGACTCACCAATCCCTACTAAAACTTGTAATGGTGGATGAAGCCAGAAAGCCTCAAAGGGTAAGACAAGATCACAGCCAAGGACACCTGGATCTGATCTCAATTAGATAAATACTATAGTCTCAGGCATCTCATTCCTGGGTGGATTAATTTAATCCTTATGCAGGATTAATTTAATACTTTACTTGGAGAAGTCCTTGAGTGGTTCTAACCTTCTTGAGCACTCCCCTCCTTTCTGATAACCAAATAAATACGGGCCGCCAGACAAGGTCTTAGTCTCAGCCCTGAAAGAATCTCGAATTCTGTGAGAGGGCTTTGATCCTTCTGGAGCCCTGAAATCATTCCATTTGCATTTTTTTTTATGTAGCCTTCGCCATACACTCATTCTAGAGACTGCAGACCTGACCAGCCCACATTAACTAAGGGATATAATTTACCTGATACTGCTATAAACATGGGTGCACATATATCACTGTGGTATGATGTTTTCAGTTCTTCTGGAAAAAATACCCAGAAAGGGAAGAGTTGAGTTGGATTAGCTATTGAATCTTTTAAAAAAAAGTGAAAAGGGACTGGGACCGAAAGCCAGTTGCTGAACACAGACCTTCAAACTCGCAAAGGAAAATTAGACTTGCAGCTACACTCATCGCATAACCATCTGAATAGATGCTCTGTTTCATCTCAACTGTCCCCAGCCAGCCCAATGTGAGCATTAAGGCACCTGGGATGTCAGGACCCTTTAGCTCCACTGAAGACAATGTCCAAAGCAGTGAGCAACCAGGCAACTCCTGTCCAACTGTACACAGGCCTGTGGAGACACTCATCCTATCTAGAGCAGGGTCGTGGGCCAGTACCAGGCCATGGCCTGTTAGAAACTGGGCCGCACAGTGGGTCAGTATTTGGCAGCCAGACAAAGTTTCCTCTGTATTCCAGGCACTCGCCATCATGGGGCTCACTGCCTGAGTTCCTGCTCCTCTCAGCTCAGGGGAGCATTTGACTCTCATAGGAGCGTCTCTACTGTGAATTGCACACGAGAGGGTCTGGGTTTGTGCTCCTCGTGAGAATCTAAAGCCTGATGATCTGAGGTGCAGCTGAGGTGCTGATGCTAGTGCTGGGAAGGTAATCATTATGTATCCAAAATGTGAACACCTATGGGAAAATTTTCCTCCACAAAACCGGTCCCTGGTGCCAAAAATGTTAAGGACCTCTGATCTATACGACAAAGTGCAACGCTTTATTAGTGTAATCACCAGGCTCTTCATGTTTCTAGCAGTTAAAACTTCCTGAATTTCCCACTTAGCAAACTTGTGTTATCCAAGGTTCTCCGGATACCCAGAAATGGGAGACGGAGAGGGGTTTATTTTAAGGAAATGGCTCATGGGATTCTGGAGGCTGCAAGTCCCCAGTCTGTAGGGCAGGCTGGAGCCTGGGGAGGAGCTGAGTGTAAAGGCCCCTGGAAGCAGGATTCATGCTTGCTCAAGGCACCAGACTCTTTCTCTGCAGGCTTCCAGCTGAGTGGAAGAGCTCCACCCATGTTATGGAGGGCATCTGCTTCACCCAGAGTCTACAGATTTGAATGTTAATTACACCTGAAAATGCCTTCCCCACAGTGTCTAGACTGGCACTGAACTCAAGAACTGGTCACCATGGCTCAGCGGAGCCGACACAGAAAATCAACCATCACACTACTCTGGGAAGTTTTTCACTGGTCTACACTCCCTTCTTTGTCCTTGTCAAAATAATAAAGATAGCTTCTGATTATTTGGTGCTAGTGACCTTTGCTTGATTCATTGATGTTCTTTTTTTTTTTTTTTTTTTGAGGCAGGGTCTTGATATGCAGTTCAGGTTGGCCTTGAGCTCACTTTGTAGCCCAGGCTGGTCTTGAATTCGCAACGATCCTTCTACATCAGTCTCTCAAGTGCTAGGATTATAGGCACATGCCACCACACCCGGCTTTACATGTGCTGTTTTTGGTTTTTTTGTTGTTTGTTTGTTTGTTTGTTTCCGGTACCGGGAATCGAATTCACAACCTTGTACTTGCCAGGCAGGCACTTTTGCCGCTGAGCTATTTCCCCACCCCGATTCATTGATGTTCTGCAGAGCCCTTGGAGATTGCCTGCCAGCTAGAGCCTTCGTTGGCCTCTTGCACCAAGCAGGAGCCTCCAGCATTGCTATGGCCACTGCCTTGCAGGGGCAATTTTGTTCAACTGGTGTAGAATGTCACTCCAGATCTCCATCGCACTGCTGGTTTATTTGTTCTATTAGTTACTAAAAGCAGAGTGTTGAAATGTCCATGTATAGCTGGGGGTTCACCTATGGCTGCTTTCAATCTCACCATTTTTGCTTTATGTATTTTAAAATTTACATATATATTCAGTATGTTTATATCCTCACTCTGCTTGGTAGTTGACCATTGTATCGTTGTCTAATGGCTCTGTCTATTCCTGGGAAGTATTTCTGTTCTGAAGTCACTTCTGTGGTACCTTTTAACTTATGTCATTGTATGTTTATATGGCTTCTTGTATTCAATATAGTGTTAGATTTTTGTCTTATTGCCCAGACTGACTATCCCTGACTTTCAATTGGTACTTTCTGGCCATCTACATTTCATACAGTTGTTACGATGATCACACAGGTCTACCATTTTGTTTTCTGTACACTCCTTTGGCTTTTAGTCCAGTGTTTCCCCATCACCCATCTTCTTTTGGATTACTTCAATGGCTTTTAGTTCTATATTTTCATTTATGCATAGACTTTATGGCTATATCACTTAATATGTTATTCTTAGTAGCTGCTCTAGGGATCGCACTATGCATACATATTTATTTACATATACACACTGTATATAATGTGTACATGTATTATGTATGTATATGTGAAGGAACACTATAAATAAATGCATACATATTATATGTGTAATATGTGTGTACATATTTTATATATTATGTAAGAGACTATATCATAAATGTATATATTATATGTGTATTATGCATATTTTTACATATATATGTATATATATGAGATTTAGATAGATAGATAGATAGATAGATGATAGATAGATAGATAGATAGATTTCACAGTCTACCTAGAGGTGACATTTTATTACTCAGTTAAAATGTAGAAGACTGCAGACAACAATATGCAATATAACAACCACTGGTGAATTCCTACCATCTTGTCTAGTGAAACTCTGTATCATCTCTAACGGTTTTTAAATTTTTTTTTATTCTCTTTAATGATTTGATCAATCTTGCATTCTTACATCTGGCAATCTGAGCAACTTCGTTGAAGATAACAATATGTAACATAACAAACACTGTTAACTCCTATCATTTTGTTTTGAAACCCTGTATCATTTTTAATGTTTTTGCTTTGTTTTGTTTTTGTCTGTGATGGGGGTATTTTGCTATTGTTCTTTTTTTTTCACTATTCTCTTTAAAACAAAATTTTAAAAGTGGCACCTGAATGCAGAGCAGATTGACAGAATTGCTCAAGTGCATATGCACCTGAGGCACTCATTAGAGACCCAAGAAAATTGTGATAGGCACAAACTCAAAAAAAATGTAGAAGACTTACAGCCATATAGGTTTGTTTTAATCCCCCTTGCTTTATGTTAGAGTCATAATGCTGTGGTCATTAGGAAATTAGGCGCTGAGGTTGTGAGGGTTGAGCCTCCCTGGATAGGACTAGCGAGCTTTTACTCCTCCCACTCTGAGATGCAATGAGAAGACAGACCCCTGCATCCTGAAGCCAAGCCCTGCTGGCACCCTGATTTTAGAAGTTCCAGAACTGTGAGAAGTAAATGTCTAGTTCTTAGAAGCCACCCAGTCAGAGACAGATGAGGCACATCTGTCTCATTTGTCTCATCCACCATTTTTTAAATCTCAGACAGCAGTATTTTTCAGGTTCCATAGGACAGTCACATTTTACCTAACACTATGGGGTCAATGGTGATCCCATAAGGTTGTAATGGAGCTGAAAGATATCTATTGCCTAATATTTTTACTGTATCTTTTCTATGTTTAGTCAGATTTGGGCACACAATACTCCCATATGACTGTGCTAAAATTGCCTGTTGGACTAAGTACAGAAACATGCTGTACAAGTCTGTACCCTGGATTAATGGGCTACAACACATAGCCTCGGTGTGTGGTAGCCATCCCATCTGGGTTTGTGTAGGTACCTACTGTGTTGTTCACACAATAATAAAACTGCCCATCCATTCATTTCTCAGCAATATCCCATCATTAAGTGATGTATGCCTGCAATTTTATGCTTTCTATTTTTCTGCTGATAATGTCTAACTTTCCACGTATGTCGAGAATGTTTACCGTTACTTCACTGAATATGTTTACAATAACTGATTTAATGTCTTTGATTCCAAAATTTATGCGATCTCAAAGTTTGCATCTGTGGATTGTATTTCCCCTGGAGAACTCATCTTATTTTCCTCGTTCTTTGTTTGTTGAGTAAATATGCATTGTATCCTGGAAGACTTGAATGTTACACTGTGAGACACTAAGGCATTCATCAACCTGGTTAAATTTAAACTGAAAGTTTTGTCTTAATTTCTGCAGCACTGGCTTCCGTGTTAGTTCAGTTTTCAATATGAGAATTATCTCTACCTTCTCCATTCTACTCTCTTCTTTTTCCTATTTTTCCATCAAGAAATCATATTTCCATCCAATGCTTAGCTGCTCGTATTACTGCCATATAGTTGTGTGCACAGGGGGCTCTATTCAAGAGAAAGCAGCGCAAGAAAAAGAAAAAAATATCTCTTTAGAACCCTTTCCCCAGGTCCCTAGGTCCTCCTGCCTGATAGAAAGATGGGGCTTCACTGCAGGCCCAGCTGCCAATATCAGACCAGATGGTTCCACACTGGTGACACAACATGGTTAGGAGAGAAAAATCCGGGGGAAAAACCCAGCAGAGTGGGGCTTTCCTTCAGGTTCTTGTGGCCAACAGCCCCCGCACAAGCCAGGATGGAACCAACCACAGATCAAAAATAAAACAAAGGGAGAAAAGATAACTTACTTCCTATGGGTCACTACTGCAAGCTTTGATTTTTCTCCTGAATTTGCTTTCTGTTTTTACTTTTCAAAGTCACTGATAATTGCATTTGATATTTTGTCCATAGTTCTTAGTTGTACTATGTGGTAGAAATAAGTTGTACTGGGCTTAATCTATATTGGCCAGGAGCAGGGTAGGTACCTTGAGTCATTTTAGGATTACCATTCTTAATTACTGTTATGCTTTAGATCTAGGATGCCCCCAAAGTCTCATGTGTCCAGAGTTGGGCTTTTGGATGGTGATTGGATAGTGCAGGGGCTACACTCATGGGTGGATAAATCCACTGAGAGTTCAGAATCAAGTGTGCTCTTAGGAGGTGGGGTCTGGTCAGAAGAGACCAGTCACTGGGAACGTGACCCGGAAGGGTGCATCTCACTCCTCAACTTCTCCCTTCTCTCTCTGCTACCTGGCTGCCATGACACAAGCAGTTTTTCTTCACCCAAGTCCTTCCGCCTTGCTGTTTCCGCCTTTTAGCCAGCCAAGGACCATTGACTTAAAATGTGAATCAGAAGTGTAAATAAGGACCAGAGTGTATAACAGACACTGGAAAATGGGAATAAAATGATCAGATGAGAAGGAGAACAAGGGGTGAGGAGGAAAGAAAAGAAGGAACAAGAAAAAAGGAATAAAAGGAAAAATGGGAACAGTTTTTGTAAGGAGGGGAAGAGGGGTTGAACGGGGGGAATGGGAAAAAAAAGAAGAAGCAAGATGTATTGTATACAAGTACAAATTCCCTACGATGAATGTGATCACATTTGATTCTGAACTCTCAGTGCATTAATCGACTAATGAGTATAGCACCTACACCATCCAATCACCATCCAAAATCCCAAACTCTGCACACATGAGATTTTGGGGGACATTCTAGATCTAAGTCATAACAATAATTAAGATTAGTAATCCTATCATTATGTATATCTAAAAATGTACCAATAAAATAAATTCTTTAATAGCTCTCCTCCTTTAAGTTGTGGGTGATGGGTACTTTGTCCCATCAAGGAGAAAGTAACTCCGAGGATTGGATAAGAAAATTATGGTACTTTTATATAATGGAATATTACTCAGCTGTAAAGAAAGATAAACTCGAGGCCTTTATATTTATTTATTTATTTATTTATTTTGGTTTTTCTCCGATACCGGGAACCGAACTCACGACCTTGCACTTGCCAGGCAGGCGCTTTTGCCGCTGAGCTAAATCCCCAGCCCCGAGGCCTTTATATTTAAATGGTCACAACTAGAGACCATACTCATAAGTGAAATAAATCAAACATACATGTGCAAGCACCGCATTGTGTCACTAGTGTAAAACTTGAAAGAGTTAATTTAAACTCGGAGGTATGATAGACACTGTGAAATGATAGGAAACCACCGAAGAGTAAAGGGCTTCTGGGATGTGGGAAAAGAGAAGGGAAAGAAGGAGAAATTTTGTATGTATGTATATACAGGATAGATAACATGGTTGTTCTTCTATCTGCTGTTTCTATGCTGAAAGAAACTGTCAGTGAGTCTTTGGTTGACCAGTATTGCATGTCTATATCTGTTTTCATGAGAAGCCACTTTGAAGATATCAATATGTAATACAACCACCATTGTTAATTCCCTACCACTTTGTTTGGAACTCTGTATTGTCTGTATTGTGCTTGTGATATGTTGTAAAATGTTGTATGTCTGTTAATGTTTCCCTCCTTTTATCCTTAAAATAAAAAAAAGGAGAAAGTAACTAAAACAATTATATTAACTTGCATCATGTTAGTTTTAAATGCTGTATTTTCACTTTCGCTAGTGAAAATACCAAGATACTAGCTACTTGTTGTTTTGTGACCAATTTGTCCTGATAAATTATTTTAATGCTATCATTTCCAAATTGAGAATTATGAAACTTTAAGACATTTTTTCTACAAAGTGTAATGAAAGATGTTCTAGAAAGAAATACAATGATCACCAGGAGCACCAATAGAAAGAAACCAACTGGCAGGGCAAGCAATTAAACTGAGGGGAAAGACACAGAACCTACAGCAGGAAAATAATACAGCAAGGATAATCCAATATATATCTTTATAACCATCAATGAAAATGGTCTCATTTCACTGATCAAAAGAAAGAGACTGGCAGAATGGATTGAGAAACAAAATCCAACAATATGCTGTATACAAAAAATATATTTAATTCAAAAAGAAATTCACGGACTGAAAGTAAAAGGATGGAAAGCAATACTCCATGCAACAGGTACCCCCAAAAAGGCATGGGCAGCTATACTATTTGTAGACAATGTGAACTTCAAGCCAAGAATATTCAAAAGAGATAAAGAAGTTCACTACATACTTGTTAAGGGAAAGCTTCAAGAAGAAGAAATAACAATCATAAATATATATGCACCAAATACAGGAGCACACAACTATATAAAACAAAAATTAATGGACATAAAAAATCAAATAAGCACTGGCACAATTGTAATGATGGATCTTAATACTCCACAGTCACAAACAGATAGATCAACCAGATAAAAAATCAGCAAAGAAATATCAGAACTGAGCCAAACCTGTGAACAAATGTAATTAGTTGATATTTACAGAGTATTCCACCCAACAATATCAGAATACACATTCTTCTTAGTTGCACACAAGATATTCTCTAAAATAGACCACATACTAATCAATAGAATATGCTTAAGTAAATGTACAGAAATTGAAATTGTCCCATGTATATTGTCTGACCATAGTGCAATGAAATTGGAAGTAAGTGGCAAAAGAAACCACAAAAACTCCATAAACATATGGAAATTAAATAACACTCTCCTGAACAACCAATGGGTCACAGATGAAATTAAACAAGAAATTAAACAATATCTACAATTAAATGATGAGGTTGATACAACATACCAGAACTTATGGGATGCAATGATAGCAGTCCTAAGAGGGAAATTTATAGTGGTGAATTCCTATATCAGGGAAAAAGAATGAGCTCAAATAAACAACCTAATGTTGCACCTCAAGCTTCTAGGAAAAGAACAAGTGAAGCCTAAAGCCTGTAGGAGGGAGGAAAGTATGAAGAGCAGAGCAGAAATTAATGCAACCGAGACTAAGAAAACGAGACTAAGAGAACCAAATAGTTGGTGTTTTGAAAGATTAAATAAAATTGATAAAACCTTAGTAAACCTTCTCAAAAAAAAGGAAAGAAAAGATTCAAATTCATGCAATTAGGAATGAAAAGGGTGAAATCACTATGGATCCTGTGGAAATTCAGAAGATCATCAATACTTACTTCAAGAGTCTTTCCTCTAATAAGATAGAAAACACAGAAAAAATGGACAGATTCCTAGGTACATATGAATTGAATCAAGAAGATATAAAGTTGAATTAAGAAGATGCAAAAATTCTAAATAACCCAATATCAGTTAATGTAATTGAAAATTTAATTTAAAAAACTTACCAACAAAGAAAAGCCCAGGTCCTAATGAATTCACTGCTGAATTCTACAAGAAATTTAGAGAAGATCTAATGCCATTATTCCAAAAAATCTTTAATGAAATTGAAAGGGAAGCAGTACTCCCTCACTCATTCCCAGAGACAAGTATTACCCTCATACCAAAACCAGATAAGAATCCAACCAAAAAAAGAGAACTGTAGGCCAAACTCCATAATGAATACAGACACAAAAATCCTCCATAAGATACGGGCAAATAGAAGACAGCAAATCATCAAGATTATACACCATTGGGAGCTGGGGATTTAGCTCAGTGGCACTGCCTGCCTGGCAAGCGCGAGGTCATGAGTTCAATTCCCAGTACCTGAAAAAAAAAAAAAACAAACAAACAAACAAAAAAAGATTATACACCATGACCAAGTGGGATTCATCCCAGGAATGCAGAGATGGTTCAACATACACGTATCAATAAATGTAATACACCATATCAATAAAACCAAAGACAAAAATCACATGATCATCTCCGTAGATGCAGAAAAAGCTTTTGGCAAAGTCCAGCACCTATTCATACTAAAAACTCTACAGAAAATTGGAATAGATGGTCTTTATCTCAATCTGATAAAAGCCATCTTTGACAAAACAACAACCAACATCATACTAAATGGACAAAAACTGAAAGCTTTCACGTTAAAATCAAGAGCAAAACAAGGATGTCCACTATCACCACTCCTAATTAATACAGTTCTGGAAAGATTGGCCAGAGCAATTAGATAAGAGAGAAAAATAAAAGGAATAAGGATAGGAAAGGAAGAAGTTAAATTATCAATATTTGCAGATGACATGATACTCTATATAGAAGACCAAAAAAAACTCTCACCAAAAGACCTATAGATTTAATAACCAAAGTCAGTCATGTAACTGGATACAAAGTCAACACTCAAAAATCAATAACATTCCTGTACACAAATAACAAACTCACTGACAGAGAAATTAGGGAAACAACACCTTTCACAATAGCATCCAAAGGAATTAAATATTTAGGAATCAATCTAACAAAGGAAGTAAAAGATCTCTACATTGGAAACTACAGTAACTACAGTACTGTCAAAAAGGAGATCAAAGAGGATATCAGAAAATGGAAATATATCCCCTGCTCTTGGGTAGGAAGAACCAACATAGTGAAAATGGCCATACTCCCAAAATTGTTTTACAGATTTAATACAAGCCTGATCAAAGTACTATTAGCATAGCTCATAGAACTAGATAAAACAATCCTAAAATTCATTTGGAATCAGAAGAGATCTAGAATAGCAAAAGCAATTCTAGGCAACAAATGCAAGACAGAGGGCATCACAATCCCTGACTTGAAGTTATACTACAGAGCTACTGTGATAAAATCAGCACGGTACTGGCATAAAAATAGACCAGATTTTAAAGTGCAAGCTTTCAGTTTTTGTCATAGTTAAATCTTGGAAACAACCCAAATGCCCATCAACTGAGGAATGGATAAAAAATATACAGTATTTTTATACAATGGTGTATTACTCAGCTAAAAAGAAAGATAAACTTGAAGCCTTTATAGGTAAATGGATGCAACTAGAGACCATACTCATAAGTGAAATAAATCAGACCTGCAAGTGTAAATAACATGTTGTCTCCCTAGCGTAAAAATCTGAAAAAGTAAAACCCGAAAGGTACAAAAGATATTGTGAAAGAGAAAGAAGTTACTCAAAGGCAAGGAACAACTAGGATGAGGGAAAGGAGTAAAGAAAGAAGGAAGGAAAAAAATATATAGATACACACAAGATAGCTAAGATAATTGTACTGCTAATTCCTATTGGTTTATTAAAAGGAATAGTTAATGCTTAATTTTTTATCAATTTTGCATGCCCATATTTGGAAATATGAACAAATACTTTGACTATAACAATATGCAATATAACAATTATTTTTGATTTCCTATCATCTTGAGATTCCATCTCACTCCAGAAAGAATGGCCATTATTAAAAAAAAAGCAATAAAAAATGCTGGAGTTATGAGGAAAAAGGAACACTTCTCCACTGTTGGTGGGAGTGTACACTGGTGCAGCCACTGTGGAAATCAGTGTGGAGATTTCTCAAAAAACCAGGACTAAGGGTCCCATTTGACACAGCTATTCCCCTTCTAAGTATCTTCCAAAAGTAAAAAAAAAGCATCATACTACAGCAATATATGCACACCTATGTTTATAGCAGCACAGTTTGTAACAGCTATATCTTGGAAACAATTCAAATGCCCATCAATTGATGAATGGAGAAAAAAGATGTGGATTTATATAATGGGGTAATATTCTGCCATTAAGGAGGATAAAATTAAGGCATTTATTGCAAACGATTAGACCATGAGACCATACTGTTATGTGAGATAAATCATACACACATGTGTAAATATCACATTGTCTCACTAGTGTGAGAAACTGAAAGTATAAACAAGAACCAAATTGTACAAGAGATACGGTGAAATGAGTAGAAATTGTTCAAAAGGAAGAGGAACTTGGGTGGTGGGGGGAGGAAAGAAGGGAAAAGAAAAAGTGGGAAAAGAAGGAAAAATAGAAACAAAGCTTTGTAAATAAGGAGGGGAAGAGGAGTTGAACGGAGGGGAGGAGAATGGGAGAGGGAAAAGACAAATCAAGGTATAACATGTACAGGTACAAATTCCCTATGATGAATGTGATCACTGTATATACCTAGATTGTACCAATAAACTTTAGTTAAATTTTTTAAAAATAAGATTTTTTTTACACCTGCTCGGCCAGTAAATAAACATGGATTTGGCTTCTTCACCTTATAAAAAGAGAAATAACAAAAATAACTGAGCTTGTTTGGTATGTTCCAGGTTTTAATTAAACAAAACTATCATGAGAGCTCTTCTGTTTAATCAAAACTGAAATAGAAGGAAAACAGCTAAGAGAGAAATTGGTCTTCCTGGCTTAATTATGCAGAAGGAGTATACTGGTAATTTAGCTACGTGCCAGAGACTATATGCTTTTCCAGTTGAAGAAAATTCATTCATGGTAGAAACTGAGATGTGAACTGTGTACCACTCGACCTGATTTTGTTGCTGCTGTTGTTTGAGACAGGATTTCACTGTGTTGCCCAGCTAGCCTTGAGCTCCAGGGCTCAAGTGATCCTCCTG
Source organism: Chinchilla lanigera (assembly GCF_000276665.1). Taxonomy (NCBI): domain Eukaryota; kingdom Metazoa; phylum Chordata; class Mammalia; order Rodentia; family Chinchillidae; genus Chinchilla; species Chinchilla lanigera. The sequence continues at coordinate 38,317,063 of NW_004955407.1, read as the reverse complement.
CCTCTGCCTTCCAAGTAGCTAGGACTACAGGGAGGTGTCACCATGCCCAGCTGACTTGTCTTAAGAAGTATTTTGCTACTATGTTTACATACCCTCTTCATTTGAAAATAATACTTTCTATCTTAAGAAAAAACACTAGAGGTCTATCAATGTATTCCTACACTAATATAACTACTTATGATATCCTTAGAAATTTATACGTACAGTACCTTATGAGTGGCTATTTTCCTTCATTCTGATACTGCATGATAATTGGCAATTACATGATAATAAATCTGCGTATGGTTTGTATCTAATGTGTTAACCCTGTTTAGACATAAAGTTTCTATTTCTTATGTTTCTGACCACCCTAACTGAGATCTTATACAGACCTGCAAGGATAATAATTTGCCTTTCCTGTACGTGTCATGCCAAGCAAGAAGTGGAGGGTGACAGAAGGGATTGCAAAGGACTAATATCCACGTAGAGTGACATATTTGCCTAGGCATTATCGAAATTGGCTTCTGTTACTTGCGGGGCAGGTGTCAGCCGCCGGGGCTGTGTGATGATTGTGTACACAGAGGGACTCCTCTGACTCTGGCTGGAGGGTAGTTTCTCATTCTTAGCTATCATACCACCATGAACTCCTCCTCAGCAGCCATTACAGACCCCTGACTTTCCCAATTGCAAACAATGGAATCATTTGTAATTATTCTCTGACATATACATTTTCCCATTTAACTCTCTTAAGAACTGCAAAATAGAGAAAACATAGTCAATGCAACCTAAAAAAAGGTTCTGTTCTTTACCCAAGAATAGGCAGCTGGTTAGGATAAAACCGAGACCCAAACCCACGCCTGCTGCCTTCAAAGCACACTGCCTTACTTGGCTCGTCCATCTGCAAAGCGAGCCACAGCCAGATGGGTCCTCCTCACATAGCCATCTCTCTGGCCTTCCTTCTGCCCCTTCTCTGCTGTTCAGGATGCTGTGATTGCACTGGGTAACCCCAGGTAACCTCCCTACTTCAACTTCTCCTTTGGCATGTGACCTAAGGTATTAACTGGTACCAGGAAGTAAGATATGGACATCCCCATAGAGCCATTATCCCACCCAGTGCAGCCCTGGTGTGGACCATCTGCTGCCCAGGATCCTGCAAGACACCAGAGGAGAGGGAGCTACACTGCTGGGAGGTGCCTGGTTACCAACACCTACAGAACTTGCCAGATTGGCTTTGTAAAGTGATTATACCAGAGGTCACTTCCTGCACTGGTAATGCCTTGTAACAAGTGGCAAGCCAACATAGCGAGAGCATTCAGGCTCAGCCTGCTCTCCACACGCTCTATGTCACGCCTCATCTTCTCTCACAGCACTAACTCATGTGTTCTGCTTTCCCAGGGGTCCTACCCACTTGCTAGTGGCCCAGGGACTTCATTTCCTTGTTCACAGTCCTGGGCCTGGACCCTGACCCACTGCCTGACACGCTCAACACCAGCAGGGTGGCAGCATCAAATACATCTGCCAGCTCCTCTGAGAAGTAGGCAACCTTCCCCGGCTCCACCTTCTCATTTGCATTTGTGTTGTCATTGAAAAAAGGGTCAAGAAAAAGAGAGACAGCTTACTGCCAGCCATTACTCAAATTCAACTCCACATGAAAGGGAGCGTAAGCGTTCGATGAGGCAAGACACCAACATCACCAAGGGGCATCAACGAAGACTGAGTAAACAAAACCGAGACACAAGGAGGCTCCAGGTCTGAAGGCTGCATGGGTCCATCCTGGGTCAAACCCACTCGGCCACCTGCTTTCTTTGGGTATCAGCCTCAGGTTGTCTGGCAGTGGAGCCAGCCATTCAGGTCCCCCATGGGCCAGCACTGGATCCCCCAGTGTTGCTGATGTCTGCATGATGATGGCCCCACCATGGCAAGACACCAGCCTGAGCTGCCCTCCCCCAGTACTGTGTGCGTCCTGCTGCCTAGGCTGTGTTGATGTCAGCCACAAACAGTGTGCCTTACTGACTCAGGTGTGTGGGGGCAGTGTGCAGGAAGTATTGACCTCGCACCAATTTACATGAATATCTGTCAAGAAGAAAAAGGAGATTAAATAAAAATACATACTAATAAAGTGACAAGAGCCTTTAAAATGAATCTAAAGGGAGGTCCTTTCCAATAACAAACTCATAACTTTGTTCCAGATGCTTAGACTTCTCAGGCCTACACATTGTGTGCGGGTTGAATGCTTGGATGAGAAATAGATGTGACACACAGTGGTCCTCTGTAAGTGCTAGGTGGATGGATGGATGGATGGTGGGTGGATGGATGGATGGTGGGTGGATGGATGGATGGTGGGTGGATGGGTGGATGGGTGGATGGATGGTGGGTGGATGGATGGATGGATGGTGGGTGGATGGATGGATGGTGGGTGGATGGATGGATGGATGGTGGGTGGATGGATGGATGG